>NC_057803.1:751485503-751818663 GCF_018294505.1 Triticum aestivum
GTATTTCTTTTAAAGCCCTTTATGTGATGTCGCCCAGACATCCGACTGTGGCATTTCTTGTAAAGCCCTTTATGTGATGTCGCCCAGACGTCCGACTGTGGCATTTCTTTTAAAGACCTTTATGTGATGTCGCCCAGACGTCCGACTGTGGTATTTCTTTTAAAGCCCTTTATGTGATGTCGCTCAGACGTCCGATTGTGGCATTTCTTTAAAAGCCTTTTATGTGGTGTCGCTTAGACGCCCGACTGTGGCATGCATTTTATTTATTTACCTTTCGAGGCGTCGCTCCAGACACCCGATCGGTTTTCAGTTATTTATTTTATCTATCTAGTCCTGCAATATTACCGTTGCTATATGAGCATCATCCTTTGTTCATGACGCATTCATGCATTCATTGATTATATCTTTTGTCCGAACTGTCTTGCGAGTACTTTCAAGTACTCACCTGGCTTGTTGATTTGGCCAGATGTTGATGGAGGCGATCTCATGGATGAACAGTTTGATAGCGAGTCCGACGCCTAGAGGAGTCCCAGTCAGTCCCGTGCGATCCTGTCTTGGTCATTGTATTATCCGCTTCCGCAACCCCGAATAAATTCATCGAACCTCACCTCGACGCTCGATGTACTGCCAGTAGAAGTCAAGTTATCCACCACCACTTTTCCTCGAGCTAGTAGCATGCCACCACACCCCTGTGTCATAACTGCCCATATGTAAGATATCGGCGAGTTTGTAATAAATTGTTGAGCAGCCTCAGCTCAACCCTGTAATATATTTGATGCTACTGGTTCTCTGTCTATCAAGCTTTTGTCTACCAGAAAGGATGACTTTTCCTATACTAGGTTTAAAAGATCGGTTTTATCAATAAACATTTTATTGAAAAGCCGGTCATGACAGCTTCTTCCTCTCTTCGTCCTTTAGATCCTTCTCTCGTCCCAGGACTGTGGTGTACTCAACATCTAGCCCAGCGACCCACTCATCATCCGAGTCTTCGAACATGCGTCTGAAGAGAGAAAGGCATCCTTTCACCGTCGTGGAAGAACGGGTGTAGATGATGTCGAACTCATCGCCGGTGATGGTTCTAACCTTGTACTCACCGCTGATCATGGAGATTTGGGACACCGTGGATTTGGGAGGAGGGTTAGGATTAGTGGAACTGCCGTAATGTGCAAGGACTGGACGACTAGGAGCGAACCGCCATAGTATTAAAGGACGTGCGGGGACGACTAGGAGCGAACTGCCAGCGTGCGAACGGCAGGATACGGGTTTCCGAGAGCCCTTGGATCTGATATCGAACGGTTGCATTGCGTGATTCTAGACCTGCGGGTGAATATCCTATCCTGGAGGGTTATTCTGCAAATTTTCAGCAACTTAGCATGCGACCGTTTGATCTCAGATCCAAGGGCTGTCAGCAGCCCGTATCATGGTCGCGCCTACCACGATCGTCGCGTCGCTCGCGCGGTCGCGCCCTTGGAGATTTAACACGGTGTGTTAGGCTATCTGATGTTGGCATGTCATACATATAGTCATCAGTTAGTCACTAATACTACAACAAGGTTGGCTATAAGGTTGGCTATAAGTGTATTTATTTATTTTTACTTCTCTCTATCTCTTTCTTCGTACTCCCTCCGTCCCATAATATAAGAACCATTTTGACACTAGTGTAGTGCCAAAAACGTTCTTATATTATGGGACACAGGGAGTACTAGTATTTATTGCATTTGTCAAGGAGTGACCTCTTCCAATGAAATGGTGTTGCTAAGTTTGCTTCATTTAATTAGCTATAGACTCGAAATTGTCTTTTCACCTAGGTACACGCGCTTAGCACCATTTCTTCCTTGGGTCACCAAACTAGTCTCTCTCTTCTTGATTAACTTGCCACATCAGACTTTATGCCTATGTGGCAAGCTTAAGCACCTGTAGGAGCAAGTAAGTACAATAGTGTGCTTTAGATGGCATTTTTGCATACGTGGAGGTAAGAGAGGCAAGGAAAAAGTGGAGAAGTGGGCTCGCATGCAAGAGCCAGCCTCTACTACATGGTGGAGCATTGGGAGAGGCACCTGTATGGAGGTGGTCAGGAATCAGGAGACTCACGCCGGTCGTAGCGCCGCAGTTAAAATGATAATGGAAAGTCAAATCACGGGGCCCCACCTGTCCAGCAGTAACTCGCTGTCAAATCACACATCCCTATGTTTGCAGCAGCCTACTCCCTCGTCTTCTCGCGTCTTTGTCGAACCGACTAGGCGGAACTGCCCTGCCGCTTATCGCGCAGGAAAAGCCCGCGCAGTATACTCCCTCCATCTAGGTGACCAAGGTGGAGAGGAAAACGAGAGAACTTAATTTTTAGTATTTGCTAAGGCTGGTTGTAATGGTACTAGCCTTAGCAATTTTGATGAGGTGTCATAGAATTAAATGAAGAAAGAGAGAGAGAAAGTTGAGTACTATATGTCATACATGGCAATAAATAAAGTACTACATGATACTAATATATGATACATGGCGCAGGAGTACTAAGTATTATTAATACAGTTTTGCTAGAACTCATCTACATGAGATATAATTTGGCTCATTCATCTTTTATAGCCATTGGATGTGATGCTATAAGATGTGTGTGTGCTGACGTGGGTTGTATTTGTTCTTGTGCAACGAACTGACCACTGCATGTCATGTTTGATAGTCTCAAGTCATTAAAAGCATACAAGCCCCACATCTCTTCTTGGTTGATTCCTCTATTTCTGTCAAAAATTAAGAAACAACGTGAGAGTTAATGCACCACGCCTATGTGTTTACTATTTGGTTTCGTAAGATGACTTAATACTCACCTTGACGGAGGGAGTATTCGATTTGACAGCGGGCGGCACAGTTCCCGATACGGCTTTAATGCAGACGAGGGAGGGAGTAGCGGTTCCCGATATGTTGAATGGCCAATGCATCCTCCTTTAATTAATGCATGAGGGAAGTAATGGGAGGAGGTCCGGGAAAAGAGGCTGCACGATGTGAATGCAACGCAGTTTGCCCTCATTGCCCTCATATAAAGGCGCCCCTCCATTCCAATGCATCTACCACATCGTACGCACCTAAGCATTTGCCTAAGCACCTACACTAAGCGCAGAAGAGCTCACTCCAGACCCATGGCGGCGATGCGCGTGAGCGGCCAGCGGCTGCGCCAGATGGTCCACGACGCCGGCCTGCAACATGGCGCCGAGGATCGTCTCGAGACGGTGTTGGAGACCGCTGGTGGATGGCCGCCGTCGACGCCAACTACGACTCTCAGTTAGACAAGATGATCGTTGCCACTAGCAACAAGTTCACCGTCCTCAAGAAGCTCACGGACGACATCGTCGTACTCCTCCAGCCCGCGCGCCCGGGCTCCTCATTGCCTACCACCCTAATCAGCCTCCATGGTCGGAACCTCTTTCAAGCACTGGTGGCCCTGCTACTGCCCGTCGACGCCACGAAATATGTCCACCTGGAGGTCGCGCTCGCCGCGAGGTGCCTCGCCCTACAAGAATTCGTCGACCTACACATCCACGTGTACGAGCAAATCGTGTACATAGGTATCTACAAGGCCAGTGAGGACACTATGACGTTGGCCTTCCTCAACCGGCTGGAAGCCTTGGATGCCTTTGCTGAGAAGCACCTCGACCTCGCCACAAAAGCCGCCGCTCCTTAGCCGCCGGTCAGTGGCCCGGCGCACTAAGTTGAGGAGGAGGAGGTCGTACATTCGTGGATCCATCTTTCTTACTGCCTTCTGTACCCACCACTGCGATCGCATCATCGTGGCCTTAATTCTTATTGTGTTGTTGCATTCTCGTTCTAGTCAATACTGACTTGTGTGATCCCTTTGCTTAATTATATGCATCACTGTAACTAGTACTCCATCCTTCGACTTATAAGTTGTGCTTACCTTTTCCATCAACTTCGTGCAATGCGCGAGCATCTTGCTAGAAACACTAGAATATGTCTATATAATCCGTATCCGATAGTCCATTTGAAATCTCAAAAAAGACAAATATTTAGGTACGGAGGGAGTAATATATTAGGAGTATATCAAAACAATAGTGATTTCTTTCAAGTTTGTGAACAAATACTACTATTCTACTACTTTGGATCCGTCGCAACGCACGGGCACATTGCTAGTAAAAGGAAAAGGCCTGCCGCGTTCGCGTCGCACCCCCACACGCCCGGGAATCGGGAGTACTCCACGGCCCGTCCGGCACGACACATAGCTTTGGGAAGGAGTGTTGCCTAGCATTTTCACTTTCATGTGGTACCGCTGTTGAGCAAACTGACACCCCACCCTCCGCTGGGTTGGAAAACAGAAACGAGGGGAAGATCTAGCTGTAGCACGGAAGCCAAGAAATTTGGTGTCAGATGAGGCGCGTTGATAGATTAGGAGCATTCCGTACTAGTACTACTCCTACTAGTACCAAGTTTGTACTCCTAATACTATATTACTAGTACTACCACTATACAACTAGTAGGTACGTGCATGACACAACATCTTAGGAACAAAAAACGGGAAGATCTTGTTTTGGGTGATTTATCTTTTTTTCAATCAACATAGTATGAATAATATGATGTGGGGGGCACCCATGAAGCTTATGTGGCTTGGTTGCATGGCTACGGAAGGTTAGAGAAAAACAAATAGATAATGTGTTTAGAGTGCACTCCACTAAATAGATATACTTTGGATCCATTGCAACGGACCGGCACTTCTATATCTATACCCCCTATATAGTGTGTGAAAAACTTTGAAAGTTGGTCGTTGGATGAAGCCAATCCGACGGTACAAAGATGGAAAATCCGAGCACTACTGGCCGCTGGATATCATCCACCAGATTCTGCCACATGTATAATCTAGAAAACTCCATGATTGAACTTAATTCATGACTAACTTTGCCACAACTAAGCTTAGGAGAAGTTATTAGTTCTTCAAAATGAGAGCCACAAGTTGGCAAGCCTAAGGGAATCTTGCCACATTTTTTGTGTGTATGTCATGTGGGTCCTTAGTGTGGCTTGCCTAAGGTGTGGCTTCAACCAAACACTAACTTAAGTTAATCAAAATTGCCTAACCTTACATTCCACCAGATTTTGCCACATGTTAGAATCCAGAAAACTCCACATGTAGAAGCATAATGCACAAACCACCAGAATCTCATGCGTGCAATGCACGTGTACCATACTAGTACTAGTTGGTAGTAGTAAGAAACAAATTCCAGTTTTGGCACGAGCTCATACTGCGGGAGCACCACAAGGCCTGCCGCAGGAGTTACATTTCCCTCTCGGGGCCCACGGGACCGAACTTCAGTGGCTTAGTGCCCGGCCTATGAGTCAATGACATGCGGACCTTAAATGTGGTTGGCCCACATGTCATTCTCATGGTGGTGGCGTGGTTCACGACTCACTCGTTTGAGATGAACCGGCCGGTGGTGCCGTGGCGAGGGTGCCACAGCTGGGCGTCGGGGCGTTACGAGGCGTAGATGGCCACACCGACGAGTACTACCTGTAATACATAAGTACTCCAGCTGAGAATTGATATCCGGGATGAAATGTGTCACAGCCGCTGGATGAAAATTCGATGGTGCGGGAGTACGGATCGGAGCACAGCAGCGGAGCAGGCAAACCGCGTCCAATCGGGTGTGTCTGTGGTAGAAAGTTGATGGTCGCCGCAGTTCAGCTGGCCCGCATGTCATGCACACAAAGGAAGAGGAGCGGTGGTGCCGAGAGGGATGAGGGGCACGTCGGGGGAATGAGGATCCCCTGACACGAACAATCCTACCATTCTGTCACTGACATGTGGGACCCATAAGCGTGGGTCCCACCTATCAGTGAATGAAAGGCAGGGCAAGGCAGTGATAGCCACGTCAGAGGATCCTTGTCCACGTCGGGGGACGTAGTGCCGTGGGTTGGAGCGGCGTCGTGGGGATCGCGTGTGGGTGTGGCAGTGGTAGAAACAAGAAACGTGACGGTCGCCGTGGTTCAACTTCCATGGACAAGCTGTCGTGTCTGCTGACACATGTATATCAAAACTAGAGTGTTTATATTTCAAGCACATGAACAAGTATTATTCTAATACTTTGGATCCATTGCAACGCATGGTTCAGCACATTGGTAGTAGTAGTGTCCATCTCTATCTCTAGAGGCCTTCCCTCGTTCATATTTTTCTCTCCCAAGATAAACTACTCATACAAATGCATCTTGATGTTCCGTGGAATGCACGAGGATGTTTCCTTGGGGGTCTCTCCAGTGTGGCGTGGCCGTAGTTGCAAGTTGACGCCCCTTGAGATGCCGACGTTGAGGGGCACTCGGATTTCCTCCGATGAGCAGGTAAGATGAGTTTGATCAAGGAGTAAATGCATTCTAAAGACTACTTCCGTGTCCAATTCCTAATTCTCCCCCTGCCCACTGTTTCACAGGTTAGGCTCGGTGCGAGTGGAGATGGGCTTGCATATGTACAGGAGGGTACCAACATCAATTTGCACAACATTTACAACGGTGACACCGTTCCCGTAGAACCTTTGTCCAACATTGGGATCAGCCATGCAACAGGCCACCGCATGAATTGGTACGATGGAACCAAGGTGAGATTGAATAAGATAGCACGAACCTTGCACATGGCGGTCAAAGGCGGACCATGCTGTCTGCGGCCGATTTGTTGCCGTACGAGTAGGAAGACATCGTGCTCCTTTCTAACCGCATCTTCGCGGTGACAAACCAGGGGACTTATTTTGTATGGGACACATCCTACAATATACACCCTCTCTCCCAGTTTATTTGTTTTAATCTTTTCGTTTTATAAGTTTCAAATTCAAATTTAGAGCTCCCCATCACATGTTGAGATTACAATGTCCATTAAATCATTGCGTGCATGTATAGTAAAGAAACAAATCTCGAGTTTGGCACGAGTTCGTGTTGCGGGAGCACCACAAGCCCTGGCGCAGGAGTTACATTTCCCTCTCAGGGCCGTCGGGAATGAGCTTCAGCGCCTTACTACACCTACCTTTGAGTCAATAACATGTGGACCCGATAGGTGACTGGTCCACATGTAATGCTCCCGAAGGCAGAGGGGCAGTGGGGCGAAGAGGGGTCAGCCGCAGGTCGGGGGACGTGTGGTTTCATGGATTCGAGCAGCGTCGTGGGAATTGCGCGTTGCTGTGGTATAAACTTGATGCTCGCCGCATTTTAGGTGGCCCACATGTCATGCACACAAAGGCAGAGGGGTGGTGTGGCCGAGAGGGGTGAGGCGCACGTCGGGGGGCATGGTGCCGTGGGTTGGAGAGGCATCGTGGGAATCACGAGATGAAACGTGATGGTCGCCGTAGTTGAACTTCCATGGACAAGCTGTCATGTCTACGGACACATGCACTGCATACCGATCACTGGAAGGAGTAGCAGAGAAAGCTATATATGCGGATAAATAGTTCCTTATAGTCAAGCGGACCCATGCTACTAATCTGTTCCAAAGACATGCACACCATCGAAATAGTCCATCTATATCAATATACACCGAGAGGAAATAATTTTTTTTACAAGAGATGAAATAGTTCATCCATCCATAATGCCCTCCTGCTAGTGCAACCTTTTCTTCTTCTTCTTCTTCTTCTTCTTCTTCTTCTTCTTCTTCTTCTTCTTCTTGTTCTCATTCTCTGTGGGAGACGGCTTCGCAACAAGCTCTTTGGACATTGCAGCTATCTCGAAACTCGCACGGGCGTCGAGGGCAGCATATTTTATTTGCTCGTACGTCAATGGATAATTCTCTCATCCAGACGACCTTAATGCCACCGTCTGGTCACCCTTCTGAAGATTTGTACCGAGCAAGAAATTTGCTACGTCGAATAGGGATGGTGTCTGTTTATCACAATCTTCTACAGGAATTTTGATTCTGGTTTGTTGGTCAGCGATGCTTTTCAAATCAAGGTTTTACGGCTCCAGCTTATGTTTGTCCCCTTCGATGGCTTCCCCACAGAAGTATACGTCCTCCCGAGACAAGAAATCGTGAAGCTCACCTGCTATGGAGGGCGAGTGTATGATGTGGTACACCAAAACATCATCTTCGAGGCGCAGCTGAAGGACGGCGGCACGCTGGATCTTCCCAGGGGCACGCTTCGTGTACTCTGCATCGAGACCGGTGACCTTCATCTCTACCTTTTCGAGGGAGTTGGATACATTGTTGATCCACTGCCGAACAACCCTTGGGTGGACGGTGACGGTGGCAACTATGCGCATCGAGCCTTCTACGAGGACATGTTGGACGCTAAAAACCTGCATCTCGATCTCTTTCGCCATTTGGAACCGCTGGAATGGAGGGCTATGGTTTGGAGAATTAGGATTAGATGGCCAGTCTAACTGAAGTAGTAGATGATTATTTAAAGAGGTTAAAACAATGTGAAGGCACTGGGGTTTGGATGCAAATGAAGACGAAGGGGAGGTGAAGAAGCCAAGGAGAATCTGTTCCTGATGGAGAAGTAAATAGGAGAAGTGGCGTGCAGGCAGTTGATTAGACAGCTAGGTAGACTAAACGAAAAGGCTATGCGGGTAGACTGATGAGTCGTACCTGTTCGTGTACGTGTCCATCCTTCCTGATAGGTGGGACCTATGCAAATAGATAAAAAAATGTGTTGTAGCTGGTTCAGATGGATATTGGCGCGTGAGTAAGTCACCTTATGAAAATCTAGTTTTCCCAAAACCTTTAGGCTTCGAGCATTAACTTCCTGCTCGATCCCCTCCCAGCCTCGTTAGCCAGCATTCTCTTCCTCCGCTGTCGCGTTCTACCTTTCCATTTTTCCTCTTCTCAAGTGTGGAGTGATCTGCATGCCGTCCTTGATGCACCGAACGACCACTACATGCATCGCGGCAGGGCGTTGATTGGGCATGCACGAGAATTTGGTTCTGCTCGCAATATGGATGATACCTGAACGATGAAGTGAATAGGCATGATAGCACGGGAGACCTATTTCTGCTATACAATACTGGAGTACTCATGTTCCTACTACTACTAGTAGTAGTACAACTGTGGTACACTTGATGGTCAAAATACTATTCATCCGGTCCTCACAGTGAAGTGACAACACCCTGCGCCTGACACTAGTCCAGGCGGCGTGTTCGGGTTACCAAAGTTAGCCTCACCCTGTGCACTGTGCAGTCTGTCACCGCCGCTGTACAGCACATCGGCGCCTCGCCTCGTCTCCCTCTCCCCTCCCATAGCACCACTCCATCTCTATCTCCTTCTACGTCTCCGTCTACATCTCACTGTGCCCCCGTGTACCGTCGCCTCACTCGCCTCCCCCAGTACCACTATTCCCTCGCTAGCCGCTCCAGCACCGATAGCCTTCTCCCCCGTAAATCAAGCCCCCCAAAACCCCCACCTTCCAAACTCCACCATGGCCGAACACGAACCGCGCAGCATCCATATGAGCCGCGATTGGAGCAATCTCCCCAGTGACATCATCGACCTCTGTTGTTCGTGTATGGATATGTTGAGCGCCCTGCGGCTGGCTGCATGCTCGAGGGACATGCACACGGCCATCGTCGAAGCGAGGCCTAAGCTTTTCAAGACACCCTGCTTGCTGCTATCTGGTCTTGCGAGATTGGCTCGCCATGATACAGAGGTGTACATGATGCCCCTCGACTTCAATACGATCTCCATTAGGCGGAACTTCTTTGCAGGTATGTAGTGGGTCGCCGTAAATCATTTCCCTCGACATCGATCCGATCACCATCGCCCAAAACTTCTTGGCAGGTATGTACTGGGTCGGCATGAACTCCCACTGGATGGCTGCCTTCAGAGAAGACGGTAAAAAGTTGGTGCTCATGAACTTCCAGACCTCCCATGAGATTATCCTTCCTCCGTTGGATTATATAGAGTATTACCATCGCGGTCCAAGTCATCTAGATTACCACGTCAGCTGGACAGACCTTGTTTTGCAGAAGATTGTAATCTGCCAAGTGCCCACATGACATGTGAATTACGCAGACTTCAAGCTAATTGCCTTGTTTGACCGCGGACTCGCCTATCTTCACGCCGGTTCCTTCTCTAGCTGTAGACAACTCAGCTCGCAGTGGATCATCATCAAAGCTGATACATACTTCTCTGATGCTATTGAACACAATGGCATCATCTATGCGATCGACAAAGCAGATGGCACGATGTATTGCTGGGACGGCGTATGTAAGTTGTTTCCGTCTCATGTTAATGATGACGCTATGACACTGTTTGAACTTTTTGTGATGATTGGCATATCCCTGTTTGAGCAGAATTTGAGTAGAACTATGGCAATGTATTACAGACGCAGTAAATCAGCTATATTTGGAATGAGTTAATTCATGCGATTGTGACCATGTCATTACAGCCAATTTGTAACCTAAATAATCAAACGGTTAGGAATATATGGATATTATCCTTATTTTACAGTAATCTATATACTACTACTAAATATGAGTGTGTATCAATGGCCATGTTAGTTTCCTCATTTTCATGATGTAGAAACATGCACCACATTGTTGGTTTCATCTAACCATACATTATGGAAGTAAATGTGCATATGGAGAACTCTATATTTGGAAGTAGTGAAATCCTACAATGCTTACCATGTGTACATACCTATATTCGCCCTTCAACAATCAATGGCTAGAATAATATTCTCACAAAAATTTTGCCCACAGAACACGAGTATATAACAATGCATGGTTTGTTAGTTACCTTGAAGAATTTGTTTGTGAGGACAGAACATGATTACATAACATGCATGACATGGTAGTTTCCTGTGAAGAATCGATTGCGAGATAACATGAGCATAACCATGCATGGCACTTCTATAATTTTGAACCCAGTATACATTTCCCTGTATTTTCCTCCCAGTTCCAACAAGGACATATCAATGTTGTTTCTTGCATTATCCTACTCATACCCTGAACAATGCTGAACTTACATTAACAATGCCTGTCCTTTTTGATATGATGCAGTGTCCCTACAGTTACTGCCCTTTGTAATCACACCACCTTTGCCAAAAACAGGGAAGCACAACTGGTTCCTCGCTCGATCAGACGATGGCAAAATACTGATGATCATTCGGACACATGAGCCGGAAAAGTTATATTGCAAAAACCCCACTGTATACAAGCACCGTGTAATATGTGAGTATCCGGATAGTGGCTGTTACGTCTATGAGCAGGATACCAGCTTGTTGGGGCCGTTAGGATTTTTCAGTTGGAGGCGGGTAAACAACCTTGGTCTCGAACTCAATTATCCGTAAACTCCCCTGATTGTCAATGATACAGCCTGCAGCCAAAGAAGGTGAGAATGACAAAGGCATCTGGATTAACTTTGATCCTTGGATGTCTCAATTATGACAGGCAGTGATGTGGTTCAAGCCTTCAGGTTGATAGGTAATTGCGCTGTAGCATCAAAAGGGTGGAGTACTGGTGTCTCCGGGTCACTGGTCGCTGAAGCGGGGCTGCAAATTATGATGGTGTTGGATCATCTCTTCGAATGACTTTGTTGTCTTTGCTGCTGGTTCTGGGTGGGTAGTTATTTCTTTTGTTATGCATATTCCTTGTCATTTGGCCATCCTCGTCTATGTCACTGTTACTATGTAATAGTTGCTTCTGTTTAGAATGTCATTCTCATCTCGATCACGATAGTCTGAGCGCTGCAGATGGGTGCGTTTTGGTGGTGTAGCAAGACTTCTTACAACTATCATGTCTTGTTGTTTATGTCAGTAGTAGTCACTAGTCAGTGTTTGAATGTTGTATATATCGTTGTTTCGAACTGTTTATTGTCTCGAACTACTGGTGGGCTAAATGAGGGCATCACCATCCTCCAGTGTTTAGAGTATATCTCCTTTTTTCAAGTTATATAATTTGAGCTTAGTGTCTTTTCGATGATGTACACTTATTTGGGCCAGTGAGGTGTCGTTGAATATGGGCCGAGTAGTAACGCAATGCCAAACAGGTCAATTATGAGTCTCAGGCCGGGCTCTCAAAAGATCCTGAAAAAAAGGCCGGGCTCTCCAAAAAAGAAAGAATAAGGACTCTTAGGCCGACATGTGGGCGCCACCGGTGTTTTCGTGCGCTTGCGCACCGAGAGCATATTGGCGCGTGCTTGAAATTCATGCTACCTTTTCATCCCTAGCCTCCCGCCCCTCCCCCACCTCTGGAATCTCGATTCCTACTCCAGTTCCCCCAAATCCCTCTCCTATACTCCCTGTACTCAAGCGCACTATCATGTTGCCGGTCAACGCGGATCTCCGAACTGGAGATCCTGAGGCCCGTCCTGCCTTCGGTCACTGCGTGCTGTCGCTCAACAATGGCATGGCGGCGCTTGATGACTAGTTTGCCGGCAAAGTGCTGATGGTAACCATCAACAGCGACTGGCCTCCCGTCTCGCCGGACGACCTTGTCAAAGCTCTTGGCATTGCGCACAGCATCCAAAGAAGTGACTTGCTCGTCGAAGTCTGTCCACCACCGGCTGATTTCTTCGTCAGGTTCTGGACAACTTTCGACTGCAGTCGTGTGTTCGAATCTTCCCAATGTTTGTTCTGCGATGGCGCGCTGGTGAGCTTTGATCCGTGGCACCCAGGATGGGGCTCGGTGCCCTCTGAGCTTGAGTTTTTAACAAAGCTTACCTTCCACGGCATGCCTCGACGTGCTTGGAACAGCGAGTCCATGAACGAGCTTATCAACGACCTTGGAGGTGAGCTCGTAAGTATGTTTGTTCCTCCAGATAGCTGGGCTCTAACGGTTATGGCATGGATGAAGAAGCCGTCCACCATACCGAAGGTGATTGGTGTTGAGATACTGGTGCAGGAACCGGGGTTGTACTATTCGTCGCCACCAAGGCCGCCGCGGACCACGTTAGGGATGTACCTGTATCGAGTGTTCGTGCATGTCGAAGAAGTGGTAAATCCATCAATCGAAGTCCTACCGCCTCCGCTGGTGCCAGGGTCCATCGACGACATCCATTATAGGAGTCAACGTCAGACTTTCCCTGTGTTGCTCGGGACGATGGATGGCACAGGGCCTACTCCATCGCGCGCGGAGGTGACTGCTTCTTTGGGAGAAGAGGCAGGACTGGCTGCCTGGAAGTGCTCTAATTTGAGGAAACAACTGAATCTTGTCAGATACTAGTTAAATCTGAGCTATGGGTGTGAAGCACTGATATGCCAGTACATTTGATTGTGACCTATTCTAATTTTGTACTTGAACTTTTTTTAGAAAGGGCTGTACGTCAACTTAATGTGCAAGCAGAACTTATTGTGTTGTCTGTCTGTTTTCTTTGCATAGCATTCAAGATATTTCCCCGTCATTGATAAAGACGATGAACCGTTATGTATGACTTTGTTGGTTTCAACATAGCTCTACCCGTAGCGATCCACTGCTTCCATCCTGACTGTGTCGCCTCCGTGAAATTTTTGTAAGCAAGTTCAGTGTGCTATGATGTTCTATATGATTGTGTCAACTATATAAGTTTTTACTGAGCATCAGCAATGCATATGGCTGAAAGATGTACTTTTACGAGCATCGACCGATGGGTCTCTCTCTATCTCTCTCTCTCTCACACACACACACACGCACACACACGCACAAGTGGGACCCGTTGAATTATTTATTTGCTCGTGACAGCTTTTAATTAGGTTCCACTGTAATCTAACTTTTTTCTTAAGTTATTAATTGAGCTCAGTGACTTCAAAAAGTTGTACAGAAGCCTTGTTTGCGCCTTTCCGGCGTCGCTGAATGTGGGCTGAGTAGCCATGTTAGGTTGTACTGTACTACACAGGCCTTTTTTTCAACATCAGCAATGCAACTGGGCCGACAGTTGTACACAATATCCGGGTCAACTTGTTATTCTCCGCCCTGCTGGGCTGCAAACTTTCCTAGGAGGTATGCATTAGGCTTAACAAAAAAATGGACTTTAAAAATAATAAATGGGATGTAATTATAATAACTGGGCAGTAACTATGCACCAAACGTGTAATTAGTTTGAAAAATATATTATTTTTGGAATTTGAAAATTTTAATTTCATTACTTGTTGCGCGCAATATTTCGTTGGATTTTAACGTAATACAACTTTATTTTGAAATTATATTTAACCTGACTAGAAATTTTGGATGAAAATATTTCGGATCCCATCAAAATGTGGGATTTTTTTTTGAATTCTGTTTTGAGCGGTTGTTTGAAATGTTTAATCGTTGTCCTAGCTAGAAGTTGGGATGTACTTTTAACAAACTGTAAATGGGTTGTAGTAAATTCCATTAGAATTAAAAATATGGGTTGTACATTCTTACAAATCGCAAATGGGCTATATGTTCTCTGCCAAATCCAAGCTGTGGGCCTACTAAGTTGACGCGTACCAAGGGCTTTGTCAACTTAGTCAATATAAACGATTCTAGCTGCAGTGATCATACGATGTCCATCCAACGGCCGTAGTGCTTCTTCAACCTCTGGTCTTTTTGCTCCAGCCACCCAAAGCAGCGCCGGTCGTGCCGCATGCTCCTCCCTCCCGTGGCCGGCTGTGATGCCGCGGAGGCCTCACCGCCTCCTACTACTCCCACCGCTGGCCAGGCCATCCCTCTACTCACCCACACCCCCTGTTATTCTGCGGCGACGGCAGCCTCACACCGCAGCCGGACAAGTGGACCCTCGTACTCCTCTCCGCGTGGGCATACACTGCCGCATCTTCCCCGGCTCGGCGTCATCCCCTTCCTAGGCCTCGCCGTCGTCCACCGCCCTGGTGCTCTCAGCGCGGCGTGGTCAACGTGGTCAAGGAACGACTTCCACCGGACGTGGACTGTACGTGGAGAGGCTGACAGTTGGGTCCACGGCCGAGGCAAGGAAGTGCCTCCTTATTACGCGGAAAATAATGATACCTCCACCTGACAGCAGTGACCCACCGGACGGGCCACTGTATTTTGCGAAAAGAACGTTTCCCCCCTGACTGCTGGGACCCACCGGCTACATCTTCGCACGCAAGGAAGTGCGTCGGGGGAAAAACGATTCACCCCCCTGACTGCTGGGACCCACCAGCTACATCTTCACAGGCAAGGAAGTGCCTGACAGTCGGGACCCACCTGGTCGAAGCGTACGTAGCGTTGTCATTCTGCTCGCGAGCGTGTACGTACATACTGGTGGATGTAGAGGCGCGCATGTATCATGTACACGTACGTACAACGGCCAGAGTGCAAGAAAGAAAATACGGCCACGTATGTACATACGGGCGGGGTCTCGAACGCCTACTCGTGCATACGTACGGCCAGGGCTCGTGTACGTGGCTGGATCGGAACGGAGAAACGGCGTCGTCGTCGTGTTCATGGGGAGCCAACCGGCTGGGTCGGAACAGAATGTGTCGTCGTGTTCATCGGGAGGGCTCGGATGGAACAGGCGATGGAAACGAGACTTGGCGTACAGTAGAACGGAGGAAACGGCCTTGTGTTCGACCGGCCACGTTCGAAACGGGATCCTGTTCATTGGGAGGGGTGTGGCGTACCACAAAACGGAGGAAAGGAACCTCCTACGGTCGAAACGGGGGTCCTGTTAATCGGGAGGGGTGTGGCGTACCGCCAAACGGAGGAAACAGACCTCCTACGGTCAAAACGAGGGTCCTGTTGATCGGGAGGGGTGTGGCGTACCGCAAAACGGACGAAACGGACTTGTGTTGGAGCACTACGGTCGAAACGGGGGTCCTGTTCATTGGGAGGGGTGTGGCGTACCGCAAAACGGGACTCCACAGGATACTGTTCATCTCCACCGTCGACCTCCTCTAGCCTCCACGGGCTATTGTTCATCCATCGTCGACCTCCTCCAGCCTCCACCTGCGACTGTTCATCCAGCCTCCACCGCTCCTCCACCGGCTACTGTTCAACCAGCCCTCTCCACGGGGTCCTGTTCAACCACCTCTCCACGGGCTACTGTTCATCCAGCCCTCCACCGGCTACTGTTCAACTAGCCCTCCACGGGGTCGTCCTGTTCATCCAGCCCTCCACGGGGTCCTGTTCATCCACCACTCCTCCTGCTCGATCGATCGGAGTACTGTTCACCCAGCAGCAACAACCTCTACTACCACGGGGTCCTATTCATCCAAACCCCCCACAGGGAACAGTTCATCCAACCCCCCCCTCCCGCAATGCTCACTGTTCATCCAGAGAGGCAGCATCGATCGACTTCAGTTAGCAGCAGTAGCGAAGGAATCGCTCGATCGGGTTCAGTTAAAAACCATCGATCGATTGCTCGGGTTCAGTAACGCGTAGCCTGCAGTGCAATCGCTCGGGTTCAGTTAGAGTCCAATGCCACGCTCGGGTTCAGTTAGAGCCAACGCCTCGCACACATGCACGTACGTGTATGAGAGAAACGAGCATCGCTCGGCCCCCGACCTCCCACCATAACCAGGAACTCCCCAAAATTTTCCTCGCCCTCGCTTCTACCACAGTTTTTTCTGTCATGGACGGCCCAAAGAATGTCATGCGGCTGCG
This sequence comes from Triticum aestivum, assembly GCF_018294505.1. Classification (NCBI taxonomy): domain Eukaryota; kingdom Viridiplantae; phylum Streptophyta; class Magnoliopsida; order Poales; family Poaceae; genus Triticum; species Triticum aestivum. The sequence goes on from NC_057803.1 coordinate 751,501,968, forward strand.
TCTTCGGCCCGCCCAGGACGAAAAGCCCATTTTCTGTCATGATTTTTTGTCATAGAAGTAGGAGCCCACCACATCTATGATGATACCGGGTTTTGTCACAATTATCGTCATAGAAGTGTCATATGTATGACAGAAAAAAAATTCGTTTGGCCCAAAGATGTGTCTTTTTTTTGTAGTGATAGGATGGACCTTTAGTACCGGTTGGGGCCACCAACCGGTACTAAAGGTCTGTTTTGGCCAGGCCAAGCGGCGGGAAGTGCCCCCCTTTAGTACCGGGTGGTGGCACCAACCGATACTAAAGACCCCCTCTTTAGTACCGGTTGCAGCCACCACCCGGTACTAAAGGGGGTGCGCAGGCGCAGGTGCGGTGCGGCAAGTTTAGTCCCACCTCGCTAGCCGAGGGGCGTTCGCACTGGTTTATAAGCCCCAATGCGGTAGCTCTCTCGAGCTCCTCTCCAAAGCAGGCCTACTGGGCCTACCTGTTCTCTCCTGCCCTGTGGGCCTACTGGGCCTTTGCGGGCCTGCATCCTGGCCCAACAAAACGTTGAGTTTCCAGTCGTATGCAGGCCGCTCTGCCCCAGTAGGCGGGCTTTTTTATTTTCTTTTTTTTGTGCTTTAATTATTTTTGTTTTATTTATTTTTGAGTTGTTTTTTGCTGTATTTAGAGTTTCTTTGTGAATATTTTTGCTTTAGGTACAAAAAATTACAAACTTTCTGTTAGTGTCGGTAGTTTTCAAATTTGAATAGTTTAAATTTTAAATTATTTGAAATTTGTGTGAATCACTAGTTTGTGAATAACTTAACTTTGAAAATAGATTTTTCAGTGATTCTTTTTTATTATGTTTAATATTAGTGTGTTTTATCTTTATATTCAATTTGGTAATGCTTAGGTTATTTAAAACATGAAATGCCTTTGTAACAGACGAGTTTTCGTCCGAAATCCTGATACTTCGAAAGAGATTGTCCATTTTGTACACGAAGTGCATCCAATTTTTGCCGTAACCCTCTCTACTTTTTTGCACATGCTATGTGGGTGAAATTTTGATACCATGCCAACTTTCAACCTTTTCTGAGTTCATTTGAAATGCTTTTCAATTTCAGGGTCATTTAGCTGAAAAATCAGTAAATGCATGAAAGAATTTGTTTGCACATAAAATTTCTTTTCGTTTCAAATGCCAAAACACATAACTACCCTAACTATTACAGAGATTCCCTCCTGGGTGTGAAACACAGAAGAAAGTGATGATAGTGAAGCCGATCACATCCCAGATCTTTGGGTGTGAAACTTTTTCTTCGCGTGTGTCCCTTTGCGCCGTAGCCATGGAAAATCTTCATCATTTAACTGGATGCTCGGGTCAATATTCACTGTGAATGGAGCAATTTCATCAAACTTTTCATAATCTTCTGACATGTCTGTCTTGTCATCCACTCCCACGATGTTTCTTTTCCCTGAAAGAACTATGTGGCGCTTTGGCTCGTCGTATGATCCATTCGCTTCCTTATCTTTTCTTTTTCTCGGCCTGGTAGACATGTCTTTCACATAAAAAACCTGCGCCACATCATTGGCTAGGACGAATGGTTCGTCTGCATACGCAAGATTGTTGAGATCCACTGTTGTCATTCCGTACTGCGGGTCTTCCGTTACCCTGCCTCGTGTCATATTGACCCATTTGCACCGAAACAAAGGGACCTTCAAACCACCTCCATAGTTAAGTTCCCATATGTCCTCTATCTAACCATAATATGTTTCCTTTCCCGTGTTGGTTGTTGCATTAAAGCGGACACCACTATTTTGGTTGGTGCTCTTCTTATCTTGGGCGATCGTGTAAAATGTATTCCCATTTATCTGGTACCCTTTGAAAGTCATTATATTCGAAGATGGTAACTGGGACAACGAGTACAGGTCATCTTCAATATCACCATCATGCATGGCACATTTCTGCAACCAACTGGCGAAAGTCCTCATTTGTTCACGTGTAATCCAGTCGTCAGACTTCTTCGGGTGTTTGGAGTGTAGAAAATTCTTGCATTCCTCCATATACGGAGCCACCAAGGCGGAATTCTGTAGAACTGTGTAGTGTGCTTCAGTGAGAGAATGCCCGTCCATACATATTATTTGATGCCCTCCTAGCATGCCTTTTCCATCTAGTCTGCCCTTATGCCACGATTCAGGAACACCAATCGGCTTAAGATCAGGAATAAAGTCAATACAAAACTCAATGACCTCCTCATTTTCATGGCCCTTCGAGATGCTTCCTTCTGGCCTAGCACGGTTATGAACATATTTATTCAAGACTCCCATGAACCTCTCAAAGGGGAACATATTTTGTAGAAATACAGGACCCAAAACGTTAATCTCTTCGCAAAGGTGAACTAGGACGTGCGTCATGATGTTGAAGAAGGATGGTGGGAACACTAACTCGAAACTGACAAGACATTGCACCAAATCATTCTGTAACCTTGGTATGATTTCTGGATCGATTACCTTCTGAGAGATTGCATTGAGGAATGCACATAGCTTCACAATGGCTAATCGAACATTTTTTAGTAGAAGCCCCCTCAATGCAACCGGAAGCAGATGCGTCATAATCACGTGGCAGTCATGAGACTTTAGGTTCTGGAACTTTTTCTCTGCCATATTTATTATTCCCTTTATATTCGACGAGAAGCCAAATGGTACCTTCATGTTGAGCAGGCATTCAAAGAAGATTTCGGTAAGAGCGTAGCTGGCCTGACCCTGATGTATGCCGTCTTTTCCGTGCATACGTTGCTGGTCCTCTCGTGCCTCTGGTGTATCTTTTGTCTTCCCATACACGCCCAAGAAGCCAAGCAGGGTCATGCAAAGATTCTTCGTCACGTGCATCACGTTGATTGCGGAGCGGACCTCTAGGTCTTTCCAATATGGCAGGTCCCAAAATATAGATTTCTTCTTCCACATGGGTGCGCGTCCGTCAGCGTCCTTCGGAACAGGTTGTCCGCCAGGACCATTTCCAAAGATTACCTTCAAATCCTTGACCATATCATGTACATCAGCACTAGTATGGTGGCGAGGCTTCGTCCGGTGATCCGCCTCACCTTCGAAATGCTTGCCTTTCTTTCTTACGGGATGCCTGCTCGGAAGAAAACGACGATGTCCCAGGTACACATTCTTCCTACAACTATCCAAATATATACTGTCGGTATCATCCAAACAGTGCGTGCATCCGCGGTATCCCTTGTTTGTCTTTCCTGAAAGGTTACTGAGAGCATGCCAATCATTGATGGTCACGAACAGCACCGCCTTTTGGTCAAATTCTTCCTGTCCGTGCTCATCCCACGCACGTACACCTGTTCCATTCCACAGCTGTAATAGTTCTTCAACTAATGGCCTTAGGTACACATCAATGTCGTTGCCGGGTTGCTTAGGGCCTTGGATGAGCACTGGCATCATAATGAACTTCCGCTTCATGCACAACCAAGGAGGAAGGTTATACAAACATAGAGTCACATGCCAGGTGCTATGGTTGCCGCTCTGCTCCCCAAAAGGATAAATGTCATCTGCGCTTAGACCAAACCATACATTCCTTGGGTCACCTACAAACTCCTCCTTGTACTTTCTCTCGATTTTTCTCCACTGCGACCCGTCAGCGGGTACTCTCAACTTTCCGTCTTTCTTACGGTCTTCTCCGTGCCCCTGCATCGCCTTCGCATGCTCTTTGTTTTGAAACAAACGTTTCAACCGTGGTATTATAGGAGCATACCACATCACCTTGGAAGGAATCTTCTTCCTGGGGCGCTCGCCCTCGACATCACCAGGGTCATCGCGACTAATAGTATAACGCAATGAACCGCATATCGGGCAAGCGTTCAAATCCTCGTACTCACCGCGGTAGAGGATGCAGTCATTAGGGCATGCATGTATCTTCTACACCTCTAACCCTAGAGGGCAGACAACCTTGTTTGCTTCATACGTACCCTCGGTCAATTCGTTGTCCTTTGGAAGCATATTCTTTATCATTAACAACAACTTTCCAAATCCCTTGTCAGATACACCATTCTCTACCTTCCATTGCAGCAATTCCAGTGTGGTGCCCAATTTTTTTTGTCAGCTTCGCAATTCGGGTACAACAATTTCTTGTGATCCTCTAACATGCGCTGCAACTTCTTCTTCTCCAAATCACTTGCGCAGTTTCTCTTTGCATCGGCAATGGCCCGACCTAGATCATCAGCGGGCTCATCTGATGCCTCTTCTTCGGCTTCTTCCCGCATTGCCAGCTCAGCTTCTTCCCCCATTGTTGTATCATCATATTCAGGGAACCCATGGCCAGGATAGCTGTCGTCGTCCTCTTCTTCTTCATTGTATTCCATCATAACCCTTCTTTCTCCGTGCTTGGTCCAAACATTATAGTGGGGCATGAAACCGGACTCAAATAAGTGGACGTGAATGGTTTTTGACGTAGAGTAATTGTGACCATTCTTACAGCCAGCACATGGACAAGGCATAAAACCATCCACCCGCTTGTTTGCCTCAGCGGCAAGCAGAAAAGTATGCACGCCATTAATGAACTCGGGAGAGCATCGGTCATCATACATCCATTGTCGACTCATCTTCATTACACAACACCGAATAGACCAAATTAATACAACACTTAATTAAATGCGACATACAAATAACTCTCTAGCTAAAGAATTCAAATGCAACAACAAATGCGATCAAGATCGCAACTAAGGTAACAATTGATCCAACCACATAATGATACCAAGCCACACTATCAATGGCATATTTTCTAATCTTTCTAATCTTCAACCGCATTTTCTCCATCCTTATCTTGTGATCACTGACGACATCGGCAACATGCAACTCCAATTCCATCTTCTCCCACTCAATTCTTCTCAATTTTTCTTTCAAATACTCGTTTTCTCTTTAAACTAAATTTAACCTCTCGACAATAGGGTCGGTTGGAATTTCCGGTTCACATACCTCCTAGATAAAAATATCTATGTCAACTTGATGGGCATAATTTTTCATAAACACGAAATGCAACAACTAGTTTTAAAAGAGAATATACCACATCCGAATCATAACAAGGACGAGGGCCGACGGGGACGGATATCAAAACCATGGCATTATGTATATCAAACATCATACGGGTAAGATAATTATACGAGTAACTATATATCCAAATCACAAAAACATCAACTTGGTAATGTAAAACATTCATGAACAAGAGCCTCACCACAAGGTGGTGCCTGCGACGGGACGGTGCCGGCGATCGACGGTAGTTACGACGGAGATTTAGAAGGCACTAAGTAAACCACACCTACATATGCAAACTAAGTGTTATTTTTGACCTCAAATTGCATATAAATCAAATACTAGCACATATAATTCCTCCCAAATTACTAAACTCACAAAATTAATCACTATACAAAGCATTGCAAGAGCTAATCTAGCAATGAGAGATGAAAGGACAAAGTTGCTAACCTTTGTGATCATTTGAATGGATGGGGGCCTTCAAATCTTGACAAATTTTGGGCAAAATGTGTTATGAGCTCGAGGAAGAGAGGGGAAGAACAGAGGAGGAGAGTGGAAAGGGGAAGAACAGAGCGAGCTCGGGTGGATGAAGGGTTTATGTAGGACAACCTTTAGTACCGGTTCGTGGCACGAACCGGTACTAAAGGTGCTGAAGGGGCCCCAGACTGACAACATCCTGCCACCACTCTCTTTAGTACCGGTTCGTGGCACGAGCCGGTGCTAAAGGTTCGCCACGAACCAGTACTAATGAGAGCGGCCAGCTAGCCGTTGGAACCGGCACTAATGGACACATTAGTGTCGGCTCAGAATCAAACCGGCACTAATGAGCTGAACATTAGGTCGTTTTTCTACTAGTGCCACGTCATCAACTTTCAACCCTTTCTGACATAATTTGCTATTTTTGATGCATTTACTGATTTGCACTAGTAGAAAAAGGGCCTATAGTCCCGGTTGGTGAGGGCCTTTAGTCCCGGTTCATGAACCGGGACTAAAGGGTCGGTACTAATGCCCTGACCCTTTTGTCCCGGTTCAATCCAGAACCGGGACAGATGGGCCTCCACGTGGCCTGTCCGCTGAGCCCAGGCAGGATGGCCTTTGGTCCCGGTTGGTGGCACCAACCGGGACCAATAGGCATCCACGCGTCAGCATTTCTATGGCTGGATTTTTGTTTTTTTTTGAATAGGGGGGGGGGGGGTTGGGGGGTTTTGGGGGGTTAGTTTAGGTGTTTCATATATTGTGCTAGCTAGCTAATTAATAGAGAGAAGTGTCCTCTCTTTTGTCCGTGCTTGGTCGACGCTACGTACTATACATACGTATAGAGAGGACTAGCTAGACACACTAGCTAGCTAGTAAGCAAACAGAAGATCGTCATGAACATATATGCATACAGAGAGAAGTGATATCGACCACCTCTCCTTCTCCGAGAGATTGGTCGAACAACAAGTTCTCGTATATCTATCCGACACTACCGGCTACATATATACAATAATTATCTTTTACAAATATAATCTCCTAACATACGGACGCATGGTCCATATAGTATTCTCCGTCTTCAACGATCACGTGGTCAAGAAAGAATGCCGCCAATTCCTCTTGAATTGCTCGCGGGCGATCTGGTGCTAGGAGTTCATCCCGCATCCGAAACATCTAATTTTAAGAAGGGGGTCAATACATATATATATATGAATGAATGAAACTCAACAAAAATGATGGTAATAAAATAAAATTGTGAATATTGTTATTTACGCACTTCATATTGTTTGTCGGAGTAGCCCCGCTCACAGGTCGTGTGGCGGATGGACTCGCAAATGTAGTATCCACAGAAATCATTCCCTTGTTCCTGCCACAACCACTTTACAAGAAATAGAGGTCAATCAAACTGATAATTAGCAAGCATGCTAAATGGTATTGATGAAACTAGCGCTTGAATCACTAGGAGATGCGTGGAATATGCTACTATATAGTACTTACTTTCGGGTGTCTAAATTGCAGCTTCTTCGGTAGTCCCGGAGCTTTTTTGGTGAATTTTCTCCAAGCCCTGCCATACAAAGAAAACAATTACTTGATATCAGAAATGAACAAAGTTGCTGATATGGTGGATAATGATCGATTTAACTTACTTCTCGAGCATTTCAGTCATGTCCGCATACTCCTTGGGATCTTTTCGCTTGGAGTCTAAGACAGTAACTACTCCCTTCTCAAGCTTAATCTCTAGGAGAATATAGTGGTAACTGCGCACACATGCATAACTCATCAATGTTACATTACTATAACCTGGACTAATAAGGAAACCGAATATGCCACAAGACAGTAACACTCACTTGAAGTTGTAATGAAAGAGTATTATATCTTTGTGTTCATTTATTACCAACGATTGTAGCAAGTTGGCCTCGGTATTTTCTTTATGAAATTCAACCTCAGTTTTATCTATGAGATATGTGTTAATGAACCCAATATCACCCACTTGTCTTTTCTTCAATTCGGCGATCTTCAATCTGCATAATATAGTGAGGATAATTATAAATACATGCAATGAAAGGGCTGAGTTATATAGAGAGACTTAATGATAGAAGTATTACTACTTACAGACAGTAGCAGGTGGCCGTTGCTTTATCGAGGGCCAATTGATTGAAAAACTGATAGAACTCCTCAAATGGAATAGGCAACAGTTCAATTCCAAGGAGGTCATGCTCCTTTTTAACTCTCACATACAAAGTACTCCTCCCCTCAGACTCTTTGCAGGTTTTCATGAACCAATCATGCAATCTTCGCATCATCGTTGATAGACAACTTTCATCTTTGACGAGAGGCTTCCCGTACTCGTATCTTTGTATCTGCACCTCCAAGAAATCATAATGTACATCGTCGGGCAGGTAATCTGCAGGATTGCCATAACCGGGCACAATCCTCGGATCGACGATGTCGCTAGCAGGCACCTTGAGCGGGGGCACGATTGCTTCGCTTGTTCGTCGAGCTGGGCAATTTGTTTCCCAGCTCGTCGTTCTTTCATCCTTGCGCTCATAGTTGCCTTTCGGCGGAGACTTGGGTGGTTTTGTCAGGGCAGCCAGAGTGCGCTTCGCTTTCACCGGATCTACCTTCTCCTCCGGAGGTGGATGTCTCTTTGCTTTCAACCCTTGAAACCAGTCATCCACTTGTCTGCGCGATCTTCGCGTTTTCCTCCTCGCTCCTCTCGTACGGTAACTTCTCTGGAGTCTTCAGAGAAGGACCGAATCTGTATCTCCTCCCGCCTTTGGCTGTACTGCTAGACGCCGGCAGAGCAGACGGAGCAAATGTCTTCTTTCCTTGCTTACGAGGCGGAGGAGAAGGACTACCACGCGCCGGAGCAGCCGGAGTGGCGGCGGGTCTCTTCCGCCCTTGCTGACGAGGCGGAGAAGGAGGAGGCTGGCTGCTCGGGCGCGCCGGCGCAGGCGGAGAAGGAGGCGGAGTGCCGCCACGCGCCGGAGAAGGAGCCGGCCGAGTGCCCTGATCGTCACTCGCCGGAGGAGGAGGCGGTGGAGGAGGCGGAGTGCCCTGACTCGCCGGTGGAGGAGGAGGAGGCGGAGGCGTCCAGTTCAGAAGGTTGATGAGATCCGTCCGCCATAGGCATGGAGTCTTCAGAGCAGAACCCAGCCGATACTCCCCTTCACCGGTAGGGTGGTCAAGCCGGAGGTCCTCAAATCCCTCTGTTATTTCATCGACCATCACCTTAGCATATCCTTCGGGAATCGGCCGGCAGTGAAAAGTTGAGTCGGGTTTAGTAGGATAAACAGAGCCAACAGCCGCCTTGACCTTCAAATTCATCCATTGCGCCATAAGGTGGCAATTTTCAGCCTCCGTGATAGCATCCACGGGATAGCTGGCAGGAGCCGTCAAGGCATGCTCCGGCTAAAGCAGCTCGGTGGAAGCCATGCTGCTTCTCCGCTGAGATGGCGGGGTAGCTTCGGGGGAAGCTTCGGCAGGTCGTTTGCTGCGATCTGCTTCTCATTCCTCTAGCCCCATTACCCTTTCGTGCAGCGCCTGCAGTTGGCTCTGCTTCAGTTTCTTCCTCCTCTCCTGGGTTTTGTAACCCCCTGCGTCCGGAAATCCAGCCTTCCACGAAACGGAGCCTGGCGTGCCTCGTGTCCGTCCAGGGTGCTCAGGATTCCCGAGGGCCATTGTGAGCTCGTCCTTCTCCCTGTCTGGAACGAACGTCCCTTGCTGCGCTGCTTCAATATATTTCTGAAGCCTCTTGACTGATATGTCCAATTGTTCGTCCGTCCAAATGCACTTCCCTGTTATAGGGTCCAAGGATCCGCCAGCCCCGAAGAACCAAGTCCGGCAACGGTCTGGCCAGTTCATTGTCTCTGGTTCGATCCCTTTATCAAGCAGATCATTCTCAGCCTTGGCCCACTTAGGCCAGGCTACGAGGTAGCCACCTGACCCCGCGCACTGGTGAAGCTTCTTCTTCGCAGCATTTCTCTTGTTTGTCGCCGACATCTTTTTACTCTTTTCCGATGTCTTGTGGTCCACAAATGCGGGCCAGTCATCTCTGATCTTCTCATATTTGCCCTTGAATTCTGGTGTCTCATTTTTTCCGACATACCTATTGAGGTCTTTCTTCCAATTCCTGAATAGGTCTGCCATCTTCTTCAGAGCAAAAGACTTGATTAATGGCTCTATAACTGGCTTCTCCGGATCATCCTCTGGCGGTAGGGTGAAATTTGACTTCAGCTCAGTCCAAAGATCATTTTTCTGCATATCATTGACATAAGACACCTCAGGGTCTTCGTTCTTAGGCTTATACCATTGGTGGATGCTGATCGGGATCGTGTCCCTAACCAGAACCCCGCACTGAGCAACAAATGCCTTCTTTGTCCGGTAGGGTTCAATCGGTTGGCCATCGCGCGCTATTTGTATGATCTCAAACTTTTCATCCGAGCTCAACTTTTTCTTCGGGCCTTGTCTCTTTACCGAAGTTGTGCTCGATCCGGAGGGCTAGAAAAAAGAACAAAGACGAGAGTTAATTAATATGTGTACATACCAAAACAATGAATGCATCAATTAGCTAGTCAGCACAGGCTTAACTAATATATATACCTGGCTGGACTCGGTTTGGTGATCACCGAAGCCGTCCTCACGGTCTACTTCTTCACCCTCTCCTTCTTGCACTGGCATTGGGTCATCGGAGCCATGTAAATCATAGCCAGCTGCTTCTTCACCCTCTCCTTCCAGACCATCGTTGTCGTTGAGAAACATCATCGAGCAGACGGCATCACTTCCTTGTGCGATTATGTCCCTCAACAATGCTTCTTGTGCTTCGTCTCGTGGCGGGGTGTCCATAGTTTCTACAAATATTTACAACATGGCAATTATTATTCAAACATGACAGATATGGATATATTAGTGGCAAACGTAGAACTAGCTAGCTAATCACAATAAGGAATCATATTAATTAGTGGCCTCGGCGCTGCTTCTCTAGGGTTTCGGGTGGCCTCGACAACGCTTCAAGGGTTAGGGGGTGTCCTCGAGAACGCTTCAAGGAGGGGGTGGCCACATGTATATCACACCGACGATACTTGCTATTTAATTAGGGTTTCCTCTACCGGTCGGCGACCCTCGACGACCCTCGTTCGCGATAAAAAAAGAGGAAGAAGAAGAAAAAAAAGAGGAGAAGAAAGAATAGAGGAGAAGAACTCCTCTATTCTTTCTTCTCCTCTTTTTTTTTCTTCTTCCTCTTCTTTTTTTATCAAGGGGTCGAGGATCGCAGAGGGGTCGAGGGTCAAGGGGTCGAGGATCGCCAAGCGGTCAAGGGTCAAGGGGTCGAGGATCGCCGAGGGGTCGGGAGGTTGCCTAGTGTCAAAGGATTCAACAAAACCATGTCTTCATCATTAGGCGAAAGTAACAGGTGCATGATGGTACGAAGCTCTCCAAAGTTATTTTGGAACGGAGTCCTAGATAGGATAATTCGCTTTTTGGTACAAAGTTCAGCAAGAACCTTCCGAATATCGTTATTTGGAAGGCCTTTGCTGAAATTCGTACAAAAAGGCAAATTATCTTATCCGGGACTCCATTCCAGAATAACTTTGGAGGACTTCATACCATCATGCCCTGGTTACTTCCGGCTAATGATGAAGCCATGGATTTCTACAATACTTTGACACTAGGAAACCTCTCTCGACCCCTCGAACCCTCGACGACCCTGGAACCCTCGACCCCTAGACGACCCTGGTACCCTCGACCCTCGATCCCTCGACCCTATAGAACCCTCGAACCCTCGACCCTGAAACCCTCGACCCTTGACCCCTTAATGACCCTCGACCCTCTACCCTAGTTCTCGACCCTCAACCCCTCGGCGATCCTTGACACCCTCGTTCCCGATAAAAATTAAGAAGAAGAAGAAGAAGAAGAAGAAGAAGAAGAAGAAGAAGAAGAAGAAGAAAAAAGAGGAGAAGAAGGAAGTAATAGCTAGAGGAGAAGATCGAAGAAAAAAAAGGAAAAAAAAGAGGAGAAGAAGAAAGGAATAGTGGAGAGGAAGAGAAAATAGAATATTCTATTTTCTCTTCCTCTCCACTATTCCTTTCTTCTTCTCCTCTCTTTTTCTTCTTTTTTCTTCTTCTTACTTATTTCTCCTCTTCTTTTCCTCTCCTCTTATTCTTTCTTTCCTCTTCTTATACTTTCTTCTTTCCTATCCTTCTTTTTCTAAAATTGTAACTTTTGCATATATAAAACTTTTCTAAAATTGTAACTTTCTATATATGAACAAAAAACCTCCTATGAACCAAAAAAACATCACATACATCACATACACATATACATTATAGCCACATACACATATACATCACATATGAACAAAAAAATAAACTAATAAAAATAAAATAAACATATTGCAACATATGAACAAAAACATATAGCCACATACATACACATACATTATATATATATGAAAAAAAATTAAACAAAAAAAACAGGGGCGTGGCGGTAGCGGTGGCGCCGGCGGGGCAGGGCAAGGCAGGGGCGCGGGCAGGGCAGGGCAGGTGCTCACAGGGGGCGGCGGGGCACGGCGGGCGGCGTCGGGGCGCGGGGAGCGGCGCCGGCGTCGGGGCAGATGGCGTCGAGGGCGGCGATGGCGCCGGGGCGGGGCGGGACGGCGTCGGGGCGTGGCGCAGGGGCGCGGCCGGCGACAGCGTGGGCTCGAGGGCGGCGGACGGCGTCGGCGTGGGCTCGGGGGCACGGGCGACGGCGACGGCGCCGGGGCAGCCTGGCGGCGTCGAGGAGGTCCGCGGCGTCGCCGGGGGGCAAATGCGCGATGAAACTAAGAATTTTCACAAGTGTTGCTTATATACACTAAGCATTGGTCCCGGTTCGTGGCACAAACCCGGACTAATGCCCCCCTTTAGTCCCGGTTGGTGCCACCAACCGGGACCAAAGGCCAATTTTCAGCAGCCCAAAGGGCGGGAAGCGGCGGCCTTTGGTCCCGGTTGGTGGCACCAACCGGGACTAAAGGGGGGCATTAGTCCCGGTTGGTGCCACGAACCGGGACCAATGCCCCCTTTAGTCCCGGTTGGTGCCACCAACCGGGACCAAAGGCCTTGTGCTGCCCCGCGCCCAAAAATTTAGTCCCACCTCGCTAGTTGAGAGAGCTCGAGAGTGGTTTATAAGCGCTGCTGCGCCCACCCTCTCGAGCTCCTCTCAACTGCAGGCTTTCGGGCCTAATCTGTCACTAGCTATGTGCCTATGGGCCTACTTGGCCTCCTGCGGGCCTGAATCCTGGCCCATGTAGGGTTTCTAGTCATATTCAGGCCGTGGGGGTCCAGTAGGCGGCACTATGTTTTTCCAGTTTTTTTGTTTTGTTTTCTGTATTATTATTTATTTTTTGTTGTTTTTTGCTTTATTTTTTAATTCTTTTTGCTTTTAGTTTTAGAAAAATTATAAACTTTCTGTTAGTGCCATTAGTTTTCAAATTGGAAAACATTTTTTTTCTTTGTTACTTTATTTATTTTATTTTGTTTCTACTTACAACAAAATACTTATTGTTGCTATTTTTATTTTTTTTCCAGTTTTTTTGTTTTGCTTTCTGCATTATTTATTTTTTGTTGTTTTTTGCTTTATTTTTTAATTCTTTTTGCTTTTAGTTTTAGAAAAATTATAAACTTTCTGTTATTGCCATTAGTTTTCAAATTTGAAAACACTATTTTTGTTTTCTTTGTTGCTTTATATATTTTATTTTGTTTCTACTTACAACAAAATACTTATTGTTGCTATTTTTATTATTTCTCAGTTTTTTGTTCTGTTTTCTGCATTATTTATTTTTTGTTGTTTTTTGCTTTATTTTGTAATTCTTTTTGCTTTTAGTTTTAGAAAAATTAAAAACTTTCTGTTAGTGCCATTAGTTTTCAAATTTGAGAACACTTTTTTTTGTTTTCTTCGTTGCTTTATATATTTTATTTTGTTTCTACTTACAACAAAATACTTACTGTTGCTATTTTTATTATTTTTCAGTTTTTTGTTCTGTTTTCTGCATTATTTATTTTTTGTTGTTTTTGCTTTATTTTTTAATTCTTTTTGCTTTTAGTTTTAGAAAAATTATAAACTTTCTGTTAGTGCCATTAGTTTTCAAATTTGAAAACACTTTTTTTGTTTTCTTTGTTGCTTTATTTATTTTATTTTGTTTCTACTTACAACAAAATACTTATTGTTGCTATTTTTATTTTTTTTCAAGTTTTTTGTTTTGTTTTCTGCATTATTTATTTTCTTTTGGTTTTTTGCTTTATTTTTTAATTCTTTTTGCTTTTAGGTCAGCAAAATTATAAACTTTCTGTTTGTGCCATTAGTTTTCAAATTTGAATTCTTTGAAATTTGTGTGAATCACAAGTTTGTGAGCTCAACCAGGCGTGTAGAGGGACGGGCTTATAAACCAGTGTGAGCGCCCTTCGGTTGGCGAGGTTTTCAAATTCATAGTTTTCAAATGAACTCTGAAAAAGTTGGCATAGCATGTGCATGTACAAAACGGACAATGGTATCATACTCGTCCGTTACAAAGTTGGCATGGTATCATCATAATAGTTGCGGGAGAAAGTCTTCACTTTTTCTTCGCTTGTGTCATTTGCTTATTGCGCCGTAACCATGGATAATCTTCATCGTTTATCAGGATGCTTGGGTCAGCCTTGACTTGGAAGGGTGGAATTTCATGAAACTTTTCATACTCTTCAGACATGTCTGTGTTGCCCTCCACTCCCAGGATGTCCCTTTTTCCTGAAAGAACTATGTGGCTCTTTGGCTCATTGTATGATGTATTCGCTTCCTTATCTTTTCTTTTCCTCGGTCTGGTAGACATGTCCTTCACATAGATAACCTGTGCCACATCATTGGCTAGGACGAACGGTTCGTCAGTGTACCCAAGATTTTTCAGATCCACTGTTGTCATTCCATACTATGGGTCTACCTGTACCCCGCCTCCCGACAGATTGACCCACTTGCACTTGAACAAAGGGACCTTAAAATCTACTCCGTAGTCAAGTTCCCATATGTCTACTATGTAACCATAATATGTGTCATTTCCCTTGTCGGTTGCTGCATCAAAGCGGACACCGCTGTTTTGGTTGGTGCTCTTTTCATCTTGGTCAATCGTGTAAAATGTATTCCCATTTATCTCGTATCCTTTCCAAATCATTACAGTCGAAGATGGTCCCCTGGACAACAAGTACAGCTCATCACAAACAGTGCTGTCACCTCTGAGACGTGTTTCCAACCAACTGCTGAAAGTCCTGATGTGTTCACATGTAATCCAGTCGTCGCACTGCTCCGGGTGTTTGGAGCGCAGACTGTTCTTGTGTTCATCGACATACGGGGTCACCAAGGTAGAGTTCTGTAGAACTGTGTAGTGTGCTTGAGACCAAGAATATCCGTCCCTGCATATTATTGAGTCCCTTCCAAGCGTGCCTTTTCCAGTCAGTCTCCCCTCATACCGCGATTTAGGGAGACCTATCTTCTTAAGGCCAGGAATGAAGTCAACACAAAACCCGATGACATCCTCTGTTTGATGGCCCATGGAGATGCTTCCTTCTGGCCTAGCGCGGTTACGAACATATTTCTTTAGGACTCCCATGAACCTCTCAAAGGGGTACATATTGTGTAGAAATACGGGCCCCAGAATGACAATCTCGTCGACTAGATGAACTAGGACGTGCGTCATGATATTGAAGAAGGATGGTGGGAACACCAGCTCGAAACTGACAAGACATTGCGCCACATCACTCCTTAGCGTTGGTACGATTTCTGGATCGATCACCTTCTGAGATATTGCATTGAGGAATGCACATAGCTTCACAATGGCTAATCGGACGTTTTCCGGTAGAAGCCCCCTCAATGCAACCGGAAGCAGTTGCGTCATAATCACGTGGCAGTCATGAGACTTTAGGTTCTGGAACTTTTTCTCTGGCATATTTATTATTCCCTTTATATTCGACGAGAAGCCAGTCGGGACCTTCATACTGAGCAGGCATTGAAAGAATATTTCTTTCTCTTCTTTCGTAAGAGCGTAGCTGGCAGGACCTTCATACTGCTTCGGAGGCATGCCCTCTTTTTCGTGCAAGCGTTGCAGGTCCTCTCGTGCCTCAGGTGTATCTTTTGTCTTCCCATACACGCCCAAGAAGCCTAGCAGGTTCACGCAAAGGTTCTTCGTCACGTGCATCACGTCGATCGAAGAGCGGACCTCTAGGTCTTTCCAGTAGGGTAGGTCCCAAAATATAGATTTCTTCTTCCACATGGGTGCGTGATTCTCAGCGTCATTCGGAACAGCTAGTCCGCCGGGACCCTTTCCAAAGATTACGTGTAAATCATTGACCATAGCAAGTACGTGATCACCGGTACGCATGGCGGGCTTCTTCCGGTGATCTGCCTCGCCTTTGAAATGCTTGCCTTTCTTTCGACATTGATGGTTGGTCGGAAGAAATCGACGATGGCCCAGGTACACATTCTTCCTGCAGCTTCCCAGGTATATACTATCGGTGTCAAGTAAACAGTGCGTGCATGCGTGGTATCCCTTGTTTGTCTGTCCTGAAAGGTTACTGAGAGCGGGCCAATCGTTGATGGTCACGAACAGCAACGCCTTTAGGTCAAATTCCTCCTTTTTGTGCTCATCCCACGTACGTACACCGTTTCCATTCCACAGCTGTAAAAGTTCTTCAACTAATGGCCTTAGGTACACATCAATGTCGTTGCCGGGTTGCTTAGGGCCTTGGATGAGAACTGGCATCATAATGAACTTCCGCTTCATGCACATCCAAGGAGGAAGGTTATACATACATAGAGTCACGGGCCAGGTGCTGTGATTGCTGCTCTGCTCCCCGAAAGGATTAATGCCATCCGCGCTTAAAGCAAACCATACGTTCCTTGGGTCCTTTGCAAACTCATCCCAGTACTTTCTCTCGATTTTTCTCCACTGCGACCCGTCAGCGGGTGCTCTCAACTTCCCGTCTTTCTTACGGTCCTCACTGTGCCATCGCATCAACTTGGCATGCTCTCCGTTTCTGAACAGACGTTTCAACCGTGGTATTATAGGAGCATACCACATCACCTTCGCAGGAACCCTCTTCCTGGGAGGCTCGCCGTCAACATCACCAGGGTCATCTCGTCTAATCTTATACCGCAATGCACCGCATACCGGGCATGCGTTCAGATCCTTGTAGGCACCGCGGTAGAGGATGCAGTCATTAGGGCATGCATGTATCTTCTCCACCTCCAATCCTAGAGGGCATACGACCTTCTTTGCTGCGTATGTACTGTCGGGCAATTCGTTATCCTTTGGAAGCTTCTTCTTCATTATTTTCAGTAGCTTCTCAAATCCTTTATCAGGCACAGCATTCTCTGCCTTCCACTACAGCAATTCGAGTACGGTACCGAGCTTTGTGTTGCCATCTTCGCAATTGGGGTACAACCCTTTTTTGTGATCCTCTAACATGCGATCGAACTTCAGCTTCTCCTTTTGACTTTCGCATTGTGTCCTTGCATCGACAATGACCCGGCGGAGATCATCATCATCGGGCACATCGTCTGGTTCCTCTTGATCTTCAGCAGCTTCGCCCGTTGCAGCACCATCGTGCACATCGTCTGGTGCATCTTGATGTTCAGTAGCATCACCGTATTCAGGGGGCACATAGTTGTCATCGTACTCTTCTTCCTCGCCGTCTTCCATCATAACCCCTATTTCTCCGTGCCTCGTCCAAACATTATAGTGTGGCATGAAACCCTTGTAAAGCAGGTGGGTGTGAAGGATTTTCCGGTCAGAGTAAGACTTCGTATTCCCACATATAGGGCATGGACAACACATAAAACCATTCTGCTTGTTTGCCTCAGCCACTTCGAGAAAATCATGCACGCCCTTAATGTACTCGGAGGTGTGTCTGTCACCGTACATCCATTGCCGGTTCATCTGCGTGCATTATATATAATTAAGTGTGTCAAAAATCATTACAGAACATCATGAATAGATAATTAAGTGACCAAATTAATAGAAGTTCATCATCACATAAAAACCAAAGTACATACATAGTTCTCATCTAACAACATAAAGCTCTGCAGAGCATCTAAATTAATTAAACCATACATTGAAACTATGTAAAACATTTCAATGCGAAAACAAATGCGATCATAATCGCAACCAAGGTAACAACTGATCCAACGGCATAATGATACCAAGCCTCGGTATGAATGGCATATTTTCTAATCTTTCTCATCTTCAAGCGCATTGCATCCATCTTGATCTTGTGATCATCGACGACATCCGCAACATGCAACTCCAATATCATCTTCTCCTCCTCAAGTTTTTTTATTTTTTCCTTCAAGAAATTGTTTTCTTCTTCAACTAAATTTAACCTCTCGACAATAGGGTCGGTTGGAATTTCCGGTTCAACAACCTCCTAGATAAATAAAATCTATGTCACGTTGGTCGGCATAATTTTCATAAACAATAAATGAACCAATAGTTATGAAAAGATAATATATACCACATCCGAATCATAGACAGGACGAGGGCCGACGGGGGCGGATACCAAAACCATCGCACTATATAAGATGCAATAATAAAAGTAAGAAAATAATACAAGTATCTATCTAAACATACAAGTAAGAATATGTTTCCTTTCAGAAAGAAGATAAGAACAAGAGGCTCACCACGTTGGTGCCGGCGATGAGATCGGCGCGGGTGATCGACGGCGGTGAAGACGGGGACGGGGCGTGACGGACCGCTAAACCTAGATAAATATTGAGGAAAATGTAGCTTGGCGGTCGAGCTTCGAGAGGAGAAACCTTAAGTAGTGTGGCTCGGGCATTCCATCGAACACCTTGTGTGCATAGGAGGCGAGCTAGAGCACCACCAAGCCCTCTCCCCCTCGGCCAGAAAAAACAGAGCAGTGTGCTCTGCTCTTGCGCGAGGGGCTATATATAGGCACCACCATTGGTCCCGGTTGGTGGCATCAACCGGGGCTAAAGGGAAGCCTTTGGTCCCGCTTCATGCCACCAACCGGGACCAATAGTGGTGGGCCAGGAGCCAGGCCCATTGGTCCCGGTTCGTCCCACCAACCGAGACCAAAAGGTCCGGACAAACCGGGACCAATGGCCCACGTGGCCCGGCCGGCCCCCTGGGCTCACGAACCGGGGCAAATAGCTCCATTGGTCCCGGTTCTGGATTGAACCGGGACTAATGGGCTGAACTAGCCTGGGCCATTGCCCCCTTTTCTACTAGTGTTGTTTTCAGAGCTAAATCACCATGAAAGTGAAAAGTAGTACAAAATGAACTCTGAAAAGGTTGAAACTTGGCAAGGTATCATCATTTCACTCGCATAGCATGTGCAAAAAATAGAGAGGATTACGGCAAAAATTGGATGCACTTCATGTACAATCTGGACAATCTCTTAGGAAGTATCAGGGTTTCAGACGAAAACTCATCTGTTACACCGGCTATTCAATATTTTAATAACTTAGTACAACTCTGGACGTTTTTTGCGTTCAGATGCACAATTTAAATCCACGTCATCAACTTTCAACCCTTTCTGACATAATTTGCTATTATCGTTGCATTTACTGATTTGTTTTCAGAGCTAAATCACCGTGAAAGTGAAAAGCACTACAAAATGAACTCTGAAAATGGTTGAAACTTGGCAAGGTATCATCATTTCACCCGCATAGCATGTGCAACAAAGTAGAGAGGGTTACGGCAAAAATTGGATGTACTTCGTGTACAAACTGGACAATCTCTTAGGAAGTATCAGGGTTTCGGACGAAAACTCATCTGTTACACCGGCTATTCAATATTTTAATAACTTAGTACAACTCCAGACCTTTTTGCATTCAGATGCACAATTCAAATTCACGTCATCAACTCTCAACCATTTCTGACATAATTTGCTATTTTCGATGCATTTATTGATTTGTTTTCAGAGCTAAATCACCGTGAAAGTGAAAAGCACTACAAAATGAACTGAAAAATCACTGCAAATATGAATATAATGATAAAACACACTAATATTAAATATAAGAAACTCTAAATACAGCAAAAAACTACTCACAAATAAATAGAAGAAAATATATAAACCACAAAAGAAAAAACTATATGAAAAAATTTATTTCCACGCTGCCCAGTGGGCCTGCTCGGCCTTGGACGTGCATATGCAGGCCCATAAGGCCCAGCAGGCTCACAGAGCAGCACGGCAAAGTTAGGCCCACATGCCTGCATTATATAGGAGCTCGAAGGAGCAGCCGCGACTGGGTTTATAAACCAGTGTGGCTGCCCTTCGCTCGGCGAGGTGGGACTAAACAATGAGCAGCGCGGAACAGGAGCGCACCCCTTTAGTACCAGTTCGTGGCTCAAACCGGTACTAAAGGGTGGGTCTTTAGTACCGGGTTGTGCCACGAACCAACTAAAGGGGGTCACCTCCCGCCGCTTCGCCTGGCAAAATTTAACCTTTAGTGCCGTTTCCTGTCTCTAACCGGTACTAAAGGCCTCCCCTATATAACCAGCACTTACTAAAATTTTCAGTTATCATCCATCTTCGTCGCGCCCCGTCCCCGCGCGCACCGCCCCCGTCGTCGTCGTTGCCACCCCCGTCATCGCCCACATCGCCGTCGTCGCCGCGCGCCCCCGTCGTCCTACGTCATTGCCGCCACGTATGTCGCGCCGCCCCCCCCCCCCCCCCCCCCGTCGCCGTCCCCATCGCCATCATCGCCGCCCTCTCTCCCCCGCTGTAAGATCGATTGCCGCTCACCGGCGGCCTCCTGCACACACACACACACACACACACACACACATGCACACACACACACAAATGTTTAACGCAAAATGTTATATTATATAAGAATTAGATAATGTTAGATGAGTTAGTTTTTTATACTTATAGTTAAGATGAATTTATATTAATGTTAGATGAATTAATATATACTAAATTTAGGTATATGAGATTTGATCATATAATTAAAATTTTAGTATATAGAACTAGCTACTTTATTTTTAGTAAGAAGATTAATAGAACTAGTTTAATTGAATTAGTTGAATTAGGAGTTATACTTTATTTAGGTATATTTTTAGTAAGTGCCAAGTTGAATTAATTAGTTGAACTAGCTAGTTGAATTAATAGAACTAGTTTAATTAGTTGAATTAATATATAACTAATAAGTGTTTAATGTTTCACCTATGAACATAGGAAATGTCGTCTGACGACGAAAACGATTTCATTATGTGCGAAAACTGCGAAGACCAACGCGGCCTGTGCGACAAAAATTTCCTAGTTGATGATAGGCGCTTCAGCATCAAGTTGGATGAGACCTTCGAAGTGGATACAGTAAGTCAGAACGACAAGTCTTTTTTCGTAATTAAGCATGACTTATATATGCTTCATTTGCTTCAACTTATTATTTTAAATTTTCACTATTCTACTTGCGTATCCCCTGCCGTGCAAGAATTTTTGTCTTGGATAAGATAAGTTTCAGTCGTGACAAAACTATGGAGGTAAAGAGAGTTTACTTGAAGACCGAGCATGGTTATACCTTCAACGTCAAATTATACAATCAAGAAACCTACACCCAATTTGAATGCAAAACTTGGCAACCACTATCCAAGACTTATGCATTTGAGCATGATATGTTTATCACCTTTGATATTCGTCCCGAAGATGATATTGAAGGTAATAAAGACATTTGGGTCGATGTGCAGACGCCTCCAGTTCTACCATTATGTGAGTTTCTCATGCCATATTTATGTTGATATTGTTTTTTCAAAAATAATTGATAACTAATTTCTATTGACAGCTTATTTCCATTCAAGCAAACATGTCCAGCGCTTGGTAGACAGGACCTTCCACTATCCCGGGGCTGAACTAAATTGCGAGGAGATAAGTCAATATGTTTCATGGCTTGAGGATCTTGATGCTGTCAAGAGAAATTATTTTCCTAGACTTGCAAATCTTAGTACTCAAAACGTGCGACCAATAGTGTTCGTATTGAACTACGGTCACATGTATTTAGGAAAGATGGTAAGATTTTTACTATTTGTCCTCAGTGCATCTTTTGAATACATTATTTTTTAAGCTAATTAAACTTCATGTTGCTAAGTATGATACTATACGATGTTCTCTTCAACAGGGACTCCCGATGATAGTTGTGCCTCAGTGGATCTCGACTAACGGTCGCATGTCAATTGTTAGCTTACGGCCAAGACATCCTACATTGCACACGAGTGCATTGAGGATTTCTAGAACCGAGGAATGCTTAATAGTGAAATACTAGAGCAAAATTGTGAATGATCGCAGAGAAGTACTAGGAGTCAACAAGCAGAAGCGCAACCCACGATTAGGAGACAGGTTCGTCTACATGCTCCAATATGATGAATCAGGAGAGCTACACATGCTCTATGCCATTTTACCTGAGAGAGAGCAGCAGGAGTGATTAGCATGCTCTTAGTACTTGTCCTCTCATGTCCGTGTTCTTCTTCTGAACTTAATCTCAAAGAGTGATCATGTTGAACTCGATGATATCTTTCCTTCTGGTACAAAGTGAATGTTTCTTCTTTAAGCTGGTATTGGTGGTGATTAGATAGCGGTAATGACTATGATGATTAAATAATGGTAATGACGACTATAATGATTTTTAGCTAGCTAGTATACCGTTAACTTGTTGGTGATGATATATATGATGCAATAGTTTTTATATTAATATGATGATGATGAGTTATTATATCATTTATGAAAGAAACCGCAGATTAGTTTCAACTGGATGGATCCTAGCTAGATAGTGATCAAGTATATGCCATATCCATATTAATTACTTGCTCACCTAATATAAGTGATCAAGTAATATATATGGATATGGCATATATACTTTCATGATCACTTAGCTAGCATCCATGCATGCATCCAGTTGAAACTAATCCGTGGGTACTTTCACTTAATGATTTAACAACTCATTATAATGTAAAAACAATCTCTAAATTAAATTGAAAACACAAAACTAAAGGAAAATTTTAAAAAAAAAACCCAAACATTTAGTACCGGTTGGTGTTACCAACCGGTACTATAGGTCTCCCTGCACCCGGCCCTGTCTCGTGCCACGTGGTGACACTTTAGTGGCGGTTCGTGACGAACCGGTACTAAAGGGGGGACCTTTAGTCCCCACCCTTTAGTCCCCACCATTTAGTGCCGGTTACACAACCGGCACTAAATGCCCTTACGAACCGGTGCTATAGCCCGGTTCTACACTAGTGTGTTGTGATTGATTATTACGTAGTAAGAGGAAATCATCTCTTGAATCAAAGGATGAGTGAATCAGATAATGTCAATATCTTCAGTCCATTTGGATGAAAAATATGAAAGCACTTACTGGATTTAGATAATAATTAATAAATGAATAAATTCATCAGATCAATGCTGCTTCTGTTTATCTTCTAGCTAGGGAAAATATATGTGTGAGCCTCTTCGATCTGTGAGTGGTTTAGCATCTCACAGATATTGTAGCAGGAGCTGGCATGAGAGACAAAGATTCCATCAAAGACTCTTGCATTCCTGACCTTCCAAAGCTCAGCAGCACAAGCGGCGATGATAACCATCCACCAACGATCTTCACACAACTTCTCTATGAACCGCAAAAGTGAGAAATCCTCCGTGGTACTATGCAGGACACCCATCCTGTCCCAAATCTCATGAGCCAGGGCGCAGCGTAGGGCATAGGTGACAAAAACAATTGTCAATGTTGTGACTGTTTCCTTAGCATGAAATCTTTCACATTAAGGCGACCTTTGCAAGCCAGCCATAAGAACACTCTCCACCGCGCGCTTGGGGAAGATTGGGAACCAAATATACTAAGCATACTCCAAAGTCCGAACCAATCCCTCTGAATGTGAGTAAACCATAGTGGCTGCTGACAGTAGCCGGCTTGCATGAGGAAATATCTGTCCTGCAGCTCAGCACCCCGGCCTTTGCATCGCAAGGCAAGATGCACATAGCCATTGCTGTTTTCTGGTTCCGGTGGTGTACAGACACCTGCCTAGACGCATTCTGAAGTCTGAACAAGTTCATGGAAACACTGCTGCAAAAAGAGAAGACATGAGTGCCAGTTCAAAGAGAAGTGTCCAAACAAAAACATCCAAGCTCAGGAACGAAAGATGGAGATAGCTCCGACGACTCAAATGATTTTGCTAGTGAAAATGGCCAGAGCACTAACATGGCAATGTTTACAGAGGGGATGGAAGGAGTGGCAGGATTAGAGGGTCAGCAGATGGAACATGGCACACAGGTAATTTACACAGTCCACTGTCTTAAATTCTTCTGATCCTCTCTTGGTGACGTAGCCAGTAGAACCGAGGCGAAGTTTGGAGGTAATATTTCTGCGAGGTAAATAAGTCTATTCAGGTGATTACTGATATAGAACCTGGCTGGTACATTATTTGTCCTCCAGTCAAAGGATAATAAAAACACATATCAGGATTACTGATATAATAAAAACTACTCACATATCAGGTTGACTGTGTGGTTGATTTAGAAAATGGAAATGTGGATAGGTGTGTACTTGTGTTAAAGGTTCAGCTTCTTCAAGTGGACACCTAAAAATTGTGTGCAGGTAGGGGAGGAACAGGGGATGCTGGAGCAAGATGCCGCGCACCTCGTAGAACCCGCTCTCGGGCAAGGGCAGAGCGGGCAAACACAGCCAGGATTGGAGATGCTGAAGAAGGCGAAGGTGAGACCCAAGGAAGGTGCTGGGAAAGATGCTGTTGAGACCAAATGAGATACTTGTACCTTGCTATGGCTGTGGAACTTGGTTTCCTATGTGCATGCTTTCTGCACTTAAAGTAGCAGCAATTTACACTGTGGGAACGAATTCCTACAGGTTCGGCGAAATAAATGAAACAGTCGCAATTGCCTCTATGCATCCTTGCTGGGGGTAGCCGGCAGGAGCATATATATGCTTAACCAGACTTATTTTCTCTCTCTGTTGTGGACGATATCCTGCTCTGTTATTCTTTTAAATTAAATAAACCTTGGATGTTGCCAAGGAAACTTTGAAACTCTATTTCTCTGTGTGGCTTGCTTGTGGAGTACAGTATCTTAACTGAGGTTAGTATTAGCACAAGGGGCTGGAAAGGTTACTACAACAGAGTGTAGGTTGTGCAACGCTGTCGAAACCGAGGAGTGCTTGTGCCTGATATGCTACTCCTCTCCGTCCCAAAATAAGTGTCTCGACTTTATACTAAGTATAGTGTAAAGTTGTACTAAGTTTGAGACACTTATTTTGAGACAGAGAGAGTATGTTCCTAAAGCATGGTTAAGTGCACACTGATGGTCCATGTCTATATATGTAAGTATTTGAGTTGTGAAGCTTACCTGCCGGAGATCCCTTGATGATGGACGCCGTCAATTCATTTTGTCCCTTGAGCCCAGGGCCTGGATTGCAAACCCCATGCTCCAGCCTACAAATTATCAGCGAGGGGTGTACAGGCAGAAGGCAGTGGACAAAGATGAACAATCAGAACCGATACATACATATATAGATACAGAATGCAGTTGTGCTTGCCTATAGCTCTGCTTTGCTCTGCTATCTAAACTCCGAACAGTTGCTTGTCTCAACCTCTGCTTTTGCTCTGTTTTCTGAACTCTGTTTGACATGTAGCTAGCCTCTTCTATAGATATTTGGCTGTTTTCTCAACAATGAATATTTGCCTGTCACTTCCTCTGTTTTTGCTCTGTTTTCTCAACTGTAGATATTTGGCTGTGGCTTGAGGTTTCATGTGTCAGGTTGACTCGACTTGGGGCCTGACAATCTTCCTCCTTCCGACAACAGAACCGACGGAGATGCTGCCTGCCTCCTCAAGTTAATGGAGGCTGCTAGATATCCTCTCTTTCTTTTTTTAGCAGGGAGAACACACACTAGACTGTGTGATAGCGCCAAATCGACGTCATCAGGAACCATAGCTAGGTACAAACCCAACACTTACAGATCAAGCAGCGGCGACTCCACTCGAGCCTGCGGCGGGATGCAGCTGACGCCGGTGTCGAGCAAATTCCACCGCCCCCGCCGCTGGCATAACTATTTGCCCGCCGCCTCTCCGGCATACCTCTCTCTACTCCTCTGCTTCGGAGAGACGCATGAGTGTCAGCACCATGTTTTTTTTTTAAAAAGGAGGACGACCCCCGGCCTCTGCATCTGGACGATGCATACGGCCACTTTATTAATTATTGACACAAGATCGTACGGAGTCATACAACAATAAGTCTAAAGCCACCAAACTAAGCAACAACTGTCGCTATCCCTATCTAGTTGATGTAGGGGCGCTGAAAGTCTGGGCCTCATACCAAACAGACCACGCAGCCAAACCTAACCATCTAAAGACTTGAGGTCCCACCCAGGACGCCTGCCGGGTATGGGCACCCACCAGTCCGGCGTGCTTCTCAACCAGGACCCCTGCCGGGTATGAGGGCACCGCAGCCACCTGCCACGAACCCATCTTCAGAGCTGTACTGCTGCATCAACCTTGGCCGGTCCAACTGCCGCCGACGCCACCATGATGCCAGGCAGCGTCACCCTCCTGCGCGAGTCCATCTCCGCTCATCAGGCGCCGAGTCTCCACTGCGCCACGCCGCCGAGATCCGTCGTCATCAATGGAGCAGATGAAACACCGCTCCTCCTCTTGTCCACTCCAACCAGCACTCGCTCCAAAATGATGCCCCCAGGAGGGAGAACGGTACCGATAGCACCGTCATCGTCCGATCCGGTAGACCCAGATCTAGGGTTTCCCCCGGAACTTCCCGATCAGGTTGATGAGACCTGCAACGACGATGCCTCCAGAAGGAAACGGCGTCTGAGACGCCGCCATCGTCCGCCAAGACCGTAGTCTGGCGCGATTTTCACCGGAAGCCACGTCTTCCCGATCTCGTGGCTGGCTGGAACCGAGCAGAACCTCGCCACGAAGACGTATGTTGCCGTCGGTACTCCAGCGGAGATCCGGCATCTCCTCACCGGTCCCTCCACGCGCCGCCTGTCGGCGAAAAGCCTCCCCGCGACGGATCCAAACGGGGCGTTGGATCCGCAGTAGCCGTCGTCACCATCACGAGTAGGACAGCCCACCTCGCCGGATGGGGCGCTGCCACCGCCGCCGTCCATGCAGGGCCGCCGCTCCGCCGACGATGGTGCTCGGACCCCCGCCGCACAGCCCGGAATCTCCGTCCTAGCCGCCGCCGTTGGATCGCATGAGAAGGGCCGCCCCCGCCGCCTCAGATGGGATCCGCCGCCTCCCCCGCCCAGAACCATTGGCACCGGGCCCGCCGCCACCGCGGCCCACGCCGGCGGCAGCGGCGGCAGGAAGGGGTGGAGGGAGAGGTGCTGGCGGCGCTAGGCTTGGGGCCCCTGGCGTCGCCCGGGGGGAGGCGACACGAGGGGTGCGAGAAGGACACGAGAACAGGTGAGAGATGGCGATGGCAAAAATGTGTATATCAACTCACAAAAATCAGTTTGTTTATTTAAAAACTAGAAATCATCTGAATTCAAACCTAGTAGAAAACAGGTTACTGATCAAATTGACAGGATGTCAGCATGCAGGTATATCAATATATGTACATTGTAGATGGCAACACCACAAGATAATAATATATCCACTCAAACCGCAGCTGCCATATAATTAACACAAACTCATGACAGTATAACATTTCTTCTTCAAATCAAGCTCAATTTATATATGGCTCATCAATCGCACACGCGCGCGCGCGCGCACACACACACATACACACACACAGAGCACGCTAGGTTGGACGGTTGGGCACAAATAACCCTTATTGCAAATCAACACAATTAAACCAGCCAGCCAGCTTGATCGATGGTGAACACCACGTACACCAAGCTGGAGCCGGAGCAAGAAATCCAGTGCTGCTTGGTTGACAATCACACACCAATCCAATCCAATCAATCTTTTAATGATCTGTGTGGTTGGTTTCTAAAATTTACTAGAGATGTTAGAAATCTGATGGCTGCCATAGTTGCTGATTTAGTTTGGAGTACGGATAGCTAGAAATGTTGTCTTCAAAAACATGTTTCCTACTGCTACCACGGTTTTTCAATTGTCACGTTGATTATCATCTGGACTGTTTTACCGAAAAAGGCTTTCGTCGCGCTTTATACATAAAGCACCAAACCACAAAGACCATGATACAAACTCACGTCACCACCGCACACGACACACACCCAAGGCAAGATACAAAGGTGCCGGGCACCGCGACACCACCCCAACGACTACCAAGCCTCTACATATGCGCGAGGACGAACTGCTTGGAGCCACCGGAGAGCTCCTATTCCGAGGGGAGGTGAGACGGGAACGACGGAACCAGGACTCCAAGATGGTGCTTCCAAGAAGGGAACGACCACGATAGCCGCCACCATCCGATCCCAAAGATCAGGTTTTCACCCGGAGCAACTCGAAGAAGAAAGGCCACCGCGACGGAGCCTACACGAAGGATACGGTGTCCACGGACGCCGCCACCATCGGCCAATACAAGATTGGGCAGGTAATGAACCCCAGCACACCCACCCCTCCGATGCAACCTAGCTCCATCAACTACCAGCGACCACCCACCCGTGTGGCCGTGGCCGCTCGCCCGCACCCGAGGCGCAAGTCCCGCCCACGAACATCGTGCCTCCCGCCGCCGGGGCCGCCCCCTGCATCCAGACACCCCCAAGACCGACCAAAGTGATCAGCTTTGGGCCAAAGGGCGCACCCGACCGAAGAAACCGCAGCATACATCCCGCCTCGAACAACGCCGGAGTTGCGTCAGCCACACATGGCCGGGGAACGGGGGAGGAGGGGGAGCGGACGGATCCGGGCCGGCACATCCATGTGCCAGCGACGGGTGGCCCAGGCTCGGCGGCGCCTCCCGTCCCTCCAGCATGCCTCCCCACCGGACAATTCGGTGTCACCCCACCTCGGCGGCGACCGCAGCTCCACGCGAGGCCACCAACATACACCCGTCCGCCGGCAAGGAGAGATCCCAAGGGCCGCCACCAATCGCGAAGGAAGCTCACCGAGGATCCCATCTGCACGGCCCACCGTCGTCCAGCCGCCGAAGCTTCGGATCCCGGCCAGCCCGCCCACCAGCCAACCGCTGCCGCGTCGCACCACCACCTGCCGTGGCCATGGCAGGGGCAGAGACCAGCAGCCCGCGCCGCCAGGCCCCAGATCCGGCCTCGACCCCGCCGGGCCTGGCGACCAAGGCACGCCCGCCACTGCCGCGCCGGTCACGCCGCCGCCAGCAGGCTCCAGCTCGTAGCCGTGCTGCCACGCCCGCCGCCAGCGCCGAAGGCCCCCGCCCCCGCCGAGGAGACAAGGCAGCCCCGCCGGCGCCAGCGCCTACCAGTCTTCGCCCGGCGCGCCCTCTCTGGCGGTGGCGAGGGAGAGGAAGGAGGAGGAGGGGCGGCGCTAGGGTTTCTCCCGTGACGCGCGCGGGGGGTGCGTCGCGAGAGCGAGAGGAGGGTCTCTCCACTTGGGTTTTCCCCTCTGGACTGTTTTGAAGAAACGAGGCCTACAAAACAAACATCGCCTGCGCAAAGTTGGTGCCTGGGCTTGGTTAATCTTTCTCGGGACGGGACTGCGGTTTGCTTCAAGTCCTTCAGTGTCAGTTTGGCGTTTTAAGTACCTGCAGCTTATGTTGCTTCGACAGCTGAACTGTCCTTTTGAGCATTTGGACATTGTGTCATCAATTTCTGATGCGCTACTGGTGGGCTCTCAGGTGCTGTGGCCTGTGTGTGCCAGACAGCTACAGCCACCATGGGGACACATCTCCTGAAGATGGTGAAGTGCTTCCGATAAGTTTGTCCTGAATGCACATGAGTTTGTTTTCATGATTTCAGATTTGGTGTCTTTCTTGCTGCAGTCCTGTCACCTGTGACAGAGTCCACCGTGTGTGTTGTTGGACATATATTTTGTCCCGTTCGTCGTATATCTCATGCAGACCCATGCAGTCTCGAAGGAGAAGGAAAGATCAAACTAAGTGCCAAACAACCAGCAACATACTAAACATCACAACCAAAAGACTCAAACTGTCGTGTTGGTCTGGCGCGCCATCACCAGCGTATCCTTGATCTTCTCCATGATCTCGCTCATGCGATCAGCATCGCGCGTCTTCCCCAGCGGCGCCCATACCTGTAAGTAGAGGTGACCTTTGAAGATAATATCAGCCGGGTGAGCGGGGAACTTCTTCTCTATAGTAATTTTTGTTCCGAATCGTCCAGAGCGACTATAGCAGCGCCCCTACGCAACGCCAAACAATCCTTGCATTAGTACACCTTTGGGACGAGAGCAAGGTAAGCAAGTCCCTACCGGAGCAAGGATTCCAGTTTTGGTTAAACGTTTCCCTAACGGCACTCCACGCAAACCTAGCTAGGGAGCAACCGAAGAACACATGGTTTGCGTTTTCCCCTAATCCGCAAACCGCGCAACACCCATCCGCTGGCCTGTTTCGCTTGGCCACGTTATCCGACGTCGGCAAATGGTTGTGAAACATTTGCCACAAAAATATTTTGATTTTCAGGGGAAGTCCAGCCTTCCATAGCCCCCTAGCTATATCTAGCGAGTTGCCCTCGGTCAACTTGTTGTAAAGAGATTTGACCGAAAACTTTTGGGAGGCAGCAATGTTCCAAGTGATGGAATCGTCGCCCTGACTGAGGTGTCACCCTTCGAGTGTAGCCACCAAGTCAGCCCAGCTAGCTGCCTCAGCCGGGTCGAGTGGGCACATGAAGTTGATCGCCAGAGGGTGAGCCCTTAATGCGCCGCCCACCATAATATTGGTGTCAGTGGCAAGTTGAAATAAAGTTGGGTGGGATTACCACAGCGTCATCTGGCCGAACCAACTATCGAGCCAGAACCGAGTGGCCTTGCCGTTATTAACGTTGAAACGAGCCCCTACTGAGAAAGCTGGTCTAACCGCTTGGATCTCATTCCAAAATGAAGAGCCGGTTGGTTTGGCCTGGAACAAGTTCCCGTCCGGGAAATATTTTGCCCATAGGAGATCCGCCCGGAGTCCCGACTCATTTTGGGCAAGGCGCCACCACCATTTGGTAAGAAGGGCCACATTCATTAGCTTGGAGTTAGTAATCCCCAAGCCACCGAATTTTTTTGGTCTACAAACTGCGGCCCACTTAACCAAATGGTATTTGCGTTTGATGCCAGTTCCTTCCCAAAAGAACCGGGAGCGGGGGGTGTAAAGCTTAGCGTTGACAGCATCCGCGAGGAGAAACATCCCCATTGTAAAAAGGGGAAGAGAGTAGAGGCTCGAGTTGGTAAGAATTAATCTCACCGCCGAGGACATAAGCCTCCCTCTCCATGGGCTCACCCTGTTGGCCACTTTGCCATATAAGGGTTCCCATTCCACGATGGACAGTTTCCTATGGGAGATCGGGAGGCCAAGGTATTTGATAGGAAAGTCCCCAAGCTTGCAATTTAGGAGGTTGGCCACCCTCACGCTATCCAGATCAACCATCCCTATGGTGATGACTTCGCTCTTAAGGAAATTAATCTTCAGCCCTGACAAGATTTCAAAGGCAAGGAGCAATAACTTAATCGAGGCGATACTGTGATCGTCTGGCTCGAAGAGCAGCATCGTATCGTCCGCGTATTGCAAATGGGTAACCCCACCGGGGATGAGATGAGGTACTAGGCCTTTGATATGACCCGCAACCCTTGCCTTGTTGAGCATGGCCGTCAAGGCATCCGCAACAAACCACCTCAGGGTGCAGCACACGCTCCGGACCGGAGCCGCGAGGTTGGAACCGTACTCATCGAACGCCACCACAAGGGAGAGAACCGGCGGCGGCACGCTCACCGTCGTGTCTTGGGTCGCCACCCGAGCCCCCAGCAGCAGTAGCACCCAGTTTGTCCCAAGTCTCAATGTCGATGGACGTGTCCTGAATGCTATCCTCTAGCTCCTCCATCTGGTCTTCCATCCGCGTGTCTGTGCCCACAGACACACCAAAAGCTCCCTCCTTGGACTTTCCCTGAGCGCCCCCATTAGGCTGGATGGAATTGCCCGGGGGCAGCGAGCGGTCGTCCTTGGCAGCGCCGCTGGGGGGGCTTGTCCGAGGGACCAGCCCCATGCACAGTCGCCTCGCCCCCATGTTTGGGCAAGCGTTCAAGCTCCACTATGATCTGGTATCCTCTTGGTTAAACCACACTTCCACCACCCCGTTGAGCTTCTCCGGGGCCTTGCACACCAGCTTCATCCTCACAGGCCCCAACCTGGTAAGGGAGAGCTCATCGACCACGACCGGTCGACCAAGCATCTTGAGACCTTCCATGATACGCTCCACCCTCCGATGTTTCTTGGGAATACTAAAGAGCCGAACCCATGCTTCGGGCATGACCATTGGCTGCACTTCCTGATGAAGCATATCCCGCACCCGAGCAGTGATGTCATTGATTGAGAGGAACAACTTGCCACTAGACCTGGCCATGTGCAGAAGATCAGGAGATGGGAACACCACCAAGAAGTCGTCGTCCCCAACTTGGGTAACCTGCTAGTCCCAATCCCTAGTCACCATGTGCTTCAGTTCTTGCTTGAGAATGCGGAGATTGAGCTTTCCCGGATCTGCGGAGAGGATGGCGGAGTTGTCAGTCCGCGCCACCGTCGGGACGTCCGCCTCCGCGTCTTCGCCAAACTGCAGACAAAAAAAACCCTCGACCGAGATGGCGCTGCCCATGATCTGGAGATTGAGCTGGCGGCCGCAGGACGGGCAGTTCGCTGCCGCATGACCTTCTTCCTTGCAAAGAACACAGAGCGGCTTGAACTTAGATTTAGATTGGAAATAACCCAAGCGCCCGCACTTGAAGCACTACACCTCCGGGATCTCTTCCATCGGAATGGGCTCCTCCGTCGTGCCCATGGACGAGGACGGCAGCGCCATCGCCAGTGGCTCAGCGAGAGCCCTTGGCTTCTTGGCCAGCAGGTCGTCGTGGCCCTCACTGCAGTTCGGATGCTCCATGGTCTTGCACTTGAGCTCCCTGCGCCGTTGACCGGCCTTCTTCTTCTTCTTGCATGCTTGTTGCTGGATTCACCAAGGTGGAGGAGGAGCCCAATCCCCCTCGCGCCCCCCTGATCCTGGAAGTAGCCGCGCTGATCCCTGTCATCTCTGCCGCCATGCCGCTCGCGCATAGAGCGCTTCGCCTTATCACGCAACTCCCGCTCCCTCCGCCGATCTGCCTCATGGTCCGACAACTCCATCGGACGCTTGTCCGCCCGCTAGTCGCCCATCACCGCCACTGCAAAGGATTTGAGAAGAGGAGGAGGAGGATGAGAGATCTGGATGGTGTGGATGGAGTGAGCCAGCCGCCGCAACTCACGAGTGGTAGCTGGAAACCCTAACGAACCGTCCAGGCACCCGCGCCGCTGCCATATATAGTCGTGCGCGGGCCACTGAGCAGGTCCGCACAAGATACAAGATGTCGGCTACAAAGTAGTTATCCCCTTAATTTGGTTTTGCTGCTCAAGAGTCGGGAGACAAAAAGAGGAGCTACCTTTCTCTTCTCTCTGTAGTGAACACAGGAGCAGAGTAGAGGACAGTTGGAGACGATGCCTGCCCCTCCACTCGCCTTAATGGTGACTGCTACCCTTTTTCTCTTGGAGCAAGGAGCATTTGTCACCCTGCTCCATCCTCGCCACGCCCAATTCAGAAAGGGCAGTACTCTGTGCCGGACGGACCGGTGCAAATTTCGGCTGGTCCACCCAGAGCCGCTCGAAATAATTATAACCATGAGCATATACAAGATCACCTTGAGCTATTCATTATTCACATGAGAAGAATTGAAGATTTTAGAGATTGTCATGGTATTGCAAGCCTAGCTAAAAAGATGGTTGAACTTGAAATGCACATCATGTTTACCGCGGTTTATCGCCTCATTGAGTTGGCATTGCTACTAGCGTTGGAGACGGCAACAGTTGAAAGGGCTTTTTCAGCAATGAAAATCATCAAGACCGAGTTGCGCAGCAAGATGTCCGATGGCTGGCTTAATGACTTGATGGTGTGTTACACTGAGAGAGGGATATTCAAAAGTCTTGATCTTGGTAAAAATAAGGAAGATTTTCACAAGACGGGTAGGGCCCTAGCGTTGCCTGGGTCTTCTACAGGCTATTAAAGCTTACTTATCGGTATGTTTTAGGTTGTTCGTCTATTTAAAATATGTTTGCATTTTCATTGTACTTGGCTATTCTGCTTAGGATTATATGAAAATATTGGTGTGCACTGTTGGTTCGTATTATTTATGTTGGTTGTGCACAATTTTTTTTGCTTAAGACTTCGCCCCACCTCAAAAAATTTCACCCTCTGCCATTGACGGCCGCCTCTCCAGCCCGAACCATTTGGCCGTCCCTGCTCTGCTTCTCTTTTAGGTCTCCCTCCCCTGCTCCGATGCCGCTCCTCTGTCCCAAGGTCGGATGCCCGCTGCGGCGGCGCCCAACCAGATCTAAGTTGCCACCAATAGCAGTGCAGATCGGACAGATACCAAATTCGACTGGATTTTTTACATTTTTTCCAGGTGCACTCAACTTGGTAGTATTTTTTAAAAACACAATATAAACTCTCGACGTTTATATACACGCATGCATACTCATATCTATGAAAGCACACCCACCCTATCCTATGAACACATCCGAAAGAGAGACTGAGCCAACATATTATAAAATTGACAAGGTTGTTGAAATATACTAGTTAATTGCCCATGCGTTGCAAGGGGGGCATAAAAATTATAATGATTCAACAATAAATGTAAATAAAAGATATGTCGATTCCTCACGCGTATGTGGTGCCGTTCTCTATTTCTATGCCTTAAATCACTCTTCTTGTTATTCTTTCACCCTTATTTTGCCTCTCCAATCCAAGCTCATCACCCTTATTCGGCTTGTAATCAATCCCCTTTCCCTCTATATTCACACATTCTTAAATTTTTTAACATGTAACCACGCACTTATCATATTCACACTATGATTGTCTTAACACGACTTAAATTTTTCTGAATGTTATCATTTGGCCAGCTACAGTAGTCTTGAATCTGAAAAAAAGTTAAAAAAAATGTTATAGAGTGTCAGGGCTGTCTCCGGAAATTTGGGGTTCCGGGCCAAAAATGAGAATTGGGGCCAAAACTTAAAAATCGATCATATACTCCCTCCGTTTGATAATATAAGAGCATTTTTGACACTACACTAGTGTAAAAAATGCTCTTATATTGTGGGGCGGAGGGAGTAACATAAGAGCTAATATAACTCAGGCATACTCTGACTTTATTAAGAAATTTCATTCTGATTGATATTGTATAACATTAAGGCATACCAATGCTAAAAACAGCAAAAAATTTAATGTTTCATTATTCAAACATAAAATTTCCTGATTAGTGTAAGTTAAAAATGTACAAACATGTAAAACTACTCTAATATTAGGCAAACTCATGATGAATTTCAGTAAATAATTCATGACTAGAACATAAAGTAACATGAGACAATCTAGCATACTAGATGAACAGAAAAATATGCATAGCAGCATCACACATGTAACAATAACTACAAATAGAGACATGAACAGATCACGATGGACGTGTTGTTCATTAGTAGTTGGAGCTCCCGTGGGAGCGACATTGTTCATGACGTTGTTGGCAACGATCTGTTGCTGACAACTTTCTAGACGACGATAAGTAGTGTCGCCCAACTTGGACGGAAGATAACCCATGATGACGAACTTGAGCACGTAGAGCGCTTCCCGAAAACCTAATTCGTCCTCTCCCTGTGAAGGATCGCAAGGATCAATGGTTTCGGAGTAGACTGCTCTCCCGCACGCCAATGCACGCCAGCGCTCGGGATGGAGTAGACTATAGTGACGGGCAAGTTGCGAGACGAGGCAAGACCCTATATGTTTTTTATGTGTGTGTGGTCGCGGCCAGAAGTAGTATATATAATAGGACCAGAGGCGGTATCGTGTCATGATCATGATCTCAAACTGGCTTGGTTTCTAAGGTGTATACTTATCGGAAAAGAAATAATTTACTTGTCTACCAAGACATCAAGAAAAAAGGGTAAAAGGAAGTTGCGCCCCTCCAAGGCAATGAGCCAGATTTCGGTGGACCGTTCACACACATGCGCCTGCTGAGCCCGCCACATCATCATTTTTTGAGGAATATTATCGATTGGTGCAACTTATTCTCTAGGAAATATATAGCCGGTAACCCTCAAGGTGCGTGCCATCATAAAATCCAGTGTGCAGCTCAAGGACAACATAAAAAACCGCTGATCCCAGTAGCCCACGAGGCTTAGGTCGATTCGCAAAATCGGCCTAGGTTCAAATCCTTGCTTGGTAGCATTTTTTAGGAACTAAAATGCGGTGTGCAGTAGCCCCCAAGACTCAAGACAGGTGCGGCCTACCGACTTGAGGACCATAATCTCCTCGGAAACCGTATTGCACTTCTGAATTTTCTGCATTTGATCGTCGATGTAGTAGCCCCAAAGACTTGCGTTGGGCAACATGGCCGACCCTAAGATGGTATATCCTCGGGAACTAGTTCAACCATCACGTAAGTTTCGCCAAGGCCGACGTGAAGCTCTACAGGGAAGATGCCGAGCTGCAGGTCGAAAAAGATCTTTCAGCTGTAGAATTATGGCGCAGCACACGTCGACCAAGTAGATGTTCTGCCTCATGAAAAGAAATCATACAAAAAGTGTCATAAGCTCGCAAAACCAAAAAACTTCTGTAAAAAAATATACGCTTGAATTAAGTCTTAAGCAGTGTCTTAAGCTTGCAAAACCAAAAAAACTAATGTAAAAACTTTACGTTTGAATTAAGCTTGTTTAGCTAGGCCCTAAAAGTGAAGATGAAACTAGTCTGAAGCTCCTGCGGGCCTTATATTAACCCCCTAAATGCCATGCCGAGAAGGATGTTTGGTGCACAGGGTATCACAGGTTCAAACCTTCAATTCCCTAGAAATCGTATCTAATCCGCGCGGGTTAGAAGTCTCTAGGGCATACTTGTGGAATGATATGACGCTGAGACAAGGCCGCATGAGGCGCCAACAACCTCCTCAACTCGCGTGGTCGGATCCTTGACATCCGCATCATTGAGCAACAACCTATGTTTCTTCCCCGAGGTGATTCCTCCTCTCTCATCCCCTCCTTAGGATTTCTTGACCCGTCTTCCTCTTCAAAGCCACACATTTGTTGTTATTGTTGTTCATCTATTCTTTTTGTTCTTGTCCCTGGCCGAACAAATCGAACACCAACACCGCCACTGAAGCTAGCCAGTAGTAAACCCCACGTGCAACATATGTCTTGTTACTACTAGAGATTGACTAGCACAGTCGGCGGGTGACCATGCCACTGTTCAACCACTAGAGAACAACTTTAGTCTTACATATTTATATTGAATTTTTTTACTTAGTGACAACTAATCTTGGTACTCGGTGTTTTTCATTTCTATTTACACATTATTATTTGTACATGAGTATCCATGCATTATATTAAATACTACTATTTGTTAGGTATAACACCCAACTAACAATGTAACCAGCCTTTTTATATAAAGATACAAACAAATAGATTATTTTTGTTGAACTAAGTTTTATTTTGTCACAATTTTTTTCAACTTCCACTTTGGTTTAGGAAATTTCAGAAAGAACTGTTTACAATTGATTTTACCACAAATATAAGCACATAAATGGTATCACATTGACCAACAAATGAACTTATGCATCTTGATGTATTATAGTGTGACTGTGTATTTATTCATTGTTTCGTTAAATATCTACAAAACTTAATGGCTAGATAGGGATTTTTTATTAAAGATTTCGAGGGTATCATAGATACAGTTTATGTGTAAGTAAACAGACAATTCTAAAGTGTACGAAGTGTGAAAATAGCACGTCAACACAAGAAGTATGTTAGAGCATCTCCAGCAGTATCCCTATTTCCAAAAAATGCATGCATAGGGGGAACTGAGGCCAATGACCTGCTCCAGCACTTACCCTAAACCAATTTTTTTTAGGATCTCTACCAAAAAAACACCCATCACTGCTGATATAGAGGGAGAGATGCAACTCTACCTATCCATCAGTTGACATCGGGTGGAGCCAGCTTCCTGAAGGTTCACGGGCAGTGCGCCACCTTCCCCTTCACCGTTCCTGCCGCTCATCCACCGGACCTCCACACCTGTCATCGGTCAGCCGATGTCGCACTGGCTCCCCTGCACAACAGGGGCTGTCGAGCCGTCTGTCGTTGCCATGCGACCAACATTGCTGCCTGTCGTGACCACCACCTGCCACCAGTAGATGACATCTTCAAGGTGCTTGGCAAAATTTCTCAGCAATTTTTTTGTTCAATGAAGAAATTTTAAGTTCATCAATGATGTTAATTGTTTGAATATGTATTTTTCAGATGAACTCTATTTCCGAGTTGTTTTCCGATGATTCATCGCCGGATGATGATGACAATTTGGAGATGGCATTGTTGTTGAAGAGGAATGCAACTGGGCAACATGGTCATTGTTCCTTCAAGAAGTTTGCGTCGTCCGTGTGGATGCTTGCATATGGTTGTCCCGTTGATACCGGTGATGATTGGATAGGAATTGCAAAGACACAATCTTCAAAAGTTTAAGAAATTTTGTGAAGTTAGTCATTCAAAACTTTAGAGAATACCTCCAAGAACCTAATGAAGATGACACTAAAAGGCTTCTGCAGATGGCCGCATCAAAGGGCTTCCCAGGTATGCTTGGAAGCATAGAATGTATGCATTGAAAGTGGAAGAATTGCTATAGCATGGCATGACTATTTCAAAGGGAAAACTAGAGATGCAACCATAATTCTTGAAGATGTGCCATCAAATGATCTATGGATTTGATGTTCCTATTTGGGATTGCCGGGATCTCACAATGACCTTAATGTGTTGCAAAGATCTCATTGTTTGTAAAGCGTGCCAGTGTACAAAGTACAGAAAGAAAAGACATAGGGAAATGTGCATTTTATTAATCTCATGTCGAGAAAAAAATTGTGCGCCATAGCGTCGCTAATAGTATTGCTATAGCATGCTGAGAATTGGCTCGTTAAATAAATTAATGTATAATGTCTCGTTAATAGCATGCTATAGCGCGATGTAGTATGCTAATAACGTATTTTGAGGCCGGCGCTATTTTCTTGTAGCGCGCTATTTTTTTCCTTGAACGCAATTGAGCCATATTTCGTATGTTTCATACGTGGTATTTTTTTATAGTAGTCATAGCCTTATGGATGCTAAGTTTTGCCTTGACGCTGAAAAAGATTGGAACAATTTGGGCCCGGGCTTGCTCCAATCCTGGCTTCGCCACTGGGAGGAATAGGCAAGGAAGCAGTGCGGGAGCCAGGATTTTTTCAGGTTCACTTCTACAAATTGATAAAGACAGCAAACTACTCGGTGTGGGGCGGTGGCACTTCGGCATCTCCAACGGCAACCCGCAAATTTTCGTCCGCATCCGTCCGCGGACACAGATGCGGGAGGCAGCCATCCAACCATAGCCGCATACATTTTCGCACAACTCGAACCAACCGGACAAAATATGATCAAATTGGACGAATTTTGATATAAACACGGTGGATTTCATTGAAAGTAGGATAATTTGTAAATGAAACCGGATGATATTTCGTCCGGTGAAGTAAAACCCTAAACTATCCTATACTTCACGGTGACCTCGTAGACCATGCCGGGCTAGCCGGCGGCTCCTCCTCCGTAATCATTGCCCGGCCCGTAGTCGGAGTCGTCGTTGTCAGGCTTGGAGTGGCCAAAGGTGGCGGCGTCGTGAAAGGGCTTCCCGGCGGCCGCCTGACACTCACGGGTGATCCTCTTCGCCTCCTCTCGTGTCGTGCGCAGTGCAGCCGCTGCCACCGAGGACATGGGATGGGGGAGAGGGCGGCGGTCGTTGGAGGCATCGTCGTTGGCGGCGGCGGCGATCTCGGCGAGGGACCAATCCTCGAGGTGGCGGCGACGGTGCTTGGCTGTCTCTGATGTCGTCAAGGAGCGGTCCAGGGCCCAGGTGTACACCACGTCCGGGTCCGCCGTGATGCGTGGCGGTGGGACGTCGGAGTCCGCGAGCTGCAATCGGCGCGTGGCTTTGAGCCTGTCCCGCCGTCGCTGTTGCCGGTCGGCGTACTCCTGCGCCGTCATGGTGCTCCATTTCACAATAGTTAGGTAATAATACTTGTGAAGAAAACCAACGAGTAGTGAAAGCAGTTTGCATTTCCAGTTCTCATGTCGGGATGTACTGGAGCATAGTTACCTGAAAAATATGAAAGGAGAGAAGAACTCCAGCCGAATTTGGTGGTTGTCGGGTCTGATCTGCATTGCGATTGCTGATGGGCGGGTTGCATCTCCAGCATACTACCTTCTGGAGTGTAGAAGAGACTGAGAGAGAAGAGAGAGAAGGAGAGCAAGCAACAACAAAACAAATGGGTAGAAACACGGGCCTAATAAGTATTCTACTGAGCATCTTGTAGTAGCTTTTGTTTTCAACTCCGATCAAACTAATCCTCTTTTGCATCCACAAGGTGGGAGATGCAGAACAATATGTTACAAGTTGCTACCACCGGTCCTTTTGCCTCTATATCTGTTCTCCGTGATAAAGCAACAGATGCAGCCAAGAAAAAGCAAAAAAGAAAAGGCTGCTAAAGTGCCCAAGCAAAGAACCATGCATGGAGAGAAAGAGAATGCTTTGCCAAAGCGATGCACCCATCTATCCTGAGAGCTAGCTGAGCTCTGCTGCCACCGACGTGAGCGAAAAATCATCTTGGATTTCGATCGAGCAAGGTGATACTCCCTCCGTCCGAAAATACTTGTCACCAAAATGGATAAAGACAAGTATTTTCGGACGGAGGGAGTACCTGTCAGCTCAGGTGACTCGCATCTCTTCATCTGACATATTTATTTCTCTGTGCATATATGCATAGGCATGCATGTATAATTTGCATGCCTCTCGTTTTGCATGCAGTGTGAGATCAGCGACATTTGTGGGCCGGGAGCGGAGTATTGGTCTAATCTGCAGGCGATGGGTTAGATATATATATCCGGCCGCTGGGAGCCCCACATGATGCTTCAGAATATATGATGAACATATTAATATACGTTGGACATTTTACAAATACACTGTGATTATTTTTAGAATATATGATGATTTTTTAAAATACATGAAATTTATTTTTAAAATACAAGATGGATGTTTTTAATTACCAATTGATATTTTTTAATTCATGTTGAACATATAATTTTACAAGATGAATATTTATTTATTACAGATGAGGATCTGTCAGTACACGATGATTTTTTTTATAAAATACACTATGAATTGTTTTTCATGCAAGATGAACAATTTTTAGATACAACATGAACATTTTTAACATAAATGGTGAGCACATTCTTTAGTACACTGTCAATCTTTTTATATAGACCGGATGACCTTTTTTACAATGCACCTTGAATATTTTAAAAATACATGAGTAACATACGAATTACATGATTAACCTTTTTAAGTACTCCCTCTGTTCACTTTTATAAGACGCTGTAGACATTTCAGACAGTGCCTAAAACAGTTCAATCTTAGCTGTCTGAAATGTCTTATAAAAATGAACGGAGGGAGTACATGATAAAAATTTTAAAAGACACATTGAAATATTTTCGCATACACATTGATTTTTAAAATATATGATGAACATTTTTACAAACTATGTTTTATATTTTGAAACCAATGTTAATTTTGTAAATAAAACATAAGCTTTTTATATTGACGGACATTTTTTGGTCATATGAGGATATTTTTTTTTGAAATAGAAGAATACCGTTTTTGGTTTGATACCCTTTTTGTTATACAAAAACAATTTTTCAAATAGACATGAACAGTTTTTATATACGCAAATACTTTTTGAAACACATGGATAATTTACTTTTAAAACACCGTCATTTTTGTGTAATTTATACCGAAATAAATAAATTAAAGTCTTTAGTTTGAAATATACTTACTAGATATTAATAATAATAAAAAAAGTAATAAAAGAAGAAGATTAGGCGACTGGCCCCCCATTGGAACTCCCATGGCGACTGCCCCCGCCGCCGCCGCCGCACTCACCCGCGACGAGGCCCTCATCGGCTGCGGCGCGGCCCCCCTCTCCCGCGGCCGTCATCGCCGCGCGCTGCGCTTCGCCCGACGCTCTCGCCACGCCCGCCAAGGACGAGGCCCACGTCGCCGCCGACCTCAAGAGGCTCCTCCAATCTTGCTGCCGGAGCCGGAGGAGGCGCCTCCGCGCAGGCCGCGCTCGCCAATGTGCACGGGCTTTTTCGCGCGTCGGCGCGAGCCCTCCACCCGAATGTGCTCAACGAAGGAGGAGGAGGCCATGAAGAACAGAGGCGCTGAGCCTCTGATGGGATTGGCCAGAAGCCTCGTGTGGTCAGCATGGGCCATTGCTGATGTTGAGCTATGAAGAAGATCGCCGGGGGCAGCAGCTCATCAGAGAAATCGAAAGGCGACATGAAGAACAAGAATTCTGTATTGGCGGATTCTGCAGTGGTTACAGATTGGGGAACCAAAGCTGTCGCTCTTGTTTGATCCCATTCACAGGTGTCCCAAATTGGAGTCCCTTTGTTGTGGGAGTATAAAGTGAAGGAAGCTATGGGGAGCAGCGAATTAGCCACGAAAAGATTTCAGAACGTTTTTGTTACTTATATTCAGTAGATTTCAGAACAAATAGCCAGTCAATTCTCTGTATAAATGCTTATCCTTACTCCTGCTAGGGAACACGTGACTTTATTGCATTACTTACATTCCTAGATGTTTAAACTTTCAAATCTTACCATCAAGTAACCTGCAGGCTGCCTGAGCTATGCTCTCTGCGGTATGATCTGACCATTCCATTCGCCCGGTATATCGCCATGAATGACATAAGTGCACCGAGGAGGTACCGGATAGCAAAACTATACAGGACAGATAACCCATCATAGGGAAGATACCGAGAATTCTACCAGTGTGACTTTGACATTGCTGGAGTATATATATGCATGAGCCAATGGAATTCTCACAGAATTGCTGGATAGGCTAGATATTGGCACGCATGATAAAACTAAATCACACAAAGTTGCTTGATGTCATGCTCGAGATCTGCAGC
Source organism: Triticum aestivum (assembly GCF_018294505.1). Lineage (NCBI taxonomy): Eukaryota > Viridiplantae > Streptophyta > Magnoliopsida > Poales > Poaceae > Triticum > Triticum aestivum. The sequence continues at coordinate 751,544,624 of NC_057803.1, forward strand.
GTGCCTCCTGACAAGTTCAGAATAGTCTGCTCAAGCATCGACAAGCTCGACAAACTGACATTCGAAGAGGTGAAATAAGAACTGGTATGCATGCAGTGGTAGTAACTACTCTGTTTCTTGGCAGCAGATCATATTGACACTTTGCATCACTCTTTCGCTCTGTCGGCCGAGATGAGGTACCCTGTTCTCTCCCCCCTGCTCCTGCTTTGTTCCTCAGATTAGCATCCATTTCTGTGATAAATGACTATGTCTTCAAAAACTGTTACTGGTAGTATTGAACTTATATGCATTCGAGAATTCCTATGATAAAACACATGACTTTGTTGCCAATGTCCAAACACAAAAATTGGCTGTTTCCAAACACAAAACATGGCGTAGTTTGCTACAGTTGGTCGCAAAGAAGAAATCTTCGAGCATTGTTATACAAAACGGGGGTTGTTTCTTTGCTTTGCTAAGACAATCAAACACGTGCAAAGCGGGAGTTCTTGGTAAAATTGGTTAACACAAACTTTACATTGCCTGCATGCATTTGAAGGCAATCTAACTTCCTAAAACTCCAGCACTTTGGGCAAGAGCAAGAGACCTCCATACACCAACTGAACCATGTGACTGCTATTTAGTTAAATATAGGGTACAGAAATCTCATTCAAACACATACTATGGGATATATACATACCACAACCGAACACGAGGTAAGTTCAAAAAGATCAATAATCGAAGTAACATTACAATAGAAGTACAAATTACAAGAATCAGTGACGGATTCAGCAGTACCACATACATATGCATTACAATATTCAATAATGGATGCAGTCTGTTTATTTAGCCCGCGATGATACGTACCAGATGATTTGTTGCTCAACTGGAAGATAATGTGACATATTCCAATCTCTTCACTCGGTGATTATCTTTGGCCACTTGCTGGCGTACTTTTCATCCAAGTACTTGGGGGTGTCCTTCAAATCTTGTACCAAGAACTTGGTTATTTCATCTGCTTGATTACCAACACTGAGATGCACCTCTTGGAGGCTTTTGAGAGTCTCAATGCCGTAAATCCCTTCAAAGGCTTCAAACTGCATATCAATCCTCTCCAGTGCTGGCATTACCTCCCTTCCAGTAACTGCAAAGCTCAGCCTTGGCACCATAGTTGCAAAGAAGCGAAGCAGCTTTAGACTCTTGAATCCCCCAGGTGGAAAAATGATCTCCCTGTCGGTAAGCTGTTTATTTTCCTCAAGAATGTCCACTATGTCCCTATCATCTTTGGCTACGCTGAGTGTAAAGGTGAGCGTAAACAATTTGGGCAGGTCCTGGATGAGCTTGAAAGTATCAGTCTGAAGAACTGTCACAGAAAGGGTCAGCTTATAGAGGTTATTGAGTTCTTTGATCCACTTTGGGGGCCTTTCCATCTTGCCAGACAACTCTAGGCCGATGATGTATCTTGGAGGAGTGGTCATGCTGTCTAGTGAGTTGATAAAATTAGAGCTCTCATCATTGATTGCCAATGTCTGCAGACCGCAGCTACAGAGGTACTCAATGGAGGAGCGTAATTGTTTGAAGGTCTGACCGCCCTCCCTTATATTGAGCTTGTAAATGGCAAGTTTCCTTAGCCCTGTCAGCTGATGAAGGCTTGCTACAGCTGATGAGTCCTCATCGATCTCAATCCCTGACAAGATACGAAGTGCTTTCATCGGCTCCTTGTTCTTCTCATGTGGCAACTTCAAAGCCTTCTTTGTGTTTTTGTTCCCTCCAAGCATGCTACGGAGCTGTTTGAGCTGTCCAAAAGCTTTTGGCAGCACCCCGACATTTGTCTCCCTTATGTCAAGAGTTTCTAGATTCTGGAGCTTCTCAATCTTTGATGGAATCTCAGAAACCTCTGTTCGTCGGAGGCTCAAATACTTCAACACGAGCATTTTACATATGTCATTCATATGCTTATCTGTCAAACCCTTCCAGCCCTCAAGATCTAGCACTTGTATTATTCCATTGTTGAACGAATGGAAAGGGAGCCGTCTGTTCTGGCTTCCAAACGCTGTCAGTGACCGCACTTGAGACAAGTTCATGCCTTTTGTTGAATTCCCATGCTTGGAACCACTGCTTTGCATGGAGAGTCGACGGACTTTGTTGCTAGGAGTTGGCATCAACCAATGTCCACCAACAGCAGTAATAAAATTCTCTTCGCTTGACTTGGACACGATATATTCCAGGATCATGTCATGAACTTTAAAGGATTTTACCTTCCCATTGCTGCTGTGATCCACAGGGCGTATTATCTTCCTGCTTACAAGCTGATTGAAGTATGTTTCTGCCACTTCCTCTGCACTCAGCCCTTGCTTCTCAGCGACGAAACATTCTGATATCCATCGCCGGGTCAGACGCTTCTTACTAACTTTCGAGCCCTTGGGGAATATGCTCAGATACAATGAGCAGGTCTTGAGATCTGCTGGCAAATCATTATAGCAATAATCAAGTATCCTTGTGACCCCCTCCAATGTAAGGGGAGCCACCTGCTCTGGAAATAATGACTTGCAAACTTTACTCCAATGATCGTTGTTTCTTGTTGGGTTGCAAGCCACAAGGCCAGCCATGGTGACTATGGCCAAAGGCAGCCCCCCACAATATTTCCATATCTCCTCATGGACCTCTTCTATCTCCCTTTCTTTGCTTCTCTGTGGATCAGAAACACGGTCATCGAACGGACCTTTGGCATTGGCATCACTTGGGCCATCGGCTGAATGCAGATTATCTGTTCCATCTCCTTCAGAGGACTCAGCACCAACAGCTTGAGATCTTGTATCCATTCTTTCGCTTTCTTGGCTGCTTGGGGATTCAGAAACACCCTGATGAAATAGACTTTTGGAGTCGGCATCACTTAGGGCATTAACTGTATGCAGATAATCAGTTCCATCTCTTTCTGAGCAAGCCGCACCAACAGCTTGAAATCTTGTAGTTACTATTACTCTACTATCCTTATTATTGTCATGTGGCAACCAATTTCTAATGGTCTCCCATGTTTGTACAGACCATATATCATCAATCAAGAGGAGATACCTGCCAAAAAAAACAGGAAACAAAATACAAGTGAGAAGAAACATCCTTAGCTTTTTGAAGTTCATACCATTGAGGAAAAAAAATCCTCCGAACAGTCCAAGAGAGCCTTATATGTATTCAGATTCAACACAAATTCAACTAGTTCGACCCAACCTATGTCCAAATTGCCATATTTCTATGAATTGGATGGATATAATTTATAGTTTTGATTCTACTTTTTAGGTCCAATTTTAGTATGTTACCTGCTACTTTTTCTACAGAAATTTTTATTTATACTCGACTAGGTTCAGCTATAAAATTTGCTATTGGTAACAAGTTGAAGTTCAGTTATAAAATTTCCACAATTATTCCTTGTGCAACCTTTTTTTCGACGAAACTTCCTTGTGTAACTTTAACTATTAATATTTTGGTGTTTATTTATCAAGGCTCCACTAGTTAGATAAGGTTTCTATTTTCTGAAAAATATTCCTTTTCTCATTCACTATTGTACATACTTCAGAATGAAATGTTTGTGGTAAACAACACAATTTTATCGCAGCTTTACTACAATTTAGACACTTGATGCATATACACAGTCATTACTAACTAACTACGAGTAATTTGGAAAAAACAAAAGAAATGATTTTCAGGTACCTCCTTCCAAGCAAGCGCCTTTTGAGTTCTTCAATAAGCTGGTCACGATTCATTGTTTCTATCTTATTCTGCATGCTGCCATCATTGCTTTGCGGCCTGTGACCAGAGAGCAGTGGCACAACTCGCTTAACTGAGCTTTTAATACCTGTCACTAGGCTCTTCTTCTCCACCTTCCTTGCATTGCTGCCCTCCTGCACCTCCTCCTTTGTCTTGATTTGACTGTCTGCTGGCTTGATTTGCCCAAGAACATCCCTTAGGACTTCATCTTCATCAAAGTTCTGAGACACTGTGACTGATGCCCGGCAGTCAAATTCATTCCTGAAATCTCGGTACAGTGCCATGGCAATGGTGGTCTTTCCCACACCACCAAATCCAATCAATGACACAACAGCTCAATGAGAGCCTTTATCATGTTTGGCTAGCCAACCTCCTAGCTTCTTCATGTCCACCTTCACTCCCACGGGGTTCTCTGTGCGGATGAGCTGACGGCTCGCCACCAAATGCTCAGCAATGCCATACGTAACAGCATGGGTTGCTCCGGCTCCGGAGCTTGTTCTTGGGTTTGGGTTGTTCACTCCATATCTGCTGCGCCTCTCAGCAATGTACTGTGCCCGGACCTTGAGCTCGGCAATCTTGGAGGCAATGTCACGGCGAGGCCAGAATGTCCACATCTCGTAGACTATCGTCACGATGAAGGAGCATCTTGCACCGCTGAGAGAGTCCTGAGGGAGGCGATGAGCAAAGTCATCGATGCAGTCTTCCATGTCGTATGCCATGTCACGAATCTGCTTCATCCAGTTCTTGAGCCGGCGATCGTGGTCATCCAGGGCAGAGCCGAGGTCGCCAAGAAAGGCCTGCATGCTGGCGAGCTCATCGCTGATGTACTGGATGTCGCCGCGGACGCCGCGAATCAGAGTGTACTCTTGGGCAAGGAGACCGCCCAATTTGCCTAGGAGAGATCTCATGGTGGCTTCCGAAGCACCCACTACAAACTCCATCTTCCTTATCTGTGATCTTTACTACTACAATCTGCCTCCTGTTGTTGTAACTTGCAAGTGCAAAGAACAGTGCTCAGCAGTTGTTGATCTATGGAAAGAATGGAAAAAAGGAAGATAAGGGTCAGCATTGATTATGGCTAGAAAATAATTAATCATAAAAAGTCTCCACAATCAGATCATGGAACAATTCTAGCGATTATCAATTTACCTCCAATCAAAGAAACTATACAAACAAAAATTTCACCGATGACTGCATTTTCTGCATACAACCCACCTAATATCATGGATTATAGAATTTGCTAACCACAATATATATCAACACCACTAAGTTATCCCCAAAAATCAAATGAAAACCAACAATGCCTAAAGATTGCATATGATGCTGAGGAAATTGGTGATGTTATGCACTTCATGGGATTTTCCGATTTGTACTTTCTATATATCACAGTGTTAATTAATTGAGTGAAAAACACGTTCGCAATGATGGTAGGTTGTCAAGATCAACTGCCATGGCAAGTGGAACAAAAAGCTACCAGACAACAGAAAATGGAGTTGGGGGCAGAGGAGGCACCTGCAAACTGGACAAAAAGCTGCTGGTCACTGAAGAGTCTTGAGCATACACTGGGCAGGGCAGCCACCGTCGAAGGCAGCGGCTGCACAGGCAGGTGGAAGCAGGTGCGGTGTACTCCTGTCAATCTATCTATAAAAGGAAAGGGAAAACACCGCAAAGGCGGGTCATCGATCATGGTGAGAAAAATAATTTAGGTAATGAAATACTAAATCGTCCTCAACCAAATAACCTACCTATGGGAAATATGGCAACTTGTACTCGGGTGGAAATTTACTCACTGATAGACGACATGTGGCAATTTACTCACCGATAGATGATAGATGCTAGATAATACTCTGTTTTTTAGGCATCTAGTACACCCTGTAGTACGACTAGAAGATCTGGCTAATTAACCACAAGATCTGGCTAATTTCCATGCTTGCGCAGTTATGAAATAAATGTTCAGGCAATTCTAGACATTACATAGTTTCCAGTTTTCTTGTCAACTTGGCAAGCAAACAAGAGGCTATGCTCCTGATTGGTCCGATCTCTCTTCCTCTCTTCCCTCAAAAAGAAGAGAGAAACAAGAAGGGGGAGCACGAGAGGTGGGCACCTGCGATGCTGGCCGCCGAATAGGCTTTAGCAGCCAGTGACTGCCGTCGAAGGTGTCAGCGGCGGAGGCCTCTGCGGTGGCTCCCGGCCGGGCAGAGGATTTAGCAGGCGGCTGGAGAGACACTGCGAGCAGCGCCAGCGTCTGTGTTAGATTGTTTCTTGGGTAGAGGGCGGGGAATCGAGGACGGTGGTGGACACAAGTAAAGTTGGCAAGCTGCTGGGCTTTTGCTTTTGCTGCTTTGCTTGCTGCATGCATGATTGACGTCACATTGAGAAGGGCTGCTTTTGCTGCTTTGCTGCGTGCATGCATGAACTTTGCTCCTTTGAGAAGGGAAGCATCATTCCTTTGAGAAGGGAAGCATCATTCCTGAGAAAAAAGAAGCGGTGACGCGTTATTGAATCATTTGAGGAAAGGAACAAGGTGCAACATTTTTCATTAGCGTCATTTCATCACTTATCAGGCACAACATTTTCTCTGGATTATGGAAGACGCCAAAGAATAGTACACATCATAAATTCATCGTTACATCGCTGCGCTCAAAGCAAAATGGCAAGCTTGAAATGACAGTGTTCGCCAATAACAAAGAAAAAGAAAAGGGAAGGGTGATTCTTTTGGGAAAGAACCGGGTAGCGTTGCTGGTTTTCCAAGGAATGCATCGACCGACACTCTATTCTTGGGGTAAGTAACTTAAGGAGAGAATCATGTTCTGTTCCTTGCTTCGCTAGTACAACTGGAGCACTGCTTTTTAAAAAGCAAAATAGAGTAAGAGTAAAAACTTGTCCAATATAAAAAGGAAAAGAAGAAGATAAGCTTCTGGCTTGTGTTGGGTTATCAGCTTGTTGCAATACGTTTGAGATCGCTTGTCTTGTGGGAGTAGCCTTTCATTCATTAGAAAAATCAAAAGAAGCACAGCGATCTCTTCCTCCCGCTTTGCCAAATCATCAAGACAAAGAACCGTTTTTCTATTTGTTGGAATCTGGGTTTGCTGCAACCCAGGAGAAGGCATAACTTAATCTCTTCTCTGCTATGATAACCAGCTGAAGTAACCATTTGGAGGTTGATCTCCACATTCCACCGAGGTAGACACAGTTCGCAAGGACGACTGCCGGACCGGCGTCGGCTTCGACACACATGCACACATATATATTCTTTGGCGGCGGCGCTCCAGTGCATACAGCTTGCACGCCCTAGCTGAGCCATGGAGGGAGCTCCCGTGACCGCAGCCACGGGGGCCTTGGGGCCCGTTGTGGCCAAGTTGGGTGCTTTGCTGGGCAGTGAGTACAAGCTTCGGCGCCAGACTCGGAAGGACGTCAGGTTCATCAAATCCAAGCTCAAGTCTATGCACACTATTCTTTGGGCGACATGGGAGAAGGAGGTTCTCCATGCGGAATCCAAGGACTTGAAAAAGGAAGCGCTGGACCTCGCCGACGACATGCACGACGTTGTCGACGACTTCATCCTCACCATGGAGCGCAGCCGCAGAAGCAAGAACCTTATGGTGCAGAGCAAGATCAAAGCTAGCCCCTTCCATGATTTCAGGGCAAGAGTAGATGATGTGTCCGCCCGGTGCCGCAGCAAGTGGAAGTCGGACAAGAAGAAGTCTGCTCAACCCATCTCCAGCTTATTTTCAAGAAAGGCCGCCAAATCCAGTACCCCCAGCAAACCGCCTCCTCTTCAAGCTCCATTTGTCAGCAAGGATGCATCAAAGCTCGTTGGTATGTGCAGATGGAGGGATGACCTCAACAAATACCTGGTAGGAGAAGAACGGCAGCTCAAAATGGCATCCATTATTGGTATGGCCGGCACGGGGAAAACAACCCTTGCCCGCCTTGTTTATGGGGACGAGGCAATTGAAAATCAGTTCCAGTCCCGGGCTTTTGTGTCCGTCACTCCAACTCCCAACATGAAGGAGGTTCTCACAAGCATTCTCCAACAAGTAGGAGCTCAACCACCTGCTGGCAACCAAGCAAGGTCGGAGGAACATATCATCCATGCCATATCGAATTTCCTACAGGACAAAAGGTGCGCAAGTTTATGAATGGCTTTAATTTAATTAATGTCTTTTTGAAATGTGCACTGTGAGGGCCAGGATTTTAAAATGGTGATTTCTTAAATTAATTTAGTCCAGCTGTTTGAAATTTGGTCAAGTTGTCTACTATCTTATTCTTCTGTAATTAACTTGCCTAGGTACCTAGTAATAATTGATGACATATGGCATCGTGGAGAATGGGACATCATCAGGAGGTCTTTTCCAGAAAATAATCTTGGTAGTAGAATTGTCATCACAACTCGTAATGCTTCTCTACTACCAGGAGATGATTTGGAAAACAGCAAGCTCAATATCAGAATGAATACTGAATGTGATATATGGACACGAAAATGGCTCTATGGACCTGACAAGGAAGATGTCGCTGCTCAGATGAAGCCTGACATGGGTGGAGAAGGTTTCGACTGTGACCATCCTATTGTGCGCATGTGTGGTGGTGTGCCATTAGCACTACTTTGCATGTTTTCAGCAATGGCAATCGTCCGAGAGCAACAAAGAAAACTAGGGGTACATTTAAGGGAACCTGATGCGCAAGATATGATTGAGAAGCAGCTTAAGCAAAGCGGAATTCAGAGCACTCCAGGGTTTGAACCGTTGGTAGAGAGTTTGCAGCTTGGCTACACCGATCTTCCTCACCATATGTTGAAGACCTGCTTGTTGTACTGCAGTGTACACCCTGAGAATTACCCTTTTGACATGAATGATTTGGTCATGAGATGGGTTGCTGAGGGATTTATTTATAAAGAAGATACAGGAAAAGGTTATGTCGAAGAGCTTTGCAACAAGGGATTTATGCTGCGTATGGAAGGTTCATTTGGCATGCCCTACTACCAAATGAATCCGATGATGCAAAATTTCCTAAGATGGAAATTGCGTGAAGATAATTTCATTACATGCAGTTCTGACATCACATTGGCATATGCATGTCGAATCCATCGGCTATGTATCGACGATTATCAAGTTGATGACGGTGGGGTGGAGGTGGTGGATACCTTGTTGGAGCTGGATTGGTCCCAGATTCGATCTCTTGTTGTTTTTGAAGGTGCTAAGAGATATGTCCCTTTTGAGAAGTTGGAACGTGTGTGGGTGTTGGATCTTCAATATCATCATCATTATTTTGATTGTGAATTCGAGGCCCTTGGAAATCAGCATGTGAAGGATATATGTGGGCTGCTCTGTGTGAGGCACCTATTCGGCCTAGAAGGGACAGGAATCAGTGAGATACCACCGGAAATAGCGAGGCTGCAACATCTGGAGACTTTGCAGGTAAGATTCACATGGATCACAAGTTACCCTGTGAGATTGGGGACCTACAACAGTTGAAGACTCTGGTTGTGAGTCGCAACGATAAGCTGGCAAAGCTACCCAGGGAGATAGGGGGTCTGCAACATTTAGAGACACTGGACCTGAGCTGGACGAGGCTGATGGAGGTGCCACGTGAGATCGGGAACCTCCAGAATTTGGAGAATCTAAACCTGCAGTACACCATGCTCAAAGAGCTGCCTCCGGAGATTGGGAAGTTGCAGCATTTGAAAACTCTGAAGGTGGGCTGGGCAAGCATCACAAGGCTAGGCAGTGAAATTGGGGACCTGCATCATTTGGAGACCCTGGACCTGAGTTACAACCATGGTTTTCAATTTCAGTTTCAGAAAAATTTCAGCACCAACCGAAATCACTGAAATTCAGTGAATTTCAGTGATTTCAGTTTCCATTTCAGCCAAATGACCGAAATATTCACTTGAATTCAATTAAAATTTTGAAAAAATTAAAAAATATTTTGAAAAATATTGGAATTGTTGTGCTATTCTGAAATTGCTGAAATATTTTGGCCGAAACATAATATTTCAGTGTCTGCTGAAATTACTGAAATTCAGTGAATTTCACCTAAATCTCACTGAAAGTGAAAACGATGGTTACAACCGGGGGCTCACACAGCTGCCTCGTGAGATGTGGAAACTGCAGAATTTGAAGCGGTTGCTCTTGAATGCTACAGGGGTGGTGAAGATACCAAGGGAAATCGGAGGGCTAAAGAAGCTGGAGATTTTGAAATTAGACGACACCATCAGTGCACTGCCTTGGGAAGCTAGTCAGCTCTCGAAATTGGAGGGAGTGCCCGAGTGCGTCCGGCAAGCCTGGAAGAAGAGTGAACTTATGTCTTGTGAGTTAGCCGGGGAGATCTTGTCCATTCGACTGGTTGGTAGGTTGAATTGTAAAGGGGGCCTAATCGTTGGGACAAAACACATGCAGATTCCAGTGTGGATCAAGGAACACTTCAACAACCTTGGCTCCTTGGATATCAGGATCTGCAAACTTGAGGAGCGGGATGTCAAAATTCTGCGGGAGATGCCTAGCCTGCGTGACCTCAAGCTAAGGTTCGACGCCATCCCAAGAAAGCCCATAGCCATCAGCGGTGAAGGTTTCCCATGTCTCAGCCAAATTGTTGTTGACAGCCGCATGCCACGGGTTGTCACCTTCCAGGAAGGAGCTATGCCTATGCTGGGACAACTCTGCTTCGAATTCCAGTTCTACGGTGGCCCACCTCTACCTGCAAATAAAGACCCTCCGGTTCTGGGTATCAAGCACCTCCTGAACCTTGTGTGGGTCGAATTTAGATGCAGCAAGGAATGGTATGGAGGAGCAGCAGAGAGCATGAGCGCCATGATTGACGTGGTGAGGAAAGAAGCCCAGGAGCATCCCAACAGGATCTACTTTCACGTCTCTGGCCGCGAGGATGAGAAATTTGAGGAGAGCGCACAGGCTTCCAACAGTGGGACAAGCAAGATCGACGACACTCCAAACAGTGGGAGGGGCGAGATCCACGAGGAGGAAGAGACTTTTCCAACGAACGAGAGCGGAAAGTTTTCCGGCAGTGGGACGACTGGCGAGATCCAGGGGCAGGAGGAGGAGATCCAGGAGGAAGAAGCGTGATTGGGTTTCTTGACGAGTATTGCTGAGGTAATACATACTCTTGGCTCTTAATTTCCTTGTTTTTCATTTATTACCGCCACTAGCTAACTAATACACGTACTTACTTGTACAGTCGTCCTAATTTGCAGGTTGGCTGGCTGGTTACTTCATCATCGTAATTAACGACTGACTCAATCTATCTGCAACCGTCTTCAACTATATATCGATGCATGGCTCTTCTTCTTCTTCTTCTTCTTCTTCCTCGGGCTTTCTCCATCTGATGCTTAATTTCCGTTGTCATATATGCAACAAAAGCTTCCAAGTTGAGTTGGCCCTTCAAAGGCACCTGTATCTGTATCTGTATGCCACTTCAAAGGTGCGTCTGCCTTGCAACGTGGAACACTTTGAATTAGGGCCCGGCCCGGTATTGTCATGTAATTTAATTGTAATCCCTTCGAAGGGAGCCAACAATTTGCTCCTCTTATCTAGTAGACTAGGTTTTATCATCCACTTGATTGCTACCAAAACTCTCTTGTCATTATTATGTACGTATAATAAATGTAATGGTTTTTTGTTTTTTTGTTTGTCATCGAAAGCAGAGATTATTTATAGCTAGCTAACACTCAGGCAAAGATTATATTATATATTTGGTAGGTACTCAGTAATATAAGATCGTTTACATCACTAAGTAGCCGGGGGTGTATGTACTGATAGCAGATAGAATTAATCACTCCCTCTGTAAATAAATATAAGAGTGTTTAGATCACATAACAAGCTCCTACCGTCGAAACACAACAAAAATTTGCACGCACCTTGCGCACCCCAGCCTCTTTGATGCCCAAAATTTTCATATGTTTTTGAATTTTCTAGCTTTTTTTCTGAATTTACTGTTCACAGCGAATATTTTAAAGTTTTTCCTTTGACACGAGCTGCTGGAATGTCCAAACTACGCGAAAATTTGCACGCACCTTGACAGCATCTCCAACAGACGCCCAATATTAGCGACGCGTCCAAAAAATCGCAAGTTTAGCGCGCGCGGAGTTGAAAGTAGCACTCCAGCGGACGCTGCATAATAAAGCACGCTGTAAAAAGCGTTCAGCGCGCCGGACGAAACTGGATCGCAAGCCGTATATTTAGCGCTCGAACTCCAGCGCGCTGAACTTTTCACGCGCGTGGAAAGTGCCCCGTGCGCCCGCAGCCGCCGTTGGCCTCCTCGCATGCGCGTGCTAGCTCGCCAGCCGGCCACGGGCGGGGCGGACCGCGGCCACGGCCACGGCGGCGGCAGGGCGGGGAGGAGCGCAGGCGCTAGCCCGGCAAGGTGGCGGGGCGGGGCGCGGGCGCGGCCGTGACGGCGGCCGAGCGGGGCGCGGGCCACGGCCACGAGCGGCAGCGCTCGGGCACGGCGGGCCGCGGCCACGGCCACGAGGCGGAAGGCGCGGGTGCGAGCCCGGCACGGTGGCGGGGCGGGGCGCGGGCCACGGCCACGAGCGGCAGCGCTCGGGCGCGGCGGGCCGCGGCCACGGCCACAAGGCGGAGGGCGCGGGCCCGGCCACGAGGAGGAGGGCGCGGGCGCGAGCCTGGCACGGTGGCGGGGCGGGGCGCGGCCGCGGTCGAGCGGGACGCGAGCCACGGCCACGAGTGGCAGCGCTCGGGCGCGGCGGGCCGCGGCCACGGCCACGAGGCGGAGGGCGCGTGCGCGAGCCCGGCACGGTGGAGGGGCGGGGCGCTGGCGCGGCCGCGACGGCGGCCGGGCGGGGCGCGGGCCACGGCCACGGCCATGAGCGGCACCACGCGGGCGCGGCCACGGCCACGGCCGCGAGCGGCAGCGTGCGGGCGAGGCGGGCCGCGGCCACGACCACGAGCGGGAGGGCGCGGGAGCGACCACGACCACGGCCACGGCGGTGGCGGGGCTCGGAGGAGCGCGGCCACGGCCACGACGAGGCGGAGCGCGCCCACGGGCACGGGCGGCACAGCCACGGCCACGGTGGGGCGAGCTAGGTACGGGCGCTCGTGGTTATTTTTGGGCGCCTGTTGGAGTTGCTACTGTTGCTAGCTGGGCAGTATATTTTTGGGCATCTGTTGGAGATACTTGGTCGTCCGGCGCGCTAAAACGCTATTTTGGCGCTGTAAAAAATTTTTAGCGCGCGGCTAGATTGGGCGTCTGTTGGAGATGCTCTAATCCCTTGAGTATCTTCGATCCCACAAAAATTCAGATTTTTTTGATTTTTTTGCTATTTTTTTCGAATTTACTATTCACCATGTTACTGTTCACCAGACGGTCAAACCCTTTTGACCGGACGGTAACGGCACATAAGGGCATTTCTGTAAGGTGACTTGACGGAAGAGGGGTATTTTTGAGCATACCTGAAAATTAGGGGCAAATGCCAGATGGTGGCTCAAGTTAGGGGGAGAAATGGAATTGTCCCTAACAAGTAGTATATCCATCTACTACAACCCGGCAAAAGCTAACTGATAGTATCTTTTACCAAAAGATTGACCAAAATGATCATCAGGAACCAACAGACAGAAGGAAGGCCAGCTGCACATGTTTCAATCGTCTTAAAAGAAAAATTATACACCGACAAACAAGTATCAATATCAGGGAGCACCCGCCCGATCTGCTTGGAATTTGTAACATCTAAATGAATGCCAAATAGGATTTTCCTGGGTCCCCATCCTCCAATCAAAGAGGACCCCAAATAATTATCAGCAACACAACACAGAAGAAGAAAATGCATTTAATCAACTACTCCCTCCGTTCCTAAATATAAGTCTTTTTAGAGTGGAATATCTAAAAAAGACTTATATTTAGGAACACAGGTAGTAGCATAAACAACATACTAATACAGAAACCCTGGGAATTGAACCAACTGCTATGAAAGGACCTGTTGTTACATTCTCATTCTCATTCTTCACCCGGTAATTTTCCCCCAGATGAATGACCAGTAACAAATGTAAAAAAAATAATGGCTCCAACTTGAGGGCACCAGCTCAAAAATGTGACGTATCCTCTAACTCGACCGCCTGCTCGCTCCAAGGCTAACTAAAACCCTGGTAAAACCGAGAGGTCGGCGATCCCCTTGGTCAAACTCGCAACCTTTTGCAGCAGCGCCAGCCGATTGTTGCGGATCCTCTCGTCTTCCTGTTCCATGGGCCATCACCATGCAAGTTTAATTAGCAAAGGTATAGATTTGTGCATATATACACTGTCAAGTGGTAAAATGAAATGAATCGTGCTACATCTTAAATCACATAGATTTGTGCTCACCGCCATGACGAAAACATTGTTGAAGAAATCCTCCAGGGGTTGTATCAGAAGCAGGGAGGCCTCGGCAAAGGTTTTGACGTCAACTCCTGCAATGGCAGTGAACAGAATAGAGACAGGTGAGCAGCATGAACTGCAGATCTGAAACCTGTCGCTTTGAGAATTGAGAACAGTAGACTTGTGTACCAGAATGGATCTTATCGGCAGCCTCCAAGTAGGCGCTCCACAAGGCCTTTTCTTCTTCTTTCTCGAATGCGCTTGCGTCGACCTGCATATTGCATCAGCAAGCTTAGTTCATGACTCAAGCTGCAGTTTGACTATGTTAAAGAATTGCGTTGGTAGGTGTCTACGTAAAAGCAGCGCGTACCTCCCAAGCAGACTCAATTTGCTTCCCACGTATAATTCGAACCGGCCTTGAATACGCCTCGACAATTTTTGGAAAATCTTGAGTTCTTGAAAAAGCTTCCATCTGCAAGTGTCCACATTTTTTGATAAAGGGCATTTTATTGACTCAGAATGTTGCAAGTGTCCACATAGCAAAACCATCACCCAAAAACTTAAGATGCTTCAATAAATTCCAGCAAGTTAGTAAGCACATAAAACGTAAACGCAGATATTTTACACCGCATAATATGGAGTTCCAGGTTACAAATACAGTCTTTGAAATCAAATGTAGTTTCTAATAAACGGAGCATTACAAAAGTGATCTTAAAGTTTAGCACTATATGATTTCTTACTTCAGCTGCCGTTTGTGATGCTAGGTAAGGGCAGTTTGCACGCTCCATAAGCACTGACCGGACTATTTCATAGTTAATTCCTTCATCCACCTGATACAAAATGAGGAAACAACGAGTCAGTTAAAAAAGACATGGAATTTTACTCACATACAGGTTTTATAACAATGTTCAGTACATTCTAAGAGGATAAAGTACAAGAATCTTGGAGAAGAACAGCCTTATGTGTAACTCTAGCGTTATGACAGGTCAAGAAGATACTTACCAAAAGTTGTTCCAGTCTCCGTGTTACAAATTGTACTACCTAAGAATAATTTGATCAGAGTTCTCATAAACCATTTATTCATAAACATACTACATGGTGATGAATCTGAAATATATACCGACCTCTTTTATGACGTCACTGTCTATTCTGATAGGCTGCACCTCTGCCACCAAGGTCAAGGCCTTCGTGAGGTCAAAGTTCTTCTTGTTCTCAACCAATATTTGGACCTATATAAAATATATTATGAGAATAGTTTACATGTAATGATATTCTCAGTTTCAACTTCCCTTACCAGTCCATAAGAGATCCTTCTCAGTCCAAATGGATCGTTCGAAGAACTTGGCTGGCATCCAGCTCCAAACAGACCCACTAAGCTGTCCAATCTGTGTAAGTATAAATAAAGGTCATTATCAGAATCAAGGTGCTCCAGACCTTGTCAACATTTTGTGTATTCAATTTAGCTTCCGATTAACAATGGCAATATATGTGAGGGGAGTACCTATCAGCAACCGCAAGGACTATGCCAACATCTGTTTTTGGTAAAACATCGCCAGAGAACCTTGGAAGTGTTATCTCGAATAGTGATTCTGCAATCTTTGACATGAAAATTTGCTCAGCCAAAGTTGAGGACCGGCTTTACTTTCCCTCTTAAGAGTTGGCAACAAATGTACCTCTTCTGGAAGACCATCCCTTAAAGCATAATGGCGTGCCATAATTCCCGCAAGTGAAGTAAATTCCGTAACAATGGAAGTGGCAAGATCTGACATCGCCAATGCAGCTGCATCTTTGACAACTGGGATCATCCCCTCGTTTATCCCGAGAACAAGGGTCAACTCTGCGACAACATTTTCAACACGCACCATTTTGTCGAGCATTGTACCAAGTTTTTCCTATTCAATGTGATATAGACAAAATAAGAATAAACAGAACGCAAAAATCTAAGGAAAATTCAACCATCGATATATTTTCATGTTCAAAATCAAGCTTCTTAAAACTTATGGTAAAAAAAGTCAGCACAACTCACATGAAAGAGAATGCTCTTGAGCTGGCCTCGGAATTCGGACAAGTTCTTCTGTGTATCCATGTTATAGAAGAACTTGGCATCCTCATACCTTGCCCTGTATTTGTATGCCAATTCAGAACGTACGGATGACTAAAGTTCTCTTTCCAAACAAAAACAAAACCAGAGGGCAAGAGAAGAACAACTCAAAACAATGCTAGTAGTTTGCCTATGTTACTGTTTGTTCGTGTGAATTCTTTGGCTCTAAAATAAAAATTTGCACAGTAAAATAATGATTCATAAAATTTTCATTTGGGCCTGTGCATAACCTGAGTACAGCTTCATTGCCTTTCCGGACCACTTCTTCACTAATAGAACCATTAGCAACCTAACAACAAACGCCGAATTAGAACAAATACTAATCACTACCCAATTATAAAGTATATAAAGTGGCAGAAACCATCTCACAGTGATAAAATATGGTAGCAAATCGCCTGTAGTGGAGGTTACGGGAAAATACCTCTGGTGTTTCTGCATAACCTGCCGTTGTAATTTTCATTAGAAAACATGCATATTATGAGATAATTCCTTTCAGTTGAGTAATTCTTAAAGCAGAAAACATGCCATTGGACTTATCATTTTGTGACTACATCATCAGAACCAACAAAATGTAGTGTAGTTTATAGGCATCGCCGTCCAAATCTGAGCATACCGTTGTTAACACATCTTTCGGAAGTTCTAGGAAGGAATCATCATATCGTCCAAGAATGGGCACAGGCGCCTCCACAAGATTGACAACCTGCATCGTGGTTTCAAATGTTTGAGGATAACTTCCAGTTTCAACCAAAAAAATATGCATAAAAAAAACGTCTACCTCCTGCAGCAAGCTTTCTGGTGCAATGAAATCCCCATCAACTCCTTTAGCCAATGTACTAGAGTCATCCAAGATTTTTGCTCTACGCTCCTGCAATAAAGTGAGTGTTATATAGAAATTGAGGCACAATGAAACCTGGAATACTAATTAACTAGAAGTATGAATGGCCAATCGCATGTGTTTCCCTGTTTTCTGTAGGCTAAACAAGTTAGCCCCAGACAGCAATATTCTCAAGTGAAACAGATTGCGCACAAAATTATAACATTCTGCTATGAAACCTACCAAAAGGGCATGTGTTCAGTGATCTACAAAAAGAGCATGAGATATTGGACTGCGTATGAAAGCCTTATATTTTCTTATCTAACCTGCATATCAATCACGATCCCAGCTTTTTCCACAGTGTGCAAATATGATTCTGCAGTTTCCACCTGAATATTGGAGACAGCAAGCACAGCTGTTAGTCTGTCACAAACCTAAGAGTGAAATCCCTCTACAGAAAATAAGATACTCCAAAGAGGACACAGCTGTTGGTTCATTGGAGTAGCACTTTTTTTGGTCAACAAAGAGGGAGATTCTGTCAAGAACATTAACTGATTAGATTTTACTATAATTAACATGGTTTTTGTCCGCAACAAGAGCCAGGACAGATATTATTAGCCTGAAAAGGGAAACGGAACTACAGCCTTTCAATATCGATCTTGGCAATACAATGTGGGTAACTTGAATCTGGAGAACAAAATAAACTTATACACATGATAGCCCAATCTGTACCTTAAAATTCGCCGAAGAGGAGTTACGAAGGCCACATGACTGGCTCCCACTGTCCCAATAACAAATCAAAAGGCATAGGAGTTTTATTCCATTTAATCTTTATACATATCATCACACTACAAAAATATAAATTAAGTGTATCACACACTAAATATTACCTTGAGATGCCAGCAAAAGAAAATGGCACAACAAGATCTCCATGAAGTGCCATGATCCAGCGTACAGGGCGACTAAATACAATCTGCAGGTGAAATAACCCCCCAAAATTTACTGAATAGAAACTTAAATAGCATTTGAATGTGAATTAAACCTGTCATGTGATCTACACGTACATTTGAGTTCCAGCGCATTGACTTGGGGAATGAAATGCCAGATATAATACTAGGTAAATCTTCAGATAGGACCTGCAATTCACATGCTACAATTGTTGAGCAGGGCCAGAGAAAATGGAAGCCGAGAACTACGATATGCATCCTAGTGTGCTAGATGATGAATGGCTCGCCATGCAGAGTGCTGAGCATGAGATTTAAATTATTACCAATCATCAATAGCCAATTATAGTTTCTCGTCCTACTAAATACTAACGAGGCAGCACAAGACATAGCGTCAAGTTTATGGTGAGTTGTGAAGTTTGGATGCTTGACCTATCATAAATAATGCAGAGTGATTTGCCAAGAGTTGCTAGACAAGTTAACATAATCAGGCTAAACTGATTTCTTGAGCAGAAATACAGACAAGTTATCATTCTCATTCCCACCACCCAAAAGCTCATTCCTCTAACCCCTCAGAACCAAGGAACAAATTTTAAATTCTCTTGCAAATGCCGTTGATGAATGAAATGTCAAAGAACCATATGCTTTTTATCAACAACCAAAAGTCCTACTTATTGCATTTTCCTGATATAATTATCCGTCAAAAATATACAGGATAAAAACTAACCTCGTCAGCATAGCGTGCAGACTCTTTGACACTGGCATATATATACTCCGTTTTACCTGAAAAAAAATAAGCCCAACAAACTTCAGATCTCTTCGAGGAGCAGGAACCGATTCAAACATATATAGTCCAGTGGAGAGTCTCAACGTAGCCATACAGTAAATCAGAGTTAACATGCTTTTTTATTAGGGAACGTGAGAAGCGTGTTTGCACATCTTTCCATTAAGTGGAGAGGCAACATAGTTACAGGGCCTACAATTTGTGTTGGTGATTTGGATTAATGTAATCAAAGTAGTGCCGCAGTTTGGAACGAAATAGTATATGAAGAATAAGCAATTGAGAGTTGAACCTAACGTTGTGCTAAAAATCCCACATGGAAACGAGGGACATTTGGATCATCGGTTCTAAGGATGATTTGTTGTGGTTTAAACAGCAAGCAGAAATAAGAAAGGGGGATGAATTCTAGAAATCCCTTCCCAATAAGCTACACACAGATGCTAATATGCCACAGAAACGAAAATTTCAGAAAAACAAAACATAGAGCTCGAAGTTAGCAACCAACTTTCTGAAGGCAAAAGCATGAGTTGCATACCGTCAATTTTTCTATATAAGGAATCGAAGGGAACATTATTTTTTCGACAAAACCCCTCAGCGGCCTGAAAAGGAACAGAGACAAATATTCCTGAATTAGAAAAGAGAAAAAGAGTTCTAAAACATTGTTCCTACTCAGCCTGAATAGGGAGAAATATTAAAAACAGCGCAGATAACTAGAGAAACCCAAGGAATAAGCAACAGAAGGATACCAGAGATAAGTCCAGCTTCTCGTTGGATATAGCTAACCTTAGTGGGTTTTCCATCTTGGCCAAATGCCTTTGTAACTGGTGGACCGCGTAACTCAACCTCTTCTTCCATTTGCTTCAGACTTAGATTTTCAACAACAACCTGCAAATCAAAGCTGAAACTTGTATTGCAGCACGAAACAAACATATTAAGTAAAAGATGTCTACCAAGATATCTCTTGTTTGAGATATGCCTTCTTCATAATGCATATTAATTTCCATACAACAACAAAAAATACAGATATATTCCTAACTTTGTCTTCAGTTCTCTTTGCGACTAAAGAAAGGACAGATAACCCTACTGACTAATTTCATGTTTCTCCATCATGCACTGTGCAATAGATATCAGATTTCATCAAAGCTTATTTTTGTCTCAGAGCATCAAAACTTCAAAACTGTGTGCCTGGATCTAACATGATGATATAAAAATAAATATAATAATAATGCACTGAATGCTGGTTAAGAATTAGCTGTAAGATAAAAAAAGAGCCAAGATGGTAGTGATACCGCTAATCTCCGTGGTGTCCCATAGGAGTGCACCTTCCCATGGCTCAGTCTACGCTTCCCTAGTATTTGAACTAGAGATTTCTCAAGCTGGGGAAGATCAGAAGGACAGAATCATAACTTAAATGTTCAGCAAGTGTCACTGTGTTTCTTATACTACAATGCAAAAGCATGTTGAAATAGAAACTTACTTGTTCAGTTGCTTCTACCACATCATGGGGCGGCAACTCTTCTGTTCCTATTTCAAGAACAAACGTCTGTGCCTGCCCCAGCACTTCCTAAATGACAGAAACCAAAGTCCAAGGTCAGAAGGTGTGTTTGTTGGACTTTGTGACATGTACATTCACAACATTATATGTTTAAAAATAACACATTCGGCAATACATAGCCAATGTAAACTAAATACCTTTCTGCTGAGCTTTTCAGAGACATGGGGGTATACAAGACTAGCCTCCTGGTAAGTGCCCAGTGGATAACCAATTTCCTCTCGTGTTTTCAACCAAAGCTGAGAACATTGACGAGCAAGACTGTGCATAAAGAGTCAGCATTAGAATTACATTTTGATTTAAATGCAAAAGCTAAAAAAGGGAAATTACTGGATAAACACCAGCCAAGAATAAAGAATGGTAAAACACTAGAACAAGAAAAATATAATGTGGATGCAGCTAACTCGAAACAAGCACATATCAATGAGGTTAGGTAATAAGTAAATTTTATTGTAGTGATAAAAAAATTCCAGGATCGATGATGAGAAAACACAGAGAAAGAAACACAATGAATTACCTTCGCATGCGTCCAAAATATCTTGCACGCTCAGTTACACCAACAAAGCCTCTAGAATCTAGAATATTAAAAGCATGAGAGGCCTTCAGAACCTGGTCATACCTAATCCATTGCAAATCAAAGACAACCTTATCAATTCTTTAACAGTTCACAGAAAGCGCAGAAGCAGAGGAAGAACATATCAGTCAAACATACGCAGGAATTGGCAGCCCAAGTGATAACAAAGACCGAGCCTCTTCTTCGAAATCATCAAAGTGCTTTTGAATGTGATCAACATTTGCATGCTCCAAATAATATGCACTCATCTCTTTCCTGCACAAGGACACCAGAAAAATTAGGTCCTGAGATCTAAGCACAGTCGTAATAGACTGGAACAATGATACTTGTCAACTCATCTAATTCAACAGGAACAACGAGAACGATGGATAAGAATGAAGAAAAATGAGAAAAGGAATAATGAAGCAGAGGATGTATAGTTTCAAAACTGTGAAGAGGAAACATACTCATTCTCAAGGAATAGTTCCCCATACGTGATTCCTTCGGTATACTGAATCTTTTTGAAATGATCTACTCCCTGTCAGAACATCTAAAACAAAGTAAGGTCAGCTCTTTCAATGTGCATATGGCCTAGCAGAGCAAGTTGCAAAATATCTTAGGAGAGGAAAAAAAACTGAGGGGCTTAAAAGAGAAATATGATTGCTCTATTAGATTTTTTTTTATGATGTCAGAAAGAAATTGGATTTTCACATGAGCGTACAGATAAAGGAGGCAAGATCCAGGAAAAAAAATTGAACTGTACTAACACTCTACACGTATGGAGTAAAATGTACAGCCACACTAGTGGACTTACCTGAAGTGACATGAGGATACGTTCCAGTCCATATGTTATTTCGACAGAAACTGGCAGCAAGGGGAGGCTTCCAGACTACAGTGATGGAATTTTATGAAGATAAATAAAAATCCAAGATTAGAAGGGATTTAGGTCCTTCAAGCAGGATATATGCAGTAAACTTAAAGAGAAGGACATAATTTGTGCAGATTTGATTTGCTTTACCTGCTGAAAATATGTGAACTGTGTGATCTCCATGCCGTCCATCCAAACCTCCCAGCCCAGCCCCCAAGCTCCAAGAACCTGTCAACATTGGTAAGAAACGCCAATCAGTAAAAGCCCACACTGGAGAACACTTGATTGCAACAAATGGTCAATATGGCAAAGTGGGTATGCTGCATATATAATGTTCTATTGGAATTTGATTGAAGGAGGACATGTGTAAACAGTAATGAAGTGGAGGAGAACTTTACAGGACTCTCCCAGTTGTCTTCGACGAAACGGATGTCGTGTTCGCGAACATTGATGCCTGAGATTAAAAAAGAAGCACCACTTATAAGCAACCACTGGCTTACTTTGTTGAGAAAATAAATAAAAGATAATGCTGCTCCGGATAGAGCTGAATTAAGCCATGTGAGATTCAGAAGAGTTAATGATGATACCTAACGCTGAAAGGCTGTGCAGGAAGAGATCCTGCGAGTTCCCCGGATCGGGCTTCAGAATCACCTGTTGTTTGTCAAAAGGCATGGTCAGGAATCAGTAATTGGTCTCAGTCTGAGCAAGCAAAAGAAGAAGAAGGAACATTGTTGTGAAGTAACCTGGAACTGGGTGTGGCGCTGGAGCCTGTTGGGGTTGTCGCCGTAGCGGCTGTCGTCGGGCCTCACGCTCGGCTCCACATAGCTTCAATTCAACAGAGAGCGCCACAAATGATTAGCAAATCAGAAATGCATTGTCTGAAGAGTTGCAAGCATCTACTGTAGTAGTAGTATTCAGTAGTAACTCGGTTGTCTGAATCGCACTGCATTTGGAGATGTGCATCGAGCTTGGTTGGATGAGATGGGATGGGAGGGTGGTGCTCACGCGACGTTCCACGGCTCGGGGCCCAGCACCCGGAGGAACGTGAGGGGGTTCATCGTCCCGGCGCCGACCTCGGTGTTGCTGCACTGCATGACGGCGCACCCCACGGAGGCCCAGTACTCCTGGAGCCGCTGGATGGCCTGCTGGAAGGTCAGCGCGCCGGCCCCCTTGCTGCCGGAGCCGGAGGATGCGGTCGAGGAGAGCGCGGACGGGGCCCCGTCGGAGCCGGAGTGGGCCGCCGGAGCAGGCGCGTGGAGACGGCGTGGGCGTGTGCGTGGGCGGGAGCGGCGGGTGGCGAGGGCGGAGGGGATGTGCGAGTGAGCGGCGGCGGGGGAGAGGAGGGGAGCCATGGCGACGCCGGTGCCGATGCCCGTGGCCGTGGCCATGGCGACAAGGAAGGAGAGGATAAGGAGGGGGATGGATTGGGGCGGGAGGAGTTTTATGTTGTTGATTTAACCGCCAAATCCATCCAACCTGTTTTTTTTTCCACTTCTTCTTTTTTGTCATAAACCACCTCCAACTAGTGGTGAAATTACATTTATCTATTTTAGGAACCAACATGAGCGTTGCCTTTTTTTTTATTTTTGGTATTCAATGTACGGAAGGCCCACTTAGAGTTTCGAAAGATTCTACCCCTTGCTTTCGACCACGTTTTGGAAGACAAAAATGGAAGGAAAAGAATACAAGTTTGAAAAACGCAATCCTCCCGCACGGAGTCCTTTTACGTGTAGTAATTGCGAGGAAAAATACCAAACTACCAATATGACAAATTTGCAAGAAAAAAAAACCTTCACGGAATGTGTTATCGTGTAGGACATTTATGGTTCTCTAGTCAAATGACCAAGGTGATGCCATATTCAATTTCATAGTCTATTATGAATGTGCCCAAATTAGACACATAGGTGCATATTGCCATTACAAACAATGTTTCCAAATAGAGTTTTCAACTTTTTTGTACAAAAAAATTCGTCTATCATTTTCTAAATGTCAAAAAAATGGTTCTTTTTTGTGAAGCAAGTACAAAAAAACAGGATGCAAAATGGCAGGACTCCCATTTTCACAAAAAAGTAGACCATATTTGTTAGACAATTCCCAAGTTTTATGGATTTTCTACATTTCTAGTTGTTTTCACACACTTAAATGAATTTATATTGATTTCACGGAAGTAAATCAAATTTGAACTGTAAGTGTGTGATAACTCTGCCCTAAAATTAGCAAAAATATACTTTTTAGGTACACAAATAGTCACTATATGGAAGAACGACTTATAGTTTTGAAAGATCTAACCTCTTGCTATGAATAGACATGCCGACCATTTTGACTCTGTTTTGAAAAAAAGAAGAAAAATAAAGAATAAAACTTTGAAAACTGCAATCCTTTCGCATGGAGCGCACAGGTCAGAGAACTTGGCAAAAACAGCACCGTTGGCTCCGCTCCGTCCAGTTGCTTTTTTCTGCCGTGCACCAGGTTTGATACTCGGTGAAAACTTTGCCGAGCACCTGAGGCTGGTCATAGTGGGAGTAACTTAGACTAGTAACATGTATATGTTACTAGTCTATATTACTACCTCTATAGTGGGTAGTAACATATGTGTAGTGTCATGCATCACCTCATTTATTGCTTTGTAGACTCATTTTGCATTGGGAACTGCTATGTGATGGTAACATATTATGTTACTCTATTTGCCTCTCTCTTCATTAATTACTTGACACATCATCTTTTTTGCTTATGTGACATGTATATTACTATCTATGTTACTCCCACTATGGCCAGCCTGATGAATGGTACTCCGCAAAAATCGATTTGTCGGAAGGGTGTATGCCGAGTACAATACTCGGCAAAATTGTTACCGATTTTTTGGGCCTTTGTCGAGTTCTTTTGGGCACTCAGTAAAGGCACAGATTCTAGTAGTGCAGCTTGCTTTCATGAAATACTTATATAGGTGCAAGGTAAATCAGATTAGAGGGCCGCCAAACCAGAGGCGGCATTTGGACGAATGGCGGCGCTTCTTCTTCAAGTCAGTCTTTCAGGTTTCGATCCTTCTCAAATTCGTTCGTTGGGACGGATTAGACGGAGCTCCGGCGTAGATTCCTCCCAGCTCCTCGGTGCGGCGAGGTTAGGGTTTCTCGTCGTGCGTACGTACCGGCGATATTTGGTGTGGTGTTGTTCGGATCTATTCAAGGATTCAACGGGGACGATTGCGTCTCCAGGGCGCTGGTCCTTAGGGGCACATGCACAAAGACTTTCGGGTTGTCATCGGCAACGTCAGGCCGGCTCCGGTATCTCGGCGGCTCATTCTGACGGCGGCAATGATCGTTCGGTGGTCCATGGATCTCGATGTAATTTTTATTATGTTTGAGATGTTTTGTACATCCAATGAATTTTTATAATATATCTGATTTTTTTTGTTAAAAAAATTATTATTCATATCTACTTATGTTCTGTCGCCCATGGACATGCTGCTCGACCGAGCTCAAGATTACCTGCCTGCCTATCGATATGTATCCAGAAACCAATGTGTGGCATGGAGACATCGATGCGACTGGAAATTCAACGCGCGCGGCAGTGCACTGTTGTTTTCTACCCGATGAACGTTTGGATGTTTAGTATGCGTGCTGGCTCTGTAATTAAACCCCAAACTCCTTTGCATATGTGAGTTTTTTTTGTTTGCGGGTGAGTTTTTTTTTTTTGAATGAACCGTGAGCTTTATTGATTAGCCAGAAATATTCTTACAATCTTCTGTATCTTTATCCTGTAGGTGGCCCGTTCGGCAATCTTCTGTGGCGCCAGCCGTGCCTGGTTTTGTTCTTCTTAGTTCTTTGTCAGAGTCGGAGTTGCGTTGTCTGGCGTAGGTCGGCATGTCGTCGATAAGTGTGGGCTTTGCCCCGAGTGTTTCAGTCTATGGGAGTGGGCTTGGCCCTTATTGTTCCGGTTTTTGCCCGGTTTTCCGTAATTAACTAGGCAATTTTCTTCTGCTTATTTAATAGATGAGGCAATCTTTGCCTCCGTTTCGAAAAAAAATATTGTTTCAAGATGTATATACTACAGTACGTGTGATGATATTTCAGATGTGGATATTTTGTGTTGAAAGAAATTTCCATTCAGATTTATCTTACACGTTCAGTGTAAAATGCAAAAGCCCACGCGACGGATGGCGCGGCCATTTCCAACTCCCACAAGGCTCGCCAGACCAGGATGATGGTCTCTGCCAACCCCAGCAATTTTATTTTGAAACAAGGCAACAGATTTAGCATTTCATTGAATAAGGAAGAAGTTTTAGAACAAAGCCGCAAAGCGGCGAAACAAGAGAGAACTACTCTCGCGGCATTACAATACCCAACTGCTTTGCACCGACCAAAACCCAAAGAGACACCTCCTCTTTAATCTTGGAAATGAGAACCATCGAAGGGACAGTCGTGTTACGGAAGACTCTAGCATTGCGTTCGGTCCAAATCTCCCATGAGATGAGCATCATCAGAGAGGCCAGCGCCTTGGGAGATCCAACCCAAATGTGCATGATGCTAGTCCACCTCTCTGACCGAGACCGTCGTCGCCCATGTGGCCGTGTTGACGTGGTGCATTCCAAGCCATGGAATACTATCATTCCACACCCGAAGAGTGAATCGGCACTGGAAGAGAAGATGGACCGCAGATTCTTGGCATTGTTTGCATACAGGGATACACCACAATTGGGCCAACCCCGCCTAATTAAGCGAACGGACATCCAGATCCTATTTTGCAGAACGAGCCAAGCAAAAAACTTGCACCGCGGGGGAGCCCACACCTTCGAGACCGATTGCACCAGATACGAAGTAGTAACCCCTTCAAACTGTGCATTGTATGCCGAAGAGGCGGAGTACATACCATCTTTAGTGAACTTCCATACAATTGAATCCTCACTCCCCTCCTCAAGGGTTACAGAATTCAGCTTTCCCCCAAAGATTTGCAAACTCTTGGACGTGACCAAGGGAAAGGCCATTTGGAAATGTCGATGTTAGAGATCCACGGATTGTTGTGTAGAGCTTGCTGGATGGAGCAGTTTTTCTTTCGGGAGAGGTCAAAGATACAAGGCGCGATGTCATGGGGTCTCAAGCCCTGTAGCCAAGAGGAGTTCCAAAATTTTGCCGCTCGTCCATTGTCCATGGTGACGCGGGTGGCAGCCGCAAAAAAGGCCCGGTCATCATCCCTGCATGGCATGCCCATACCAATCCATGATTTTGCGGGCTCCTTCCACTCCAACCAAAGCCACCTAAGCCGGAGAGCTTTAGCAAATTTGCCCAAATTTAACACGCCCAGGCCACCGTTCTTCTTCGGCTTGCAAACAAGGTCCCAGTTATTTTGCATTTTCCACCGGAAACTGTATCTGTGCCCGCCCAAAGATAGGCGTGTCGTAGACTATCAATTTTCTTCAGAACCTCCACCGGATGTCGAGAGGCGTCAGGTGATATGTGGCAATAGCAGTGAGGACGGCCTTAACAAGAATGACCCGACCCGCGGTGGCGACATGTCTTCTTTGCCAAGGGGGGAGCTTGCGGGCCACCTTATCCTCGAGCTGCTGAAAATGAATCCGCTTGAGATGCTTAACAGACAACGGCAGTCCAAGGTATCTCATTGGGACTGAGGTGCGAACAGCTGGGAAAGCATGGAGAATATCATCAAGATCAAACATCGTCGCAACGAATAGGAGCCACAAGGCTTTTGGTGCAGTTAGTGACGAGGACGGTGACCTCCCCAAAGGAGGCCAGGGTGGATGCAAGGAATTGAACGTCTTCTTTGACGGGCTTGACAAATATGGACGCGTCGTCGGCATATAGCGATGCACGGATGGTCGTGGCTCTTCCACAAAGCGGCTGGAGGTGTCCCTGAGTAGTGGCCTTGTTTAGGAGGTGGTGTAGAGGGTCAATCGCCAGGACGAAAAAAAGGGGAGATAGGGGGTCTCCCTGTCGTAGACCATGACCATGCTTCAGCGGGTCACCCATCATTGATCAAGACTCTTGATGTGGCCGTGGAAAGGAGGGCTGAAACCCACTCCCAAAATTTGCTTGGGAAGCCGAGGTGTCGCAGAAGATCAAGGAGGAAGTCCCATCGCACCGAATCAAAAGCTTATTGATGTTGAGCTTGAAGAGCAAAGTTAGGGTTTTTCGGCGGTGAAGCTTCCTCGCCAAGTTTCTGACATACATGAAATTATCACGGCTACTTCTCTTCTTTATAAAAGTGCTTTGGGAGGCTTTGCATGTGCGGGGCAAAACATGTGGACATCATCTTAGCGATAAATCTTAGCAATGGCGTGGATGAGACTAATGGGACAAAAATCTAAGATGCACTCCGCATCATCCTTCTTAGGGATGAGGGCGATGTTCACTGAGTTGAGTCAATGGAGGTTGGCAGTGTGCAGGTTGGAGAAGTGGTTGACCGCGACCATAATGTCTCCTTTGATGATTTCCCAACAGTCCTTGAAGAAGGCACCGGTGAAGCCATCCGGCCCCGGCACTTTGTCACTTGGGAGATCCCAGATTGCCCTCTTAATCTCTTCCTCGGTGGAGGCAGCCCCAAGATCCGAGAGGTCACATGCAGGGACCGGAATAGTACTCCAATTAATGTCAATGTTGCGAGGTGGACCCCTTTTTGTTACCTCCAAGAAGTGGTTTTGGATGACGAACTTCTTGTGATCATGATCGGTGACCCATCCACTATTGTGCTTGAGGCGGTGAATGAAGTTCTTTTTTCTTCTGTGATTGACACGGAGATGAAAAAAGCGGGTGTTGGCATCTCCATATTGAGGTTGGTGATTATCGAACATTGCCTTTTCCGGGCATGCTCAAGCATAGACAGACTAATCACCTTGCGCTTGAGCCTCCTACGAAGATCACGCTCATCAGCACTGAGAGGTCGGGATTCTTGGGCCTCATCCAGACAGAGAATTACCTCCAGAGCCATGTGGACTTGCACCTTCGAATGCGCGAAAATCGTCTTGCTCCATTTTTTAAGCGCTTGGCTCATCTTTTTCATCTTGTAGAAGAGAATGTGGTAGGGGTCCACATGCTTCACCTCTCTGCCCCAAACTCCTCGGACGATATCTTGGAACAGGCATTTTGGTCCAAAAGTTTTCAAAGCGGAAGCACTTGTTTCTCGGCGGCCCTTTATCATTGGCAAGGAGAAGTGGGCAATGGTCAGTGAGAGAAGAAGAAAGGGCACGTAGAAGATGTGTGCCAAATTCGATGTCCCAATCATCATTGCAGAAGAAAGAGTCGAGCTTGCTCATAGTTGGATCATTTCGCTCGTTGCTCCAAGTAAATTTTCGGTTTTGAAGGTGTATCTCTTTAAGTTCACACGCATTGAGCGCGTTGCGGAAGTGGACAATTCGACTCTGATCAACATTTGCACGGTTTTTGTATCTAGCTCTATATATTTGGTTAAAGTCATCGGTGACCAACCATTTGTCTCCACTGGGGGGCTTCTCCTGAGTCAGCTCCTGGAACAATGTGTCTTTGAGGTTGCTTCGAGTCGGGCCATACACAGATGTTAGCTTGAATGAAGTGCCTGATGAAGCGATGGTGACTTTGGCAGAGAGGAAAAAGGCACCGAAAGACACGTCCTGGACGGAGACAAAGGTCTCATCCGAGAGAAGCAGAATGCCGCCGCGGGTGCCTGTTGCCGGACGATGTGCGAAGTTCTTCAATATGTGCCCTCCCAGGTAGGAAGCAGTGAAAGGGTCGACCTGCTCGAGCTTGGTTTCTTGAAAACAAATGATATGACAGGAGTAGCATGGACAGTCTGGTAGATGGCAGCGTGACGATCAGGACATTTTAAGCCTCGGACATTCCAACTAAGAACACTCAAGTTTTGATCTAACATTGATGCACTCGGATCGCATCAGAGGAGCAGACCCAGCAGTGTCGCATTGATGGCGAAGGTAACCCTGGGAGTGGCAGCCAACACGACGGGGCAACAGCAGATTCGCAGGAATTCTCCACCGACTGCGAATCCGGGAAGAAGGGGGAGCTGGATCCAGCAGCCAACCTGAGCGACGAGGCTGGATCTGGCGACGCCTGGGAGAGCTGCGGAAAGAGCGACCGCACCAGCTCCTCTCTAGCGAACCTCGGGGAGGGAAACCGGCGAGGCTAAGGAGGGCGGGGCGGGGCCGCAGCTGGCGGCGGCGACGTTGGTGGCTGCGGGCGTCGGAGTGACGCGTCGCAGGAGCTGGGGAGCGTGCGCGAGGGACATCTTCTTTGTTGTTTTTCAACTCCAACATTTTTGTTTGCGTGAAATCTACTCCATCCGTAAACTAATATAAGAGCGTTTAGATCACTCCTTTAGTTATCTAAACGCTCTTATATTAGCTTACATAATATTTCGGAAGCCACTGAAATTTCCAGTCTCTCTTCTGTTCAGATCCCTAGCAATCTCTGTTCATTTATCCTTGTTTTGCCTTCAGTTACCGTAGAGCCACAACTATCTTTTTGCCAGTAGCCTGACATTTTTTGAGGGAAGACCATCATGGCTAGCTTTATTAAGATCAAATAATCAGTACATCATCCATTAATTTAGTTGTGAGGCAACCCGAGGGCTCCTCAGACCAGCTACTCGAAATTTTATTACAAAAGCAATACTTAGCTAGCTCATGAGCCGCTCGATTAGCGGACCGAAAAAAATGTTTAAACTTAACCTTCTCAATAGAAACACTAATATCCACACATTCCGCAAAGATTGCTGAAGCAGCATCCCACCAACGTGACTCACCAATGCAGAAATCTACAACGATGAGAGAATCTGACTCCGCTTCTACACAGTGAAGTCCCAAGTTGTTTGCAAGAATTAATCCATCGCACATCGCCATTGCCTCCATAGTTACCACATTTGCAGCATAGGGGGCATAGACACATTGAGCCGCCAACAGATTACCATGTCCATCCCTTAGCACTGCAGAAGTAGAACTCGCACCCTCATCTTCATGATATGCTGCGTCAACATTAAGTTTGATGAATTTTGGCTCGGGGTCTGACCCATTTATGTTCTCCTCCTTCAGGCTTCCGCACATACGAACGTTGGTAATTACTCGCAATTGCTAAAACAGAAACATGCCATCTTGTAAGGGGTTGGAGTAGCTTCATCATGAGTAATTTGCCTTCTGATCCACCATAAGTGCCAACACCCTACAGCAAGAATCTGCTTCATATCCAATTGTGGTTTTAAATGTGACAGACATTGCCGGTAGTAGCAATAGATATTCCATGATGGCCGAGCCTGAACGGTCAATGATGATAGGTTCATTAATAGTATCGAGCATTCCCAGCTTGCTCCACAACTCCTTCGCATGCATACGTTCGAACAGGAGGTGCCGAACATCCTCAGCAGCTTGATGGCAGGTTGGACAAGCTCCATTAGATCCAATATGTCTATTAGTAAGTATAGCTTTTAAAGGGATAATTCCGTGCAGGACCCGCCAACAAAAAATTCGGACTTTACGTGGGATTTGTAATTTCCATAGAGAACTCCATATAGGCAGGATTTGGGACCCTCCTGGCTGCGCCATAGTGTTTGCATGGGCCCTGTATTTTTGTATCCACTGAACATGATACGCTGACCGAACTGTGAATAGTCCCTTTCGGTCTGGATGCCATGCAATGAAGTCTTCAAAGGCTTGAAGATTACCAGGAATTTGCATGATTCTGCGAACATCTACCGGTATGAATATAGACCTGATTACCATATATTATGAGGCTGGGGCCTCCATCTCAGGTCCGACTTACTACCAAGGGCGACCCATCTCTCGTGCCGTAGAAAAGGCCCCCGTTTTGCTCCACTCGGGGCGACGCGGGCGGCGACGAAACCCTAGCCGCCAAGCCTCCTTCCCCTCCCTTTTCCCTCCTTGCCGCCACCAGAGGGGTCGCCGGCATAGTCCGTGCGGCGTCCCAAGGAAGGTGGTGGCGAGGCCGTGCTGCTCCGTCTCCGCGCGGAGGGCTCTCGTAGCCGAGGCGGCGGCCTCGGATGGTGCGGCGGCGCTGTCTCTGCGGCGAGCGGTGCTCGCTGGTGCTCCTCCTCTCCCCTTGGCCGCGCGGGTGGCGAGTGGTGGAGGCGCTGGGCGAGGGTCACGGCGGGTGGCCTGGTGCCCCTGGCTACGCGTCAGATCTGGAGGTCTCTTCCTCCCCCTTCCTATGCCTTTTCCCCTCTGGATCTGGGTCGTGGTGGCCGCCGGTCACCGAATCCATTGAAGGTGGGGATGCGGAGTTTGCGTGCTCGGACCGGGAGAAATCTTTGGCCGGTGGCGACGCCTGCTGGCACCGTTCCCCTTCTCGGAGGCGCCGTCGAGGTTCGTTTCCATCTCCCTCCCCTCTCATACCCGGGTGAAAACCTCAGCCAGCTCTGGTATGGGCGGCAGCGGCGTGGCTTGCGTCGTCACCTTCCTGAAGGTGTCGCCTTGGGCGAGTTGGGGGTGTGCCTTGGCACTTGGTTGCGGTTCTCCGGCACGCAGCGACATCGTAGTTGCCGATTTCGCTGGGATTCACAAGATTAGCTCCCTGTGGCGGTCCGTAGGTTCACTTGTGGGTTGCCATGGTTGGGGGAGGGGATAGGGTTCCTCTCCCTTGTGTACAGCTGCACGGCGTGGGCGCTTCGGACATGGATTATAATTTTTTGAGCTCTAATCTCGTATAAGCTCCAGTTGTTTATCAACTCTGCGTTTGTTTCTTTGGTGACCTCGTCCTTAATCAGCTTCATTTCTTCGTGTATGGACCATTGAGCTGCAGTGAGGTTCTCATCCTGGTGATCTTGCACAGTGGGTTGGTCACGCTGAGTATCTCCCAAGGTGCCACAACATCTCTACCGTTCTTTGCTCTAGGGTGAGCTGCTTCAATTTGCGACGGTCCGGCGCCCTTCAATCCAGGGCGAGGGGCAGGGGTCCCCTTCGGAATTGAAGGAGGGTTTGATCATGGAGGTCTCCTTTCGGAGTAGATGAGGGCTTGTTCATCTTCGCTGGGCGCGATTCCCACTATTAGGAAAAGGGCTATAGCTAATATGGACATTAATGACGCATCACAAATGTGGTGCGTCACTGCTATATAGTAGTGACGCATCATATATAGGTATGCCATTAAACTCCAAATACTAATGGTGCACCACACCCACGGTGCGCCATTACTAGTTTTGGACAATTTTTTTTATTTTTCCAAAACTAGTAATGGCGCACCAGGGTATAGTGCGCCATTACTAGTTTAACCAGTAATGGCGCACCACACACTCAGTGCGCCACTACTAACATTTTTTTTCAAAACTAGTAACGGCGCACAGAGGATAGTGTGCCATTACTAGTTTTAACTATTAATGGCGCACCATCCACTGGTGCGCCACTACTAACATTTACACATCACACCAAATGCACCCCTTGGACCGCCTTTTCAGTTTCAAAAAAATAAAAGAAAATGGTAGAGATGTCAAAAAAATAAAAGAAAATAAGATTCTCATGTGATATGTGGTCTAGTTGTTAGCAAAATTTACAAACATGAATTTTCGACTTTTTTGCAAAATCTCTTGAAAATTTGTAAAATGGGCATAACTTTTGCATACGAACTCCGATGAAAAAGTTTTTATATGAAAAATCATCTACTCGAAAAGTTACATCCGAATTCAACCGGGGGAACCTTGTTGAAGATTTTTAGAATCCTCAAAAACCTAACAGAAAAAAGTTACGGGGCTTTCAAGATCTGGAGAGGCAAAAAAATTCAAAAAAATCAAACTCAGTAATGGTGCACCTGCCCATGGTGCGCCATTACTATCTTCCCGCCTTCAAAATTCAAACTATATCAAAAAAATAAAAAAAAATTAGTAATGGCGCACCTGCCTAAGGTGCGCCATTACTATCTTCCCGCCTTCAAAATTCAAAATAAATCAAAAAAATTGAAAAAAAAGTTAGTAATGGCGCACCTGCCCACGGTGCGTCGTTACTATGCCGTATATATGGCTGGGCGGGGTCCTCTCCTCCTTACCTCTTCATTTTTCTCCTCCACTCCACCTCTCCTCCACTCCATCTCATCCTCTCCTCCACTCCATCTCTCCTCCTCTCCTCCACCATATTCTCATCCTCCTCTCCGGCGACCTCCTCCTCCTCCTCCTCTCCGGTGACCTCCTCCTCCCTCCTCTCCTCCCCTCCCCTCACGGTTTCTCCTCCCTCCTCTCTAGTGAGCTCCTCCTCCCTCCTCTCCGGTGATCTCCTCCTCCCTCCTCTCCGGTGAGCTCCTCCTCCCTCCTCTCCTCCCCTCCCCTCACGGTTTCTCTCCCTCCTCTCCGGTGAACTCCTCTCCGGTGAACTCCTCTCCGGCGACCTCCTCCTCCTCTCCGGCGATGTAGGCGAGCTCCTCTCCTGTGACCTCCTCCTCCTCCTCTCCGACGATGTAGGCGAGCTCCTCTCCGGTGACCTCCTCCTCCTCCCTCCTCTCTTCCTCACGGTCTCTGCTCGGCCCTCCTCTTGGGCGAACTCCTCTCCGGCAAAAGAACGTACAAGATTCAAAAACGAGAACAAAATTTGAAAAAATATCGTGCAAAAAAACGAGCAAAAAAAGGAGCAAAAAAAGGGCAAAAAATCGCGATCTAGATCCAAATTCAAAATTCAAAAATAGCAATGGCGCACGGTGGGGGTTAGACGGTGCGCCACTACTATTTTCCCGCCTTCAAAATTCAGAAAAAATCAAAAAAATAAAAAAAAAGTCACCAGTGGAGCACCTGTAGCAATAGTAATGGCGCACTACAAGGTGCGCCACTGTTACTTGCAATACTAATGGCGCACCAGAGGTGCGTCATTAGTATTTGTTACTAGTGGCGTGGTAATAGTGGCGCACCTATAGTGCGCCATTAATAGCCAAAATAGGTGCGCCACTAACAGCCCTTTTTCTAGTAGTGTCCCTCTTGAAGCTCGCTTGCTGTCATGCTTTGGTGCTTCATTCGCGTTGAAGGGCTCCATCAACATTTAGCTAGTCCTCATGTAGATCTCTTGTGCTGTCTGTTGTGGTGCCTGTAAGTTGTTTTTGTAGTACCTTGTATCTGCCGTTTTCAGTTTCTTTGTTTCTCTTTTCCGTTTCTGTTGTATGGGGCCGATGTAATTCCTGGCCGATTGATGGCTTCGTTAATTCAAAGTCGGGCTCTTCTTGAGGCTAGGGTTTCGTCTATACGAAGACCACTTTTCCTTTTTTGAGGGAATACCCTCGTTATGTTTTTTTTCAGACAATCTCGCGAAGCTTTATTAAGTCGTCACAATGTTTACAGGGACGAAATAAAGATCTCCGGAATGGCCTAACCAAACATGGCGGCCCACCCCTCGAGAAAGTGCATGCTTCGCTAAATTGTGAGCCTCAAAATTTGAGCTCCTAAATTCATGGCTAAACTTACAAAAATCAAAAGACGACGAGTGATCTATTATTTCATGTATGATTGCTCCGTACCGAGAGGCATTTTCCTTCGTAATGTCTTCAACCACCACTTCGCAATCGGATGCCACATGGATCCTCCGCAGATATAAGTCATCAGATAGAGCAAGTGCTTCTCGAATAGCCAATGCTTCAAGTGTTTCTGGTTCAGAGACATATCTGAAAACCAGGGCTGAAGCTCCGAAGAACACTCCTTCGGCGCTCCTGCATATCGCACCCACTACTCCGTATCTTCTGTGTTGTGGTGCCGCAGCATCAACATTTACTTTCGCGTTGTTCGCTACCGGCGGCTGCCAAACGGAAGGTCTTGGGGCCCACCTCGCTACCACCGGCTTCGATGACACTCTATTCACAACTTGCAGCTCGATCAAGTAGCACGTGATGAAGCCGTTAATTGATAACGGTGACTGAAATATATCCTCATGTATTGCTTTCCTTCTCGCTCCCCAGATTGCCCATGAGGTGATAACAAGCCGCACAAAATCTTCCTTGCTTAGTATCTCATGTAAAGCAAAAAGCCAATCCTTCGGGCTCTCCTCTTGTCGATCAACTAGATGTTGCACGAGGTGTTCAGGGGCCAACGCCCAAACACTGCTGGACATTGGACAAGTTAGTAGCGCATGTCTCCATGTGTCCCTCGCCCCACAGAGAGTACATGTATCCTCTGTCGACATATGGCGGTGCATCAGCAAATCGCCTGTAGGCATGGACTGCCTAGCTAGCCTCCATACAAACATCCTGAGCTTTGAAGGTACTTGAATATGCCAAATGCTGCTCCATTGCTTGCTTTCATGCTGAACATATGACGATCCCTCGGCCTCATGCAGCCATGCCTCTCTGTTTAGTTTTGTCCTCCAGATCATACGGTATGTCGAGCTAACACTGAAGATTCCTCGTGGTTCCTCCTGCCATGCCTAGAAATCTGAAATTGTACGCGTACAGAGTGGTATCTTGAGGATTTCCTCCGAATCAAAAGGAGTGAAGATAGACCGAACTAGAGCTTCATTCCAAGAAGCTGTCGTAGCAGTAATGAGTTGAGCAACTCTAGCCGGAGGATGCTGGACCAAGGATGTTATAGGCCTTTTAAAGCTCTCCCTCGGGATCCAGTTATGCTCCCAAATTTTTGTGGTTTCTCCATCCCCAATCCTTCTGATGATGCCTTGCGCCAAAATGTCCCGGCCATCCAAAATAGCCCTCCAAATCTACGACGGATGAGATCCTAACTCAGCTTCTAGCAAAGAGCAGTTTGGAAAGTAAACTGATTTGAGAATCCTTGAGCTTAGTGACAGTTCTGAGGTCAATGTGCGCCATGCCTGCCGTGCCAAAAGTGCCAAGTTAAAAATCTCCATGTCACGGAAGCCGAGGCCACCCATATATTTCGGCCTTGTCATAACGTCCCATGCCACCCAACTGGGTTTCCTTCTTCCCTGCTTACTCCCCCACCAGAATTGCCTTATGATTGATGTGATGTTCTCGCAAAGCCCTCGCGGTAAACGGAAGCATGCCATAGAATATACAGGAATCGCTTGTGCCACTGATTTAATCAGTACTTCTTTTCCCGCCGAGGACAGAAGCTTCTCCATCCATCCTTTAATCTTTTCCCAAACCCTATCTCTTAGGTATTTGAACGTTCCATTCTTTGAGTGCCCCACATCAGTAGGCATTCCCAGATACCGGTCAGACAAAGACTCATTTTGGACCTGTAGAGACTCCTTCACCTCTGTTCTGATGGGGCTTGGACACCCTTTGCTGAAAAATATAGAGGATTTCTCATGGTTTATCCTCTGTCCTGAAGCGTCACGATATTTCCCTAGCAGGTTTGACACTGCAAGTGCTCCCTCTACACTGGCCTTGAAAAGCAACAGGCTGTCATCTCCAAATAGAAGGTGGTTAATGGTTGGAGCCGTGGGGGCCACCTTGATACCTGCTAGTGATGACTGAGAACTGGATTTCAGGAGGCACGAAAGGCCCTCTGCTGCAATCAAGAATAAGTAGGGGGAGATTGGGTCTCCCTGCCGGATTCCTCTAGATGGTTTGAAAGGATCAAGCTTCTCTCCAGTGAAAAGAACTGAAAAAGAAACAGATGATACCATAGTCATGACTGTATTGATCCACTGTTCTGCAAAACCAAGTTTAGTCATGATGGCTCTCAAGTATGTCCATTCTAGCCTATCGTAGGCCTTCATCATATCCAACTTCAGTGCACAAAAGCTATTTGACTTCGCCCTGGACCGCTTCATAAAATGCAAACATTCATAAGCACAAATAATGTTATCCGTGATTTGCCTCCCTGGCACAAAAGCGGACTGCTCATCCGAAATAATCTCAGGTAATATGATCTTCAACCTATTAGCGACCACCTTGGATGCAATCTTATATAGTACATTGCATAGACTAATGGGTCGAAACTGAGATAAAACAGTGGGATTCGTTACCTTCGGTATAAGAACCAAAACTGTGTCATTGATGCATTCTGGGCTTTCTTCCCCACGTACTATGCTTAGGACGACCTTAGTGACCTCGTCCCCACACACGTCCCAATGTCGCTGATAAAAATGTGCAAGAAAACCATCCGGGCCCGGCGCCTTGGTAGGAAACATTTGAAACAGAGCATTCTTTACCTCTTCATTTGTATACTGAGCACAAAGGGATGTGTTCATCTCCTTGGTCACCTTCTGCGGGACATGTTCCAGCACTTCTTCCATATTATTAGCACCCTCCGTGGTATACAGATTTTGATAGAACGTGTTCGCCATGTCCCGAAGTTCAGCCGGGTCAGATATGACAACGCCCAGAGAATTTTGTAAGGCCTTCACCATATTTTTCTTCCTACGGAGGCTAGCCCGAAGATGAAAAAATTTGGTATTTTTGTCCCCCGCCGAAAGCCACTCGACTCTTGCCCTCTGTCACCACATGATCTCTTCTCTGTGATACATCTCGATCAGCTGTTAATTGATCTTTAATTCCACGTGAGAAGGCCCAGTTCTTAGTGGGTCGCACCTGAGCTCCTCCAGAATTTGCTTTAGCTTTTTAATCTCCTTCCTGACACTTCCGAAAGTGTCCTTGCTCCATCTGGCCAGCCCGCCTGCAAGGTTATGAAGCTTCTCCCGCATCTGTTCCACACTATTGCATGGTGGCTCCGATGCCCATCCCTCTGTCAAGAACGTTTTGAGCCCCTCATGTGTCTCCCACATTAGCTCATACTTAAAGGATCTCTCTCTTCTTTCAGTTGGTTTGCTTCCATAATCAAGCAAAATTGGGGAGTTATCCGATGTGGCACATGTAATATGTGATACTGAGGCCAAAGGGAACCTCGCTAACCAGTCGGCATTCGCCATAGCTCTATCTAGTCGGCACCTTGTATAAGTACCCCCCACAACCTTCTTTTCAAAAGTCCAAAAATTGCCCTTATACCCTAAGTCCACCAGCATGCAAGCATCCGTAGCGTCCCGGAAGGCCTGGATTTGAGCGTTACTACGCTGTCCAACCCCCTCGTGTTCGTTTGGACGTAAGACTTCGTTGAAGTCGCCTATACAGAGCCACGGAAGGGCACTCAAAGTACTTATGTTCTGCAGCACCTGCCATGTTTGGTGCCGCAGGTGAGTCTGCGCCTCACCGTAAACACAAGTCATCCGCCATATTTCCTGTTCATTCTCCTCAACCGACACATCTAAATGATAATCAGAGTAGCCAAGAATCTCCACTTTTATTGAATTATTCCAAAATAGTCCAATCCCACCGCTCCTACCACGGCTATCAACAACATATGATTTATCATAACCAAGAGTATTAGCTAAAGCTTCTACCCTAGCTCCTTCAATTTGTGTCTCAACTATACACAGTAGGGTAGGGGCAAGTTGCCTCGCGAAATCGCGAAGCTCGCGAACTGTCGCGGCGTTGCCCGCGCCACGACAGTTCCAACATAAGGCACTCATTGACCCCGGCGGCGCCCCTCGAGGCCCGCCACTGTTTGTTCAACCTTTCCTTGTACTCCAGTATTAGCCATGGTGTTATTCCCATCATTAGTGTGCAGCTTCGTTCTCTTAGGCTCCTTCTTGCTATTTGGGCTGGGAGGCACCGCGGGGGCTGGAAGCGCCAAAGTAGCGTGTTGTCCCTTGCTTGTGGCTACTGGATTTCCGGCCGGCAAACTCTGTCCCACCGCTAGATCAGACCCCCTCTTTCTGTTATTCTCTGCCTCCTTCATCACAGCATCCCTATCTTCCTCGAGATCCTCCTCAGAAGCATTTTCGCCGTAGTGAGGCTGGTACTGAGCACTCGTTTCTTGGCCACCTGATCGTCCTCCCCGTCGGCCTCCACTTCGGCCTCGTCCCTCCCCCGGCCTCCGGCCTGTACGCATGAACCAGCCTACCCGCAAATCTTTAAAGACTAAGGCTGAAGGAGGGTGTATCCCATTACCATGTTCCTTGAATTGGTGGCCAAGCATCCCACAGACCGCACACCAATCCGGCAGTTTTTCATATCTAACTCTGTAGATCTGCCTTTTGCCATCACGAATCATAGATACAACGTTCTTGAGGGGTTTGGACACATTGATCCTCACCCAAACGCGATAGAAGTTACCCTTAAAATCTTGTGACTGTGGCTCCGTGAACATCACTTCACCAATCTTAGCTCCAAGGGACGGCACCAGGTATGCATATAGCTGTGGCATATCATGAATTTGTGCCCAGATTTCGATGGTATCTAGTCGAACTGTGGACGGCTTCGTGATCCCATCATAGGGTTTGATGATCACCGCATCTCCCCTGAAGTGCCAAGGTCCATCCTGCATAACTCTCTCCCAATCCCCCAAGCACGAGAATTGGATGGTATATAGATTATCCTCCAGAGGCTTGAAATTCGCCTCCTGCGCCAGGTCCCACGCTGATCTCATATTCTTAAAGAACCAATATTGGCTGTACGTCTTCTCAGAGTGCACCCTTGCTAGGGCGATCCATCTAGCTGCTTCCGGCGGCGCCACTTTTTCATCATAGATCACATCATCAAGGTCTTCTTCTTGAAGCCCCAATTCCCTCATCATCTTTTCCACATCATCCGTCTCCGATGAGCCTGCGGCCGCTGCATCCTTAGCCGCGCTCGAAGACATATTCACTGGAACCCTAACCCGATGGAGACAACAATCGGGCCTTGAAGCAGCAACCCTAACCCCCCGATCCCCCCCTGCCTGCAAGCGCCCAGGAGGCAACCCCCTGAGACGATCGCGAGGGGCGGCAATCGGTGATCGAGGTAGGGGAACACGTAAAACCCTAACGAGAGGGAAACTGCGATAGTCACACTACGTTATGTCTCGTTGCAATGATTACTTGTACATCTCCGGGCCGGCCCATATGCTACGGTGCAAGAGAACACACTACAACCGTCCTATAAATAACTCAGATTATTTATTACGGCCTCCTCAAATATTAGGGCCGGCTAGACCTAACTAGCAATTGCTAGATCCCGTACGTTCCCATGCATGGCTTCTTTCTGGAGATTGTGTGAAGGAAGACGATGAAGGCCCGGCGGTTCGTGAACGTGGTGACGGCGGATAGCTATCTATTGAGCCGCATCAAGCTCAAGAACAATCTCTTCTACCCATCAGCCGAGGAAGCACAGCAGCATGCCGCCATGGCGGCCGCCAGCAACAAGAAGAAGGAGAACAAGACGGCGGCGGCGGCGGCGGCGGCGACGGAGGACGTCTTGCGATTACCCCCGTCGAAACTCAGGCTCAAACCATCTTCGCGCCCGTCCTTCACGAGGCTCAACTACATGCCCTTCTACGGCGTCAGCGGCGGCAGCGAGGGAAACGTCCTCTGCGTCGACGACTCCGGCCACGCCGCGCTCTACGACGCCGACGCCGACACCCTCGAGATGATGCCCGGCCTCATTGGTCCCAAGGGCTGTCGCCGCCCCATCTCTTTCTCCGTCGCCCGTGGCGCCCGCGCCGGCACGCTCTACGTCCTGGATCGCGTTTTCCACAGCCGCAGTCCCACTCCCAGCAGGTTCGAGGCCCTCGTCTACGACAACCCCGACCCCAACCCGAGCCCCTACGCCGGCAAGGAAGACCACGCCTGGCACTGGCGGCCGCTCCCTCCGCCGCCCGTTCACCGCGACTCCTTCGTCGGGTGCCACGCGCTGCTCCACGGCAAGGACGGCGGCAGCGGCGGCACCGTCTACGTCTCCTATTGTACCGATCGTGACCCCGTCGGCACCTACCGCTTCGACACGGGCACCGGAGAGTGGACCAAGGCCGGCGACTGGAGCCTGCCCTTCTTCTCCCAGGGTGTGCACGTCCCCGAGCTCGGTGACGACCTCCTGTTCGGCATCGAGCTCCACGATCCCTACCGCTTCTGCGCCATGGATATTGCCTCCGGCCTCGAGATGAACGGAGCTCCGGTGTTGCGGCATGCCTGGCTTGACATAGCTGAACCGCTGCCAGAGTGGCTCTCGAGGATCAACAGCGTGGCCTACCTCGGGGACGGCAGGTTCTGCATCCATAGGAGGTTCGACATCATGGCCGAATTCGGGATGGAGTCGGTGTCGGTCGACACGGTGGTCCTGCTCACCGGCATTGAGGTGGTGCGGGTAGGGTCCAGGCTCCGGATGATCAAGCACAAGTCCAAACGTCTCAACTGCGACATCGAATCTGTGCTCTGAAAAAATATATATCTGATTATTCTTGCAGGCAACATCTGCACCCAGCTTCAGGGAAGAGATTTGGATACAATTAATTGCATGCTTTGTGGCTACAATCGGATGGGTTAACAGCCTAAAGCACACAAGGATGTATACAGGTTCAGACCCTGGGATCGTCCTAGTAAAAACCCTATTCCTGTTTGGTGTCGATTGTATTCTGGCGTGTGAGGCGCTCAAGGAACAAGATGAAGCCCACTAGCGGTTCAGCTATAGAGGGGCCAACTTGAGGCTAGCATCGGATTTATTAGTTAGTTTCTGTACTTGCCATGCTCCCGTTCCTAAGGCTTCTAGAGAAGCAGCTGGAGGTGAATCTCCTGCCCTCCTTGCCCGGATAGGCAGGGGATGCCAGCCGGTCTGATTGGTCTAGCGGCGTTGTCCCTTTGCCGGCAAAGAGACCTTTTATTTATCAACCCCATCACTTGTTAATTAGGAAGAGACAAGCTCACAGTATTCAAAGAAAATTGCAGCAATTAGTGGATGATGAGTCACGGAGGACAAACAGAATTCAAATACCAACCTATTTTAATCAGTCAATAGCAGGTCAGTTTAGAACATGAGCCAACCTATTTTAATCAGTCAGTAGTAGTTCGGTTAGAACACGAGAAATGGTTAAAAAGGACAGGATGCTGTTCTAGATCCTAGAGCTGAAAGCATAACAAACAAACAAAATAGGTGGCATTGCCTTGAGGAGCGAATCATCGCGGCATGCCGATGAGGCTGCTCGGCAGAGGACGTAGGGCTAGAGGCGGCATAGCAGGGACTTGATCTGGCGGTTAGACTTTGGGGTTAAAAGTTTAAACCTTCACATGTCTCTTTAGGGCATGTACAATGATTCTATCTTAGGCATTGCCATATAGGATAAATGATGAGGTGGATGAGAGATAAATCATAAGGAAAGGCTTGTCTTTCCTTATTTAAGAGAAGACAAGAGATGATCTCTTAGCACAATATATCTCACCACATTCTTAGAAATAACTACTTGTTGAAGATAAGGCTAAGAAATGATCCATTGTAGACATGGTTTTTTGTTATCTCTAAATTACATGCAAGACTTAAGATAAGACTATTTTATCAACCATTGTACATGCCCTTACGACTAGTCCAAAAAGACCATCCTTATTAAATAGTACTCTGACGATGTTCATTTTGAGAAAAAAAAAACTTAATAAAACTTGCATAGGTTGGCTTATGACAAGATTAAGTGATCTATGAGCCGCCGAAAGATGCGATCCACTACACCGATGGGATGGGCGTTAACTCGGTTCTGGCTAAGGTGGGATGCGATCGTGTTAAGCACGCCGATATAAGAGCGTGTTAGTTCTTACAACGACGCTGACCATCATAATCAACTTACTCCCACGCGCTATACACTCACCCACCCAGACTCATCCTACTTCAGTTGCAACTACATCTTGGAGACTAAGACTCTTATCTTGGAGCTTACTTCAACAGTGAACCGAGGCTGCTGTGTGAAAGACTTGCCCACATCAAAAATATTGTAAGTGATCTATGAAGCTTTATTATCTAAATGCGGCCTTCGAAGCTTTGTTTACTTTGCACACTATGTACATCTGTTGTTGCAAATTAAGCAATAAGCAAGTCTACCCACCAAATTTCTATTTGTTTTTCGTGTTCCGGTTATCATCGTGGTATAGGGTCTTCATCTCCATTTCACTCATAGAGAGATTTGTTCTAATTATTCGGAAAACAAAAGTAGGTCCAAGATCATTCCACATGCAACATAAATATAAAAACACCGGCATACTCATCTTAAAACAGGTCGGTTACTCTTGCTGGTCTGGTTTGCGGGGGTGGTAGGCAGCAAGGTTAGTAACCATCGCTGGACATTTCAGCAATAAAGGCTGGGGGCAGGGCAAGGTTGGTCATGCCGACACGTTTTAATCGGCGGACCCACTCGATCGGGTCCAAGAATTGAAGGGGAGAAGGAGGGCCGACGTGCAAAGACACCGAGGAGGGTCTAAAGAGCAAGATGGGTTCTAAATAAGAACTTCCTGAATTTTGATATTTCAATTATATTGTGGTTTCGGGGTGAAAAATTATGAACTTTAGCATGAAGAAGAATCCTTTCTGTCTCACATCCAGAGGTTGCATTCTTTTTCCATTTCTGCCTGAAAAATAGATGTTGGATGTAATATACTTGGTTTTAGGAATGAGTATTGATGTACATCCAAGGAAAAAAAATAGCGCGCTACAACAAAATAGTGTTGGCCTCATAATACGCTATTAGCGTGCTACATCGCGCTATAGCGTGCTATTAGCCAAACGTTGTACATTGATTTATTTAGCAATGCAATTTCTAAATATGCTACAGCGTGCTATTAGCAACGTTATAGCGCTCTATTTTTTTCAGTGTGTACGTCTCGCATATTTGTGTGCGGCCATTGATTTTCCAACGCATTTCCAACAAACAAAAGATAGGGAAACTCAAAAACAAGATCGGTGATATCTGCTTTCCAATTAGATTTTGTCTAGTTCTGCATATTTGTGAATCTTTCTGTAACTTCACACTAGGATGTATATGGATAAAAGCTGTAGAATACATAGGTTACACCGTTAGTAGTACCCATAATATCGGTTTACGAAACCAGTTAATTACAATACGTAAGTTATAGCATTAGTAATACCCGCAAAATCAGCTTTACGAAACAAGCTACATATGCGCGGCATAACAACACAATTTAAGCACATTAATTACATTACATTACAACGAAGTTACACACTAGTATCACTTGTATAATGGAAAAGGTAGTACAGGTAACAAATCCAGTGTTGTCGACAAAACAACAAAGGCGATAGGTGAAGTGTCGTACGCTTGACATGTCAACAGCTCAAACATGTGATGCAGCACGGATGTCTGGACGGTGAACAATTCCCGCGTGCGTGAGCAGCGCCCAAAGGTGGGTCATGAACTCCCCGCCGGTAGCTAGGTGGTCGGCATGGACATCGGCCTTATCGGACGGCGCCAGGAAGAGCACCAGGTCGGCCCAGAAGGCCGCGA
The DNA here is from genome assembly GCF_018294505.1 of Triticum aestivum. Lineage (NCBI taxonomy): Eukaryota > Viridiplantae > Streptophyta > Magnoliopsida > Poales > Poaceae > Triticum > Triticum aestivum. The sequence continues at coordinate 751,589,428 of NC_057803.1, forward strand.
GCAGCTTCCACGGTGGCCGCTCGTTCTCTGCCAATAGCTTGTCAGCCAGGCTGGCTCCAAGGATCAAGATGGACACGTCTTGCTCCATCTTGCTGTTGTGTGTCTTTCCCAATTGTAACATCATTTTACATCTGTCCGACAATGAACTTTTGGTTGTGTCGAGGCGCTTTCGGGCATCTAGAATAACGGCGTCTAGGATCTGCGTGGCCGTGTAGCTGTGGTCGGGCAGCATGTCCGGGACGAAAGCAAGCAGGTAGGCGCAGTAGTTGGACAGTGTTGTTGCAACGCGGCGGTCGGAGTTGTTGGTGCCCTGGTCCTGGTCGACGCATATGGTGGTGGCAATGTGCCATACGAGGACCGTGCGCGTGCTCCTCGAGAGGTCGAGAGGCGCCCAGTCCAGCTGCAGCACCTTGTTCCTCAGATCGCCTGAACGGTCGACCGACAGCCGGCCACCACTTTTCTCGAGGGAGCTGAGAACCTCGTCCTTGATTTCGTCTGACAGGGTGATATCCTTGCCGCGCTTCCGGCCTTCTCCTGTCTTCTCCAGCAGGCGTAGGGTCAACAGGGAGAAGGCATTCGTCTTGTGCGCGGTGTAGCCGCAGGAGTTGAGCAGCGAGTACTGGCCGAGCTTGTTGTTCCACCAGTGTGCCGGATTTTTTGCCCGGCGTGCCGCCACCCATTTAATCAGCGCTCGACGAATGCCGAAGCCCCGTTTCCACCACCGCTTTGCCGTCATCCACCACCCCTTGTTGTCTATCCTCCCCTTGCTTCTCACGTAATCGCACACGTAGTGTACAATGGCCCAGTTTGAGTAACCCGTGGCAACGTCTTGCAGGATGTCAATGCTAAGAATCATGAAGACGACGAGAATGTTGTTGAAGAGGATGAAGACAACCGCGTGACTGGAGGAGTATCCCGTGTTATTCTCAAGGAATTCCGCTGGGATATTTGAGTACGATATGATGCCCTCGTAAACAAAATCCAAGAGGAGCACCTTGAACAAGACAATAAGGACGATGAAACGAAGGACGCGTAGCGCAGCTGGGGCCGCGGGGAAGAGCGCCGGGTACTTGGTGTAGAAGAAGTCGTACAGGAACGACAACTCGACCTCCACGAGATGGAAGGCATGCTTGCCCTTGGCGAGGACGAATTTCAGCGCCTCCGGGTCACCCTCCTCAGCGATGGGGAGCCCCGGGCAGAAGCGCCGCTTGAGCAACTTGAACAAGGCGAAGGAAAGACAAGTATCTTTCAGAGGCACAGGCTTCTGGTTATCGTCAGGAGTGGGACTCGGCAGCAGCTTGCCCTTGCTGTTCCAGATCATGTCGAACGTGACGAGCTTGCCCTTGCTGCCCACCTCTGAGAGGTAGGAGGGCGCCTTGGACGGTGGGCTGGAGTCCTTTTCCTCGCCGAGGACCAGATACTTGCACTTAGCCATGTCCATGGGGCTATGAATCCTATCATCAGAGGCATAGACATCTTGCATGTAGTCAGCCACCACCTTGGCGCTGCGCACAAGACCTTGTGCCGAGCTGGCCTTGCGCAACGCCTTCATCCTCTGGGCGACCCTCAAGATGCTATACACCCAGCAGAGGAGGAAGTAGAGAAGCAAGATCCACCCGCCCTCGGAGACGTCGCTCCGGCTGACGAGGAGCCAGAGCACAAGAACCGTCTTGATCATGTGCTCCGCCTGAACACCTTTGCTATTCTCGACCTCCTGTCGGGTGAAGGCCGACATGCCGTCCACGCTACCGAGGAGGAGCAGAAGCCCAACGGCCCACAACAGTTGGCTGTCAAGCTGTTTGGGCGCCTCCACGGACTGGACGAGGCCGATGGTGTAGACGAACACCGGGAAGGAGACAATATAAGCACCCCGCAGCAGGTTCACAATGATTTTGTTGCGGGAGCGCCGGCGCCGAGATCCCAACAGCACCTGGAAGCCGATCAACACAGCACTAAGCATGGCTAGGAGGTTGATCTGCAACCCTTTGTCTGCGTGGATCAGCATCAGCATGTTGCTAGGGCTCATTTCTGGCGCCGGGGTATCGGCGGCCACCGGCGCGCCCTCCCATGGACCTACCGACAGGTCTTCTACATCTCCTACGGGAAACATGTTGATGGACAGAATGGGATGATGGAAGTATAAGTACCATAGCACCTCCTCGACCGAGTACATTTTCTCAATCTAGCTAGCTGGCTGCTCTTAGCTCTAGGTGTCTTGGACTCTTGGGTCTGCCTGAGCTCTGAAGAAGCGTGCCATCTATATAGCTAGACAGAGCTTGACGAGGATGCTTAGTCTTATGAAAGGTGGTCAATCTTATTATTTTCTGTCCCCGCAAAAAAAAATCTTATTATTTTCTGAGAGCTCGCGCAAGAGATGGTGTGTGTGAGAAGAGAACCAAGGTAATGAAAAACTAACAGTAGCTAGTTTTCACACGATTAGCAGGTAAGCTTTCTTCCTCTCTTCTTATTTTTAAATTGGGATATTGATGTAGACATACATGACTTACAAACCTATCATTGCGTGTGCTGAACTGCTGATATAGACATGCATGACATGGTACATACAAGGAGCCATGTGAACCATATTTTGTACACGCTCATGCTAAAATGTTTGGGCCATCAGAACAAAATTTGGGCTAGAAAAAGCATGTTCCACTTTTGTTGGTAAACTTTCGATTTAGAATTGTATAATGTAAAGTATGTAAAACAATTGGTTATGCACATTATGTCCACATTCATGATCACCTCTATCATTTTCATTTGCTCGTAGCATATGCCACCAAGGAGAACTTGGGAACCGTGTACCCAACATCCGGTTATAGATCTTTTCCAATGACAATATTTCTGGACCAATTATATTGCAACAACACGTCTTCAAAGATGAAAAAAGAACAAAGAACATTTATTATAAACGTAAAACATATTTAGACTGTGATAACTGTCAACCATGTGGCAGATTGCAAAAAGTACCACACGACCCCTTCGATCTTCTGGGCTGCTGCACATGCACTGGCAGTAGTTTTAATATAGGCAAAAGCGAGAAGGGGATCAAACCCACACCCTCCCATAACAAATGTAACGACAACAACCAGCTGGGCTAGCTCCCTTGGTTGATTCCACAAAACTTACAAACTAGTTGTATGTTCTTGAGAAGAGATTGACCAAAAAAAAGAAGACTGCGATCACGAACTGAAAATCCAAACCAGCAGCCTCACTTGTCCGGATTTTCGGACTATACGCTCTAGTTCCATCATTTTTCCGCACGTTTCACACCGGTTCACATGGTTCACAAACCCGGTCGTCCCCTCCCTCCTTTTCACATGATGGCCAATTCCTAAAGACCAGACCCGTCAATTCCGCCAGACCTTCAAATGTGATTTTCACATATACTAATATGTACTGATAAGCATTGTTTTGGTTGTTTATTTCTTGTGTGTTCTTAAACAAGGACAAGCGCAGTGGCTAGGCGTTCGCACGTCAATTATATTCCAGAGGCGTGTGCACTGAGACAACCGGCCGGCCTACCACTAATCAAGCTGCAAGGGTCAATTTGGTGTCATTTTACCCAACCGCCCGTATTGTTTAAGGTATAGACTGGCAGGTTAGGTCAAGCATGGATCCAAAATTGTGTGAACATGCATGACCATATATCATGGTTAACCTGTCTTTCTAAAACCATGTGATATAGTATTGAGCAAGACATATCCAGTATGACATATTTCAAATCAAAACATACTAAGTCTTGATGTGGACGGGCGATAGCAGGTTAATCATCAATGTATTGTCGCGTCATACTCTACCACATGGAGCACCTCTGATGTCTACACCAGGTCTACAAGTACTTCTTTCTTGTTAACCCCTCCAAAGTATTGAAACCCAAGGTTTTTACCATGTAGACTTGCTGAATTTCGCTAATAGTTTGTTTCGAAAAGGAAATTGAAACGCCCGTCAAAATGATTCATACATACATTTTTATTATATTATCGAACAAATCCTTACAAAGTAATACACTGATTGAACCGGACCCACCTTCCTAGGGACAACTGTCGCTACAGCTACAAAGCTTAATGAAGGGGTGTCCATGATCGGGACCGTGTGCCCTAATCTCATACCTACTCACATCAGCAAAAATCCGCTGTCCTCATCAAGCTGTCCAACGGCGAGCCAGGAGCACAAACCGGTCCAGCAGTGCCTTAGCGAGCACCATATGCGCACGCTCCATAACCCGCTTGCGAATTGAACCTTATTCTCGATTGAGCAAGCTTCACCCGCTTGTCTGACCACTAGTGGCAAATCTTCAATATGTTATATCCAAACTTTGCATCGGCCAGTCCACACCTTGGACCCTCAAGGGCAACAACTTGGCCAGTCCACACCTTGGACACTCGACAGTCAACACCTAATCATTTAGAAGATACCAAATCTCCAAGGTTAACAAGGAAGGATAATTGTGCTTTTGGTAGATGCAGGATCATACTCACTAATTCTCTAAAAGGATAAGCATAAAAGCACGAAAGACCTAGGGAAGTTGGAGCAAGTGAATTTGGAATTCTATATATGTCCTCCAAGTTGCCAACCCTACCCATTGGGGCTCGGGTGCTATTTATACTAGGCGCTTCGGAGATCTAGCCATTAGGTAAATGTGGTTGTGTACGGACATGCGTAACGGCTAGTCTTCGACTATGGATGACCTCGAACAAGGATGTCCTCAGTAGAGGCTTTATGTATGGGGGAGTACCAAAGAGTCTTCAGTAATGGCCACGAAGCTCTTGACTCAGCAGTTCTTCGACTATGGATGACCTCGAACAAGGATGTCATCAGTAGAGGCTTTATGTATGGGGGAGTACCAAAGAGTCTTCAGTAATGGCCACGAAGCTCTTGACTCGGCAGTTCTTCGACTATGGATGACCTCGAACAAGGATGTCCTCAGTAGAGGCTTTATGTATGGGGGAGTACCAAAGAGTCTTCAGTAATGGCCACGAAGCTCTTGACTCAACAGAGGATATGGTTGTTCGAGGTCATCCATAGTCGAAGACTAGCCGTTACGCATGTCCGTACACAACCACATTTACCTAATGGCTAGATCTCTGAAGCGCCTATAAATAGCACCCGAGCCCCAATGGGTAGGGTTGGCAACTTGGAGGACATATATAGAATTTCAAATTCACTTGCTCCAGCTTCCCTAGCTCTTTCGTGATTTTATGCCTATCCTTTGAGAGAATTAGTGAGTACCATCGTGCACCTAGCAAAATCAAAATCATCCTTCCTTATTAATCTTGGAGATTTGGCATCTTCTAAACGATTAGGTGTTGACTGTTGACTGTCCAAGGTGTGGACTAGCCAAGTTGTTGCCCTCGAGGGTCCAAGGTGTGGTCTAGGTGTTAGTTAAACGGGTTTCAATACTCTGGAGGGGTTAACAAAAAGGAAATACGTGTAGACCTGGTGTAGACATCAGAGGTGCGCGCTCCATGCATGTAGTAGACTATGATGCAACAATACGTTGATGATTAACCTGCCATGGCCCGTCATCGACGTCAAGACTTTGTCTATTTTGATTGAAATATGGCCTACTACGGTCATGTTCACACAAATTCAGATCCATGCTTGACCTAACATGACAGCCCGTCGCTCGTATATACTATCTGAAATCTGAATAGATATGGAGTTTGTAGCCGCTGTTAGGCGGGTGGTCGCTGTATTTGCAGCTTGATTAGTGGTAGGCCGGTTGTCTCCACTCTGCGCTTGTCCTTGTTTAACAACACACAAGAAATAAACAACCAAAAGATTGCTTATCAGTACGTATTAGTATGTGTGAAACTAGCATTTGACGGTCTTGCGGAATTGACGGGCCGGGTCTTTAGGAATTGGTCATCATATATATACTGCAATTAGGCACCTTGATCGTACAGCAGTCGAAAGCATGACATATGAGGTCTTTTTCTTTTTTGAGGGGAACACATATGAGGTTGTTATACGATGTCCATTTGCGATGAAGTTTTGTGGTCACTCTTCTGCCAACCCCGCTTGTGGTGAAGTGGCAAAGTAAATACTACTGTGAGTTGTTATCCTAGACACACACTTAAGATTTTTTTTATTTTTTATTTTTGCATGGGATATGGATAACTCTGTAAGGACCGCACAGTTACAACACACTACATAGTTAACCTTAAATAATACTCCCTATGTTCCTAAATATAAGTCTTTCTACAGATTTCAATATGAACTACATACAGACTTATATTTAGGAACGGGGGGAGTACAAGTTGAAGAGACAAATCAGTACTATGCCTACAAGAGACAAATATCTGGCCCGATATTGGTTGCTTTAACGTCCTGAGCTTGTCAACTTTGTGAGCACCAGCATCATAGAGGTGAGTTCTACTTCTCCTTCAATGATCTCTATTTTCTGAAATATGTTTTACATTTATAATAAATAAGAGGATGTTCTTTGTTCTATTTTCATCTTCTCAAGACATGTTGTTGCAATATAATTGGTCCGGAAATATTGTCATTTAAAGAGATCTATAACCGGATGTTGGATACATGGTTCCCAAGTTTTGTTAAAAAAACATTTTTTTCTCCTTGTTGGTATGTGCTACGAGCAAATGAAAATGATAGAGGGGATAATGAATGCGGACATAATGTGCATAACCAATTGTTTTACATACTTTACATTATAGTACAATTCTAAATCGTAAGTTTACCAACAAAATTGGAACATGCTTTTTCCAGCCCAATTTTTTTTTCCTGATGGCCCAAACAGTTTACCGTGAGCGTGTACAAAATGGTTCACATGGCTCCTTATACGCGTACCACCATATCATGCATGTCTATATCAGCACACGCAATGATAGGTTTGTAAGTCTACATCAATATCCGGATTTAAAAATAAGAGGAGAGGAAGAAAGCTTACCTCTGCAAATCGTGTGGGAACTAGCGTTTTTGATTACCTTGGTTCTCACACACCCCATCTCTTGTGCGATTAGTAGAAAATAATAAGATTGACCACCTTTCATAAGACTAAGCATCCTCCTCGTCAAACTCTGTCTAGCTATATAGTTGGCACACTTGTTCAGAGCTGAGGCAGACCCAAGAGTCAAACACACCTAGAGCTAAGAGCAGCTGGCTAGCTAGATTGAGAAAATGTACTCGGTATGGGTGCTGCTATGGATCTTATACTCTAGTCTGCACATCAGCATGTTTCCCGAATTAGAGGGAGATCTGTCGCTAGGTCTGCGGCACGGCGATACCCCGGCGCCAGAAAAGAGCCCTAGCGACATGTTGATGCTGATCCGCACGGACAAAGGGTTGCAGATCAACATCCTCGCCATGCTTAGTGCTGTGTTGATCAGCATCCAGGTGGTGCTGGGATCTCGGCGTCGGCGCTCCCGCAACAAAATCATTGTGAACCTGGTGCGGGTCGCTTACACCGTCTCCTTCCCGGTGTTCGGCTACACCATCGGCCTCATCCAGTCCGTGGAGGAGCCCAAACAGCTTGAAAGCCAGCTGTTGTGGGCCGTCGGGCTATTGCTCCTCATCGGTAGCGTGGACGGCATGTCGGCCTTCAGCCGGCAGGAGGTCGAGGATAGCAAAGGAGTTCAGGCGCAGCACATCATCCAGACGGTTCTCGTGCTCTGGCTCCTCGTCAGCCGGAGCAACGTCTCCAAGGGCGGGGTGGTCTTGCTGCTCTACTTCCTCCTCTGCTGGGTGTATAGCATCTTGAGGGTCACCCAGAAGATGAAGGCGCTGCGCAAGGCCAGCTCGATGCACGGCCTTGTGCGCAGCGCCAAGGTGGTGGCTGACTACATGCAGGATGTGTATGCCTCTGGCTCTGGTGAAAGGAATCATATCCCCATGGACGACATGGCTAAGTGCAAGTATCTTGTCCTCGGCGAGGAAAAAGACTCCAGCCCACCGTCCAAGGGGCCCTGCTACCTCTCAGAGGTGGGCGGCAAGGGCAAGCTCATCACGTTCGACATGATTTGGAACAGCAAGGACAAGCTGCTGCTGAGTCCTACTCATGACGACGACCAGAAGCCTGTGCCTCTCAAAGATACGTGTCTTTCCTTCGCCTTGTTCAAGTTGCTCAGCCGGCGCTTCTGCCCGGGGCTCCCCATCGCCGAGGAGGGTAACCTGGAGGCGCTGAAATTCGTCCTCGCCAAGGACAAGCATGCCTTCCATCTCGTGGAGGTCGAGTTGTCGTTCCTGTACGACTTCTTCTACACCAAGTACCCGGCGCTGTTCCCCGCCGCCCCAGCTGCGCTCCGCGTTCTCCGTTTCGTCGTCCTTCTTGGCTTGTTCAAGGTGCTCCTCGTGGATTTTATTTACGACGGCATCACATATTACTCCAATGTCCCCGCGGACTTGCTTGAGAATAACACGGGGTACTCCTCCAGTCATGCGGTTTTCTTCACCCTCTTCAACAACGTTCTCGTCGTCTTCATGATCCTTAGCATCGACATCCTGCAAGACGTTGCCACGGGTTACTCAAACTGGGCCATTGTACACTACGTGTGCGACTACGTCTACATGAGAAGGAGGACAGACGGCGACGGCAGCAAGGGTTGGTGGATGATGGTGAAGCGGTGGTGGAACCGGGGCTTCGGCATTCGTCGAATGCTCATTAAATGGGTGGCGGCACGCCGGGCAAAGAACCCGTCGCACTGGTGGGATAACAAGCTCGGCCAGTACTCGCTTCTCAACTCCTGCAGCTACACCGCGCACAAGACGAATGCCTTCTCCCTGTTGACCCTACGCCTGCTGGAGAAGACAGGAGAAGGCCGGAAGCGCGACAAGGATGTTGCCCTGACGGACGAAATCAAGGAGGAGGTTCTTAGCTCCCTCAGGAAAAGTGGTGGCCGGCTGTCGGTCGACCGTTTAGGCGATCTGAGGAACAAGGTGTTGCAGCTGGACTGGGTGCTGTTCGACCTCTCGAGCAGCACACACATGGTCCTCGTGTGGCACATTGCCACCACCATATGCGCCAACCAGGAACAACAGGACCAGGGCACCGACCAGCTCCCCAGTAGCCGCCGTGTTGCAACCACACTGTCCAGCTACTGTGCCTACCTGCTTGCTTTCGTCCCGGACATGTTGCCCGACCACAGCTACACGGCCACGCAGATCCTGGACGCCGTCATTCTAGATGCCCGAGAGCATCTCGGTACAATCAAAACATTGTCGGGCAGATGTGAAAAGATGTTACAATTGGGAAAGCCGGACAGCAGCAGCAACATACCAGTGCAGCAAGACATGTCCATCTTGATCCTTGGAGCCAGCCTGGCAGACAAGCTCTTGTCGGAGAACAAGCGGCCGCCGTGGAAGCTGCTCGCGGGCTTCTGGGCCGACCTGGTGCTCTTCCTGGCGCCGTCCGACAAGGCCGACGTCCATGCCGACCACCTAGCCTCCGGCGGCGAGTTCATGACCCACCTTTGGGCGCTGCTCACGCACGCGGGCATTGTTCACCGTCCAGACATCCCTGCTGCATCAATTCCTTGAGCTGCCGACGTGTCAAGCGTACAACACTTTACCTACTGCCTTTGTTGTTTTGTCGACAACACTGTACTACCTTTTCGATTATACAAGTGATACTAGTTTGTAAGTGTAACTTTGTTGTAATGTAATGTTATGTGGTTAAATTGTGTCGTTATGCTGTGCATATATTGGACTTGTTTTGTAAAGCCAATTTTGTGGGTATTACTATAATTGTATAACTTACGTATTATAATGTTGGACTGGTTTCGTAAGCCGATATTATGGGTGCTACTGACGGTATAACCTATGTATTATACATCTTTTATCCATATCAACATCCTAGTGCGAAATTCCAGAAAGTTATTCACAAATATGGAGAACTAGACAAAATCTAATTGGAAAGCAGATATGTCTGATCTTGTTTTTGAGTTTTCCTATCTTTTGTTTGTTGGAAATGTGTTGGAAAATTAATGGGCACGCACAAATATGCAAGACATACAGCAATACTCATCCCTAAACCAAATATTTTCCATCCAACATCTATTTTCAGGCAGAAATGGAAAAAGAATGTGGCCTCTAGATGTGAAACAGAAATGATTATTCTTCATGCTAAAGTTCGTAATTTTTCACTCCTAAACCACAATATAAATGAAATATCAAAATTCAGGAAGTTCTTTTTTTAGACCCCATCTTGCTCCTTAGACCCTCCTCTCTGCCTCCTTAGACCCTCCTCCATGCCTCTGCATGCACATCGGCCCTCCTTCTCCCCTTCAATTCTTGGAGCCGAATGGGTCCGCCGACCAAAACTTGTCGGAGTGACCAACCTTGTCCAGCCCCAGCCTTTATAGCCGAAATGTCCACCGATGGCTACTAACCTTGCTGCCTACCTCCCCCGCAAACCAGACGAGCAAGAGTAACCAATATGTTTTAAGATGAGTATGCCGGTGTTTTTTTATATTTATGTTGCATGTGGAATGATCATGGACCTACTTTTGTTTTCCGAATAATTAGAACAAAGCTCTCTACGAGTGAAATGGAGGTGAACACACTCAGTGGCGGAGCTAGGGGGGCCAGCAGGTCCCTGGCCCCCCCTATGGCATTGTACAATACAAATGATTTTGTACTTAAGGCTAGTTTAGACATGATGTTTAGACAAAATTAGCTTTCTTGGCCCCCTCTAAGTGAGAATCATCATATTCGGCCCCATTTAAACTCCAATCCTGCCTCCGGCCCTGAACACACTATACTGCGGTGATAACTGGAACACGAAAAACAAATAGAAATTTGGTGGTTAGACTTGCTTATTGCTTATTTTGCAACAACAACATAGCGTGCAAAGTAAAGAAAGCTTAGAAGGCCGCGTTTAGATAATAAAGCTTGATAGATCACTTACAATATTTTTTATGCATGTGGGCAAGCCTGATTCAGGCAGCACATCAGCCTCGGCTCACTGTTGAAGTAAGTCCAAGATAAGAGTCTTAGTATCCAAGATGTAGTTGCAATTGAAGCGGCATGAGTCTGCTTTGTCTGGGTGGGTGGGTGAGTGTATAGCGCGTGGGAGTAAGTTGATTATGGAATCTTGTTCGTGTCCTCATCGGCATGCCCCAATGATTCGCGAGTCTCCTCGAGGCAACAATGACACCTATTTTGTTTGTTTGTTATGCTTTCAGCTCTAGGGTCATTCTGTCCTTTTTAACCATATATCTCCCGGGTTTGTTCTAAACTGACCTGCTACTGACTTACTAAAACAGGTTGGTATTTGAAATCTATCGGTCCTACGTGACGACATCATCCACTAATTGCTGCAATTTTCTTTGAATACTGTTAACTTGTCTCTTCCTAGTTAATAAGTGACGGGCTTGAGAAATAAGGGGTCTCTTCGCCGGCGAAAGGAGCAATCGGACCGGCTGGCATCTCCTGCCTATCCGGGCAAGGAGAGCAGGAGATTCACCTCCAGCCGCTTCTCTAGAAGGCTTAGGAACGGGAGCATGGCAAGTATAGATCAAGCCTCAAAAGCAGAGGCGGAGCTAGGATTTGAAAACAAGATGGTCCTTCCCAAAAATTAAAAAATTACGACAAACATGACATGCAAACATACTAAGCAATTACCAATACCACATATAAATAGATCAATATGGTCTTACAAACATACTAAAATTCTTAATTAAGTCTCAGTTTTGCATTAAAAAAGAAAAGGGTTAATTAGATAAACAATAATCCTACACTCACGGGCATACAACGGACTTTTACGGAGGCCTTAGTGCTAATTAACCTCTCCGCCCCCTGATTTTCAGGAAGGGTGGGGTCCTTCCTCTTCTTAATCCCAATCAAACGATGCCACATGTAACAGTCCGTGAAACCTGTAAAAATCCGTTCGTGTGTCTAGCAAAGCCCTTAGACAAATGCCACTCCAATTATGACGATTCATAAAAATGCCACTGCAATTTTCAAACTTTGAAAAACACAACGAGACACACCAACTAATAAATCAGACAAAGACCAAACTAACTAACAAGTCGCGTATACTCGCGTCAGTAACATACATTTGTAGCAAGTCTGTAAGGATTAGTCTACACCAAATAGCGCACTGGCGACAATGACAGGAAGTTAGCAGGCTAAGTGGCTAACACAAACAAATACGGGGGATCTGATGGTGTAGAGCTTAGCACGAAATAAAAGAGATTTCGGCTGTACGAATCAACCTTGCCGGCCGCCGGTGAGCTTCACGTGGACGCCCTTGTCCATGAACTTGGCCAGGCCAAGCGCGGTCTCCTTGCGCTGGCAGGGACGGCTGGGCACGCCGACGCCGGCGCTGCTTCGCGGCAGAGGCCGCGCCAGCGTGGGGTCGTGTAAGGGTGGCCGCCCCGGGTAATTTTTTCCACACCTAGTTTCCTCCCCCATCTAAGGAAAAATCACCTCAAAAAAATTTCTAAGGTCAGAATTACAGATATATATCCTTGCAACTGTCAGATAATTACAAGCTAATATTCCTGAATTATTAAGGTATAAGAAACTGATACGAACAAGGTCCAGCAGAAAGAAGCATGCCGGTACGAAGGGCCTCGGACGCGTCTCATCGGAGACGGTAGGAGCAGGCCTCGGCTTAGAGCATCTCCAGCAGTTCGGCATTTTTCAAGGGGGAAAAGCCTCTTGGGGCGTCGTCGGCGGAATTTTTGGCGTGGGGGGAGGGCGGGTACCGATTACCAACCATGGGGGGCGGGGGCACCGACGATGAAGCACAGTCGCTGACTCGGCGGGCCCATAGGGGGGAACCTGGTGTGGTTTGTTTTCGCGCCATTTTTCGTTCCCCCGTCGCCCCCGGCATGTTGGGTTCGGCCTGGATCCGCCGGCGTCAATTTCGGCTCAAACTTGCGAAACTTGGGCTTCTGGGGGCGCGACTGGACGAATTTTTTTTGCGCGGACGGAAAAAAGGCGCCTTGAGGGGGGAGGTGGAGATGCTCTTAGGCGCCAAGAATCCTCATAGTATATCCGATGATAGCTACCACAGTAGCCTAGCCTCAAGTGGGCCCCTCGATAGCTTGTACCTTGGGGAATGTAATGCGGCACCTTTTTTAAAAAAAAAGTAAGGTGGCACTGTCATAATTATAATGTTGCGCCACGCCCCTGTATAAATATAAAGGTACCTTCTCTCTTCGGAGAGGGGAGATCGATTCATTCACACACCAACAAACACATCCACGCATACTCTCCTCCAGAGTGACCACCATACACCCAGCCGGGCTAAGCCGCCAGGCTTCATCTAGCACCTTGAGCACCTCACACGCCAGAATACAATCGACGCCCAAACAGGAGTAGGGTTTTTACTATGACGATCCTAGTGATACATCCTTGTGTGATTGAGGCTGTTAACCCATCCGATCGTGGCCATAAGCTCTACCTACATACAAATTCACTTAGCCGGTAACAAAAACACCGACAACGTGAACATGACACACATTTTTTTTTGTCCTTTGTAGTTGCCCAAGGCTTTCGTTAGTCGTCCCCTCCATGCTTAGCCTACTACTACCTCTGTTTCTAGATATAAGACGCTTTAGAAGCTTAAACTGAAGTGACTGAACTTGTTATATTTAGGAAGTAATAGCTACGCATGCATCATCCACAACTCCTTGATGAGAGCCGTCTTTAGCTAGCGTACGTCTTCGACGCGGTCACCGGCTCCATTATCTTGTACCTCCTCCTGGGGCCATGCAATCAGCGCCTTCCAAGAATCAGTTGTTCCCAATCTAGGCTCTTGTGCTCGTCAATTTCCGTTACAATGCAGACTACATCTCTGGCTACGGTGTTCCTGACTGCCGCAGACCAAGGTTTATTGAATGGAGGCAAGTGTTCAAGCTCCTGGGATCGGTATTCTTGAATTGGATGCGTGGATCCAGTTTCGCGGTTCCACTGTGGTCGGTCTAGTGTCTGCAAATATATCCAGATCATGAGGAGCACCTACGGATTCCGTTCACATAATCTAGCATGCATTCCTCTCTGTCGGACATGCATGGTAGGAGTTCAGAGCTTGTTGTAGAGCACATGCATGGCATGTATGACCATAGAAGCTTGGAGGAGGAACTCAACCGACTGACAATGGAAGGCTATGGCTACGTGGTCTATGGAGAAACAAAGCAAGGTTTCAAACTAAAGAAGCCTCAGTATGCCGAAAAACCGAGCAATTTAAACGGTGTTGTAGCAGACGCCGCCACTGATCACGCTGGACAAGATCTGAGTAAGACTGTCCCATTGACCAGCCACAATCAATCTGGTTTAGATCACTAATTTAATGATCTAAATGCTTTTATATTTCTTTACAGAGGAAGTACTTATGATGTGAGACTTAATCTATACCTACACCTAGGGACGCAGCGATTCAGTGCTCGAGCTCAGCTGCTCCCGAAATCGCTGGCGTTGGTTCCTGTTTGGGGATTCGCACAATTCAGTCTGACACGTCTGGACAGATGCAGCGGAAAAACAAGATACTCGCTCGTATACATGGCGAACAGTGCGCCAAGCGGGCCCAAACCGTATGGGTCAGACGCCGTCCGCGCGTGGTTCAACCTGGTCCGTGGACCAGAACGTTTGTTTTTTGTGCTGAGCCGTGGAACAGTAGATCGGTACAAGGCCAGCCGCCGCTGACTGCCATCCCCCCAGCGTGGAAGATGCCGGTCTTAGCCCCCCCCCCCCCCCAAGATGCCGGTCTTAGCCCCCCCCCCCCCCCCCCCCCGGGCCGTGAGGTGGTGCAGGTTTCCCCTCCGGGAGGAGTTTGCGGACAGACTGGAGCATCCAGATCCGGTTCCTCTGGCGGTGATACCGCGGCGATCTGTGTAACTCGTGCCAATTGCCAGGCATCTTGTAGCGGCGGCAAATGGCTTCGAGAAGGAGACATGCCCAATGGGCAATGGGAAGCCGACGGTCAAGGTATGTGGCTGGGCGAGCACCCTTCCCATCCTCGGCAGCAGCTTCGTTAGCAATCAGACCGAGGCAGCAGTAACAAGGAGCAGTTTTGCTAGGGTTTTCTGTTTTGATCTGAACAGAAAATGTGCTAAAGTTGTATTTTCGGCACCCTTGGTTGCAGGTTAGATAAAGGGGATTTTGACACTTCTTGTTATGTTAAAACGATCCATTTTTAATCTCAGGCTAATTAAGTTGATCCCAACATTTTCTGATCTTTAATACTAGACAGATTGAGTCTCAGTCATTCCTTTTCTGAAGCTAGTTAAGTTTTTGTTCTCATGAATGAAACTTTCAGCAGATAGGGTCTTAATTATTCATTTTTTAGATACTTGTTTAGCATCCTTTCTGCTGAGAAAAGAATATCACAAAAAAAAAACAGGTCGTTCGGTGTTCGCATCTTAATATGTCAGAGTTTCTTCTAGTTGTGGCTTTTCAGGTTATGAGACAGGTGCTTCAGAATGTTCAGAACATCTAATTAGCTCTGAAACATCAAAGCCGCAATTTGTTTTACAACGCTGCCTATTTTTCTGAAAATGAAGCATGTGGCTGTACTTTATTTTGGAGTGGTATATTACAAATATTTGACTGAAATTATGTGCATATGTGACCATGTGAGACATTTTCTGCTAGATATTCACTACAACCCTTTATTATATTTTAAACTTGGCAAGAAAAATAATAATATCTAGTTTGTTTTGAAGTTGTTACCCAACTAATTAAGTGAGTGCAATATCACCAACAGTTATTTGTATTAAAATCGCACCTATTATTTCGTTATTTTTGTTCTGATATTTGTTAGTGAGTTTCATACCTTTTTAGCTTCAGTTTTTGTTTGCTACTACATGCAGTTTTTCCAATGTTGATTCTTGTGGTTTGCATCTCTTGTGCCATTTAGTCAAATAAAGCATATTCTATATATGCCTTTTTTCCTTTGTAGAGAACAATGGTATTGCTTCAACTCTATTTAAGATAGTGTGTGTTCTATTATTTTCTTGTCTGAAAATGTTTGATTTGTATATAATATTGACTCTTTTAGCTAACAATCATATGTTTCTGTACAAAAGAAAAATCAACATGATAGAGGTAAATAAACAAGCTTTCTGAACTTGATTACTACTAACTGGTGACATGGCTGGCAGACGGAAACAGAGCTATGGAGGTGGCAATCAGTAAAATTTATCCAGATAGTGTGCACCGTTGGTACAAATGGCACGTTCTGAAGCAAAGGAGAGCCTTGGACCGTTGGTGCGAATAGAGCGTCATGCTAGCAAAATATACACGTGAGCTATATTTGAACAGTTTGATCGGCTACTGATCGAAGGGACAACATGCAATGTTACAGAAGTTGAGAAGATGAGGAAGTATGTTCTGACACACAATAATGCAGCTAAGAGGGAGAAATGGAGCAGAGGCGTGTACGAGGTGACAGTGAAGGGCGACGGTTCAGATTTCGAGTGTGATGCGGGCAGTTCGAGCACATTGGCATGCTGTGCTCTCATGTCCTAATGGTAAGAAATCATGAAGCATATCATTTGTTCTCCCCCATTAAGCAAAAGCATTTGATTCATCTCTGTTTGGCAGTTTCATTAGTTTTCGAGATGACATTGTTTGTCATAAAAACCCATTGCGAAGTGGTGGACGAAGGATGCAACGGATATCCTGCCTGGACACCCTGTGCGGTACCAAAAAAACTAGTCGGTTAACAAGTCCTTTACTCGAACTCTGTGCGTGCATGCTATGGACGTTGTCAGGATGGGCGACGCGAGCGCCGAAGCTTTCGAACACATGTTGGGTGTCCTCAACGAAAACATATAATAGAACACCTGCACCCAGGCCGGTCCCTATCTAGCCATCCATTCTGCGCATCGCGATTCATGCAAACACATTTCTCTTTTTTGTTTCTCTCACATAAAACATGTTTTGAAGTTCAAACCTTTGCAGCATGGCAAAGTTTTCTATCTAGAATCTAGGATAAATCGCTCAGATTTTTTTGTCAAATATAAATATACAAATTTTGATTTTCTAATCTAGAAAAACATAATTTATATATTTATGTTTGACAAAAAAATCTGAACGATTTATCCTAGATTCTAGATAGAAGGCTTTGCCATGCTGCAAAGGTTTGAAGTTCAAGACATGTTCTATGCGAGAGAAACAAAAAAGAGAAAATTTCATATAAAAAGTTAGTTGTCTTGCACAGATCTTAAAGCAATATTGGACACCCAGGATAGCAGGGCCCGGGTGCAGATGTTCTAAAAATCCACGTCCGTGTCCTCAAGGCATTGCTCGGCACTGGAGCGCCATTCACGGAGAAGAGGAAAATATGCTCGCAGGAGTGCTGCCTGGGGATGGAGAAATTGAATTCGTTGCAAATGGGTGTTCAGATCATGAAGTCAGTGTCAGTGTAAGGCAGGCCGACATGACGAACAGCCAGGAAAAAGCAACGTATGAGGGACTCTGAGTAAACGGACTAGGTTCTGCAGTATGTGTCGTCGTGACGGCCATGAAAGAACAACTTGCCCGGACTGGGGTGATGCCCCTAAGCAGCCGTGGAAACCAAGAAAATGAAACAACTGTGGAGTGGAAGCACATTGCTAGAACACGTGCACGTGAAAACTAGATTTTAATTTCTGTATGTTGTGCTATGAGGATTTCTGGTGCTTTTCATTTGAGCTTTGCTTTGCTCCACGCTTGTTCGTCCACATCTGGCGCAGCTGCTCTGATTTGCTTTGCTTTGGAGAATTCAAACAGCTGCCTTTGCACAGGAAAACGACTGAGCCAGTTCCGCCCCCACAATTAATGCGCCAACGGGCTGGCTTTATTTTCGTGCGATACATGTGCTATACCAACAGAAATACAACGACCTGCACGCATCTACATGCTAGCTGACGGTTATGATTTCGGGATCAGCTGAGCCTGCGCTCAGAATCGAATATCCGTACACCTAGTCTCTATCTCTACTCTCTACCTAACAATAAAGCACGGAACACTTCTGGTCGTCTGTCATGCTGTTTCGCAGAAAATCCCATATAGTTACTGGTAATTAAGCCGTGGTACATGTTTAAGCCATAAACAGACCAAAACGTCTGCCAGATAAAACGTTTCTTGTTATGCAAAAAAAAAAACCTGCAGTTTCCTAAAATCAACCTGCGGTCCATATCATATGTTTTTTTTTAAATAGTCATATCTTTTAAACTGTAGTTCAGATTTTAACATGTTGCATATAAATTTTATTAAGAAAAATATGTAGAATCTGAATATTAAGTTATTTTACCTGTTAAACATTTTTTTAAAATATTATTTTCAGTGCAACCTTGATAAATAGTGCGTAATTCGTCTTTATTTAGCATCAGTGCAGATCCAAATAAAAATGAACGACTCAGCAAAACCAGATTGTAGACGAAAGAACCCATCTATAACCACGCATGCACATGATGGAAAAACCTCGCGGGGGGCAAAGAAATCAAATTTCTGATCTTATGCCAAGTGAGATACATTAGGATTGCCACATTCAAATGTGTTGTGATTGTGTTGGCATTGATGTCATGTTGAAATAAAGAACGTAGACCAATTGAGATCTTAAGTCATGATTATTGGGTTAGGGGCGTGTGTCATTTTTTTTCCGTTCCAACGCACGTTTTTTTTGCTAGTAATAATAAAAGGGTTATTGCTTCTGGCGATACATCATTAAAATTGCCCCCAAAATTGCAAAATATTGTCCACCGATGCCACCAGTAAGTGACAAAAAACGTTTCGCAGCGAATTCCCTGCCTGGGCCGGCCCAACCATAGGGACCTACTATACTGCGCTCTGCGCGCCAGAGAAGACACAGCGCACCCGATTGGACCAGCCCAGGCGCTGGCACTTTTTTTAGTTTCCTTTTTATTTTTATTTTTCTGTTCGGCTTTTTTCGACTTTAAATAATTTGGAACTTCAAAAAAACTTTGAAACTAAAAAAAAGAAATTTGAAATAAAGTGTTCTAGAAAATATAAAAATATTGTGAATTCAAGAAATACTCAGGATTTATTCTAAAAATGTACACATATTCTAAAAAATGTTCATAAAATCAAAAAACGTTCATGATTTTGAAAACAATCCATGCATTAAAAATTACTAATGAAACTGAACAAATTTTTTGCTAATTCAAATAATTTTCATCCATCTAAAAATGTCCTAAAATTTTAAAATAGATTGTGAATTACAATAGTGCTTATTGATTCATAAAATGTTTGCCGATTCAGAAAATGTTCATGTATTTCAAAAATTGTTCGTGAATTAAAAAAATCAATCAATTTTGAAAAAAAGTTTGTCTATCCTAGAATTGTTCGACGATTCAACAAACAATGTTTAAAAACCGTTCACATTTTTAAAAAATATTTGAAAAAATAAAAGAAATGTTCAGGCTTTTTAAAAATGTTGATGAATGATCGAAGGTATGTAGTTAAATAGTAATGCTGTTGAGTCTTTGTGACTATATACCCGCGTGAATTTTAAAGAAAAATTATCTGTCGGGGTGGATCGAAATAATTCTTTAAATTTATAGGATGTTTTTTATAACGTTTCTTGAAATTCAGAATAATTCTTTGAATTACCAAGTTTTTTCACAACCACGATATTTTTTTGAAAATTTGAACATTGCTTCAATTTGTGAATAAATTTTAGAAAAAAGAAACATTTTCTTGCATTTGTGAAAAAAATTCAAAATCATGCGATGAAATGTTAACAAAATGTGGTCATCGCCATTGAAGATTATGATTTTCCTTTTCCTCCCAGTGCAACGCACGGGGCCTTTTGCTAGAACTAAAATGTCCTAAAATCATAATCTTTGGGACTATATACCCACGTGAATTTTGAAGAATTAACTGCCCGAGTGGATCGGGATATTATAGTATGTTTTTCTAAACATTTCTTGAAATTCAGAATAATTTTTTGAATTACCAAGTTTTAACATTGCTTCAATTTGTGAATAAATTTAGAAAAAGGAAATATTTTCTTGCACTTGTGAACAAATTTTCAAAATCATGCGATGAGATGTGAACAAAATGTGGTCATCACCAGTAAGATTAGGATTTTTTTTCCTCCCGGTGCAACGCACGGGCCCTTTTGCTAGTACTAATTTTTTTTAAAAAAAAGAGCAAGGTATTGACATGAATGCACCTAGATAGAAAAAAACAGGGAAATTTAAGATAAACCATTCCATCCATTATTCTCCCCATTTTCCTCCTTGTACATTCCAGAAAAGAATCCATCCACACACTTGTTACTGATAAGTATCTCAATAACACTGGCACTGGCTAAACATGCATTAACCAAAATGACAACCACAGCAACCTTACTAATACTGCCCAATATAATGCTGCTAATTACCCAGGAGGTAGGGAGGGAGTACAATCCTCTTTTATTTCTTCTAACAACGACGTCTGTCTGTCCCTCTTGCTTGCCTTGCCAAGTCAACAACAACCAATCGCCTCTTTCCTTGTGATAAATTATTACTGCTTCACATCCACAGTCCAACGTGGATAGGTGGATACATTCAGAGATGAAGGATCTATCGTATCATAGCCTGGAGAGCTTGAGCTGCTGCTTGAGCAGCGGCCGGAGGTGCTCCTGGTACCCGTCCGGAACCACCGTCTCGTTCAGCGGGTCCTTCCACGCCTCCTCGTACAGCGCCGGGTACACGTCCCCATCA
The DNA here is from genome assembly GCF_018294505.1 of Triticum aestivum. Classification (NCBI taxonomy): domain Eukaryota; kingdom Viridiplantae; phylum Streptophyta; class Magnoliopsida; order Poales; family Poaceae; genus Triticum; species Triticum aestivum. The sequence continues at coordinate 751,610,049 of NC_057803.1, forward strand.
TACCGCCCCAGCACCGACCCCAGATAGTGGTCCGTGTAGTCAAACGCGTCCACCAGCGCCACCGCGTTAGGACGCACCTGCACAACATTCAGTTCAGTCAGCGATAGCTTCATCAACTATGTCTCTCGGAGGTGTTGCTGCCACGCAGAGGCGGAGACGGTCGATCGATTGGCCTTCATTCTTCTTACCTGCGCGTAGAGCTTGCCGAGCAGCTCGTTGGCCAGCGCGCCCTGCCTGGCCGTGACGCACCCCGTCGACAGGAAGTCGCCCAGGTGCTTGTGAAGCAGGTGGAGCGCGTAGATGCTGCACAGCTTATGGAGCTGCTCCTTCACGCCAGGGCCAGGGATGTCCTCCTGCAGCTTCTCAATGAACCTACGACACATAGGAGGAGGCAGAAGATGAATGAAATGAATGATTGGGTTGTCCCGGAAAATGGATATACAGCAGCTCCGGCCGCCTAAGACCGACTACTCACTTGGTCACGATGATCAGCTGGACGTGAGCCACGGCAGCCTCGAGCAAATCAGGGGACAGCTCAGAGAAACCTGCAAGGCACCAGACCATCCATGTCACTGACTGCAACCAAGTAATTCACCGACAGATGCTACAACAGCACCCATGCTTTCATGTTTCTAATTACTGATGAGCACGTGCAACACCGACCTTCTTCCTGGCTTGGCGCCTTGCTGATGTTCTGGGCACAGTTTACCGCCATCCTCAGGGCCCTAGCTTCAAACACCTCCTTTATGGCAGCAGGATTCAGCCAGTCTTCAGCTGCGGAGAATCATTGTACGACGATCAATCACAGGGTCAATCGCTTCACCAAAAAGAAGCTCCAGACAAAAACGTCTCATACAGTTGCAGAAGTTATGTTATAAGAACGAGAGTCTGCCTGAAGATCTAGCTGCATACCTGTATTTACAGCGCTTTTGCATTGCATCAAGTGCTGTATGTTGCCCATGTAAGCTATGGTCCCGACAGGTTGCTTCCCAGCGGCCACCTGAGCAACGGTCTTCATCAAAAACCTTGCAACCTGCAGAGAGCACCAAATGTTGTGATTACACTACTGGCCAATACTGAACCGAGGTACAAAAAACAGGCTAAAGCGGATCAGGTGCAAAACGACACTAACCTGCAAGAGCAAAACGACATTGTCTCCTTCATAGGTGCAGGCAGGAACATAGACCGCAAACAGTTCTGGAAGCCCACTGCTGTTCAGGTAACCATGTCCACCACAGAGCTTTCGGCACTCTTCAATCGCATCCTGCATAATAGAGAGACTAGCTTTATTATTACAGAACATTAAACTGTGAAATGCATCCATTATAATAACTGGCTAGACCATGCATGTGACATCCTAATTATAAGCTGTTACTAGACAGTCTGTAAATTTCTTAGGCTCCAATGGAGCTTCATCAACAACTACATTGACAAGCTCTAGTATCAAAATTAGCAAACAGGGAAATCGAGCCCAGGTTTTGGTTGACATGCTATAAACAATAAGTGATAAAGATGAAATGATGAAACTGGAAGGTTCAATTTTGCAAAATTCAGTATGAAGTATAAACCAGTAAACAAGTATAATTGTTAAAGGCATTGATGAATTAATTGATTATACGTACAGCTGTGGCAGATGTTGTCACAGACTTGAGCCCAGCGGTACAGGCATGAGCCTCTGGCAGCGTTGAGTAATCCTTAGCCTCCAGCTTCTGTGTGACATCCGTGTACAGCCACTTCAGCCACTGACCCACAAATCTATATGCATAAGCTGAAGCCAGCAAAGGGAAGAGCCTGCTCTGTTGAGTCTTGTAATTGAGGACCTGTAAACAGTGTAAATACATTAGCCACTTGTTCGTAGTGGGAAGTTGTCTTGCCATTTTATCCAATTTCTTTTACTTCTAGTTCCGAGTGTTGGCCAGAGTAACAGATTACTTGAGAATGACAATCAGAAAGGCTGACTGTAGTACCTGAGTCTCAGGGCCACCATCTTGGGAACCGAACTGCTTCCGGATAGCACTATACCTTACAGCAATGCAAACAGCACGGGACAAAGCCTTGGAAGCATCTGCGACAATTGTCTGACGAACATAAACCATTGTCCCGTATAGCAGCTGCTTTGGCACATCTGAGTGCACATACTTTCCCTCCCTTGTAACTTGGGAAAGCCTAGAAGAAATAAATAACCATGGCATATTTTAGTAGGGTTACATCAAACTGACACGATATATTTGGTAATAAACAACATGAAGCGGCAGGAAAAAAAAAGCATGCCAACGGACCAACCTCATCAACATTTGATCCCTTGGGATGCGCACATGGTCGAAGCGCAGAACACCATTATCCATGCTGTTATACGCCCCACTGCCAAACTTTCCACCAATATCACCGAGAGTAACTCCAGGAAGCGGAGAGTGGTCATCTAAGCTTCGCAACTGCACGATGAAACCTGAAATATGGATCTGCACGAGTTACAGTTTGCAAAGGAAAAGCCCACTTAAGTGTCAACCATAAAATGCAGAAGGCTTTACCATGTATGCCATAGTCTTTTCCTTCCGTTATGAGACGAGCATAGACAACTGCATGAGTGGAAGCTTTTCCCAAGCCACCAGGCCACCACTGCACATTGGAGAGGGGAAATCATGAACCATGCAAAAGGAGGACCTTGAGAAATTTCGGAGGAAATATATAACTAAGGAAGCAAAGTCCTAAAATAAATAAGTAAATTATATAAGCAGGTTTACAAAATGTCTACCTTGCTAGAGGTCAGAGTTGGGCTGTGCATAACAAACTCATCTGTACTTGGATCAAATGTGGCAGTTGTCTCAAGACCCTGAACATTTGAACCATGACCAAGTTCAGTCTGAGCATAGCATCCAATTATTTGGAACTTGTAAGCCATCGGCAACCACTTCTTCTGTTGCTCTTCAGTCCCTTGCCCTTTTATGGCAGGAACAAACATGCCCTGCAGCCATAAATATATTCTATTAGTTGCAGTCATAAAATCAAAGATGTTTGAAGCGCACTGAGGATAAACTTATCAGAATTCAAAAATGTGGATGAAGCCTGCACAAAGAGAATCTATCTGTTGACCAATGTGGTATGTTTTTTCTAAAATAAACTACTTCTGAAAGGAAGACCCCAAGTGGCAAAGGATTCTACATCTACATGAGAAGCAACCCGTAGAGCACATAAGACAAGTCAAGAACAGCCAAATGTGTGAACATTATACATATTGAGTAATGAGTATATAAAGAATGGATAGACATACCCAATGGAGATCGACATAACCGGGCTGGTCAACGTACAGCCTCAGCAAGTTTGCTTCCTCCTCTGTTAATCCACAAAAAAGAACACGGACGTACATCAGTCAAGAGCAATAACAAACATAGAACAAATAAATGCTGGAGAAAGCTTGGGGGTTGGTGTTGGACATCTGCAGGACCTGTGAGACGCAGCTCGACGATGCGCTTCCAGGCGTGCGCAGCCTTCTTGAGCGTGTCCTTGAACAGCTCCTTCCTGGAGAGCATCGTCCTGGTATCCTTGCGGAACACCTGGAAAGGAATTCATCAATATAAGCAAGCCAGTTCTGCCAGACGTCATCCTCACGTGAACAAAACATGCTTCAATCCTGATACAAACATCTTGCAGACAGTACAGGATCCAAAACCAGGCGACAGTTTGGTTCAGTGTTAACAACGTTTGGTAAGAATGAGTCTTTGGGCAGACTGAAATTAATAGGTAGTTGTGGCAGTAGCTTACTGTTGGCCGTACTATGGGTGGACTGTCAAGCTTCCAACAGGAGAAGCAGAGCATACGTATCATGGTAACCGAATTGTTGACAGTGATCCTGGTAAGCGAATGAGCATGCTCATGAAAGCTACTTTTTGTAAGTCAGGAAGCGCCAATCAGAAGGGGGTACTAAAAAAGTTGAGAATGAGTGGAATCCTTGAGCATATTCCTGGTGGTAAACACAGGCAGGGCAGGGAGGTGGAGCATCCAAAGCTGTCTGCGATCATGGCTGAAGTTGACAGCCGGTACTAAAGTAGCTGCGTGCTAATATAACTAGTTGCGTGCTGCGGACAGACAATTCTTGCGCGCTGCACGGCTGTGTCCTCCCTTGGAGGGGAATATAGTTCCAAGCAAGTGAATCAGGTGGGAGAAAAGAGAGGGATCGCGCATGACTGAATGTATCCTTCCTCCGGTAGGGTGGTTTATTGTACTGGATTAATCGGTCCGACCAGTGTTATTATGCAAATCTCTAGTCGAATCGAAGGGAATTAACAAAGCATGGTGACGAATTGTTGAATAGTAGCACTGAATACTAGTTGGTGTTTGGGATCGGAAGCATCCCTCCGTCCTCCCATCCCAAGCTGGGGAGGTGGTGGTTGGTGGGGGGACAATTACGCACACCGGCACACGCGCATTTAATTTAATCGAACCAAATCGAATCTAATCTGGAGAAGCGAGTGAGATCTATGGCGCTCCTCCGTCCATGGAGCGGAACTCGGCGGGATTGGGAGGGAAGAGGGGGAGGGGGATGGGGCGTTGCTCCTTACGGGGTCGGATGCGACGAGTCGGGCCATGCGGTCGGCGACCTCGACGGCGTGGCGGGAGCCGGCCCAGGCGACCTTCATGCCGTCGACGTCGAACTGCGCCGTGGCCCTCTCCCCCGCCAGGTGGTCCGGCTCCCCTCCGCCGTCCGCCATCTCAGTCCTCCTAGCTGCTGGCTGCCGGCGCGTGGGTGGTTGGGGGCGGGGCGAGAAGCACGAGGGTGTGGTGGTGTGTGGCGGTGGGGCGGAGCACGGGGGGTGGAGGTATTAATGGCGTGCGCGGCGTGGGCGTGGGCGGGTACAGGTCTCCTCTCTTCCTCCTCCCGGTAGCGGTGTGGATGGATGGGTAGGTAGATGGCCGGCGGTGATACCACTATCGCGATTGGGATTGATTTCCCTCCCCCTTTGCTTATTATTGTGTTGCTATTTGTTGTGCATCACGTGTGGTTTTGTTCATTCATTCACACCCGTTGGATGTCGCGTTGTCTCAACCAGTCACCGCTCGTACTCCCCTTCTTCCCACGTCAAGAAGGCAATCCTCCTTTCCAAGTCCAAGTCAAAATTCAAGTTCACTTCCCAGTTCCTAGCCAAACCATACCTTGTGTTCCATTTTACAAAGAATTTTGTTGTTGTGTACAGGCGAGCTGTCGTGCCCGGTTGCTAGCCAACCTATACCTTGTGTTCCATTTTACAAAGATTATGTTGTTATGTACCGGCGAACTGTCGTGCCCGGTTAGATAAACGGTGGAACGGGACGAAAACTAGTCGGAAAATCCGGAGTATCATGACCCACTATGGTGTCATATACATGGGCCCTGCATGCGTCGCGAAGGTGCTGTGTTTTTTTCTCAGTCGATGAGAGACAAACCCTCGGCATCCACGCCAAAACCGCTTCCGCAACGGCGCAACTTACTCGTCCTTCTCGTTGCTTGCCTCGTCACAATGAGTGTGTGCGTGCGTGTTCTATGGATAACATCCGGCGGACCACCCCTGATGGTTTCCCAACTTCTGCGGACAAGACATTTGCTCTCAGGCTTCGCTTCCATGCACCAACACATGGATGCATGGAGTTGATGGTTAGGGAAACTCCAACGCAGCACACCAAATCTGCCCCTGAATGTCAGACGCATTTGGTCATCCATCAAATGGGAGTCATAAAATGTCCACGGGCCAATTCGGATGTCTAGAATCCCACAAACCGGAGGGGATTGATGGGTGCGTGGTCTCACCCAAAAAATTGCCTAGCGGGTCAATGGTACAACCACATACTCAAAGTAACCACGGGCTCAATTCACAAACTAAACTTAGATCGAACGTCCATGGACATTCCAAACACAAAATCCGACGGCTTCGTGAGTGAGGATGTATGAGAGGGTTGGCAAATGGTTCGGTTTCACTGTCCTAAATTATTTGGCAATGTCATGTTGTGCACATGATATCTAAATGGTGTATCTATGCATGCAAACATTAAGCTAACATGGTACTTAACTAGAAGCAAAACGCGCGCTTTGCTACGCCGGTGAACAGCAATGAAGAATCAAACATGCTCTACTGACATGTTTTAATCTTTATTCTTTATTTGAGTGACAAAGTACACACCTTCTCATTCCATTTATATACATATAAAGCGAGAAACCAAAAAAGAAACTACACATTGCTAACTCCTAAAGACACCAACATTTTAGAACATTTAGTATCATCAAGGCAGCTCTCAACATTCTTGCATCTTCACTCGTGTCACCTTTTTTTGTACAAAGCGCACTTACATAAAAAGAAATTGTCCAATAATAGGCAAGGGGGAGGATACCTTTGCAACCTTGCTCACCAATAGTAACTATGTCATCTTACTTAACGTGTTACTCTGTTTGTATGAACTTAATACTTTGAGATGCATGATGGATAGGGGTCTTGGGGTGAAGTAATAGTAGTAGATGTAGTTGGATTACGGTCTACTTGTTACGAACGAAATGCATGTATGTTGATTATGCCTTGAAGTGGCGGAGCTTGAGGCAAAAGGTTGGGTGGGCCAAGCTGGCTAATCTATAGATATTACCCTTTGATTATCCTTGCACCGCCCAAAAGTAAGTGTACAATGAAGAAAATCATGCTGCGCTGGGCGGGCCGGAGCACATGTTGGCCCTGACGTAGCTTCTCCCCTGATGCCTTGGATGATCATCATAACTATGTGCAATTCTGTCAATTGCCCAACGGTAGTTTGTTTACCCGCCGATGCTATTTGAGAGATGCCTCTCGTGAGTCTATGGGCCTTCGGGTCCATTCACTTCTACCATAAAACAAATCTTACAATTCATCGTTGTTTTCTTTTACTTTTATTTATTATATCTATCACTACCAGATTTGATACTTGCAACTGGCAATAACAAGAGGAGTGACTCCCCTTACTTTGTTGGGGTGCAAGCATTTGTTTGTGTTTGTGCAGGTACTTTGTCTGTGTAATGTGTCCTTCTGATTCAATAAACATTGGTTCTTAACTGAGGGAAATACTATATGTTACTATACTACATCATCATTTCTCTTCGGGGAATCCCAACAATATCACAAGTAGCAATGCCCTAACCATAATACCTAGATGTTTGGTTACAATTCGGTTAATTTCGTTTCAGTTTATTGGTTCGGTAACCAAACACCCGGAGCTAGTTGTTATATGAATCCAACACAATTCAAGCTTTTAATAGTAGTGGAGATATTCTAGAAAATAGTATGGCAGAGGTATGAGAGGAGGCGGGGGGCTAGTGCCCCCCCCCCCCGACCAATCACAACTTAATTGTCTCCTAGTTATATGCTTATGTATTCATAACAATTCATACTTCTTGTAGTGTGTGTGGGGGGGGGGGGGAGGGGGTTATCATAGCAAGTATCACGCAGCCCCATGCAATGCCAACTAGACATATTGCTGGCATGTCATACTTCACGATCTCTCATAGGGACAAGGCGGTCGGCTGCTCCTAATTCTTGCCGTTTTGGTTAGTATAACATATCCAAGTTCAACCTTTTTAAAGGAATTATTGCTTCTCTTTCAGCTTCACATCTACATCATATTGATTTACGCTACTACTAGGGAGGCTAAGGGCATTCCAACATCCGACAACAACGGCCGTTATAAGATGCACTGTCCTGATTTGGACGTGATTTTCTTTTTCTCTAAGAGTGTTATTTTTTGCGGGGTGAAGAGGATTCTATTACTTAAGGCGGCATATCAGCCAACACCAGTTTTACAATCCCATTCAAGCCGGAACCCAGTCATACCGTGGTACTATAAGAGTGTGTTTGTAAGGACTTGTCAATTGTCATACTTAATATACGGCCATAGGCCTTTTTGTAAAAAAAAAAAAATTCGCCATGAACAACATATATAACTATTTTACACATGCAGAGTGAAATCAAAATGGAGGCGTATGCTGCTGGAATTTAGTCTATTTTGGGACAGCCCAATAACTATTTCAGAAATTCCTAAATAAATCCTAGAGGCCCACTTAGCCCATTTGTGCAAGGCAAGGGATACTACTAATGTTTTAGTCCCACATTGCTAGTTGAGTGGGAGTTGGACCTCCTTATAAAGGAGGCTTTTTCCCCACTTGTATGAGCATGAGAACAAGGGGGACATCCACGCGTGCTCCTCCTCCGCCGCCCGCCTCGCCTCGCCTCGCCTCGCCTCGCCTCGCCTCGACCTCCTATGTTTGAGGGTATCCACTATAAGAGGTGGCGCGTGAGAGCAGTCTTATGGTTTCAAACCATGAGTTGCTATGACGCCATTCTAGACAAACCTGAAGGAGAGCAAGATGCCCAACAGGCACAAGCTTTCAGAAAATGGATACCTTGTTTAAGGCTGCTCTCTTGAGTATTCTTGGTGAGAACATAGTTGATGCTTATGCGTCAATTGACAATGGAAAAGATATGTGGGACGCACTCGAGGCCAAGTTTGGGGTCTCGGATGCCGGCACTGAGCTGTACATCATGGAGCAGTTCTATGATTACAGGATGACTGAAGAGCGTTCTGTGGTTGAGCAGGCTCATGAGATACAATCATTTGCTAGAGAACTTGAGCACTTCAATTGTATCCTGCCGGACAAGTTTGTTGCCGGGGGTATCACCACTAAGCTTCCTCCTTCGTGGAGGAACTTTGCTACCTTACTGAAGTATAAGAGACAGGAGTTTTCCGTTCCGGATCTCATTGGTACTCTTGATGTGGAAGAAAAGGCGAGAGCAAAGGACACACGTGCTCGAGGTATTGAGGGAGGATCTAGTGCTAATCTGGTACAGAAGAAAAACTTCTAGTCCCACAAGTTCAAAAACAAGGGCAAGCTTGATAGTAAAGCAAAGTTTGATGGGAAGAACAAGGATGTACAACACACGAACTTCAAGAAGAAGAGTGACAAGAAGAAAGGTGATACGTCTCCGTCGTATCTACTTTTCCAAACACTTTTGCCCTTGTTTTGGACTCTAACTTGTATGATTTGAATGGAACTAACCCGGACTGACGTTGTTTTCAGCAGAATTGCCATGGTGTTGTTTTATGTGCAGAAAATAAAAGTTCTCAGAATGACCTGAAACTCCACGGAACACCTTAGAAAAAACAATAAAAAATCCTCGCCAAAGATGAAGACCAGGGGCCCCACACCCTGTCCACGAGGGTGGGGGGCGCCCCCCCTGGGCGCGCTCCCCTACCTCGTGGGCCCCCTGGTGGCCCTCCGATGCCAACTCCAACTCCATATATTGGCTTTCGGGGAGAAAAAAAATCAGAGAGAAGAAATCATCACGTTTTACGATACGGAGCTGCCGCCAAGCCCTAATCTCTCTCGGGAGGGCTGGTCTGGAGTCCGTTCGGGGCTCCGAAGAGGGGGATTCGTCGCCGTCGTCATCATCAACCATCCTCCATCACCAATTTCATGATGCTCACCGCCGTGCGTGAGTAATTCCATCGTAGGCTTGCTGGACGGTGATGGGTTGGATGAGATTTATCATGTAATCGAGTTAGTTTTGTTAGGGTTTGATCCCTAGTATCCACTATGTTCTGAGATTGATGTTGCTATGACTTTGCTATGCTTAATGCTTGTCACTAGGGCCCGAGTGCCATGATTTCAGATCTGGACCTATTATGTTTTCATGAATATATGTGTGTTCTTGATCCTATCTTGCAAGTCTATAGTCACCTACTATGTGTTATGATCTGGCAACCCCGAAGTGATAATAATGGGGACCACTCCCAGTGATGATCATAGTTTGAGGAGTTCATGTATTTACTATGTGCTAATGCTTTGTTCCGGTTCTCTATTAAAAGGAGGCCTTAATATCCCTTAGTTTCCAATAGGACCCCGCTGCCACGGGAGGGTAGGACAAAAGATGTCATGCAAGTTCTTTTCCATAAGCACGTATGACTATATACGGAATACATGCCTACATTACATTGATGAACTGGAGCTAGTTCTGTGTCACCCTATGTTATAACTATTACATGACGAACCGCATCCGACATAATTATCCATCGCTAATCCGGTGCCTACGAGCTTTCCATATACTGGTTTTCGCTTATTTACTTTTCCGTTGCTACTGTTACAATCACTACAAAATACCAAAAATATTACTTTTTCTGTCTTTACTTTTGTTACCGTTACCACCACTATCATATTACTTTGCTACTAAACACTTTGTTGGAGATACTAAGTTTCCAGGTGTGGTTGAATTGACAACTCAGCTGCTAATACTTGAGAATATTCTTTGACTCCCCTTGTGTCGAATCAATAAATTTGGGTTGAATACTCTACCCTCGAAAACTATTGCGATCCCCTATACTTGTGGGTTATCAAGACCTTTTTCTGGCGCCGTTGCCGGGGAGCATAGCTCTATTCTTTGAGTCACTTGGGATTTATATCTGCTGGACACTATGAAGAACTTGAAAGATGATCGAACTACTATTTTGCCCTCAACTACGAGGGGAGGTAAGGAACTGCCATCTAGCCTTGCACTAGGTTCTCCTTCTGTTATAAGTAAGCTTGCAACACCTAAACCTGCTACTACTATTAATTCTGATATGTCGCATGTTATTGATGATGCCACTTCTGCTATGCATGATACTTATGATGAAACTACTTCTATGCTTGATACTACTGTGCCCCTTGGTGAATTTCTTGATGAGCAAATTGCTAGGTCTAGAGAAAGAGAAATTATTGAATCTGAATATGATGATGATAGTGATGATGAAAATATGCCTGCTATTCTCGAGGGTTATCTTTTTGATGCGGAATCTTCTGCAGCTATTTTCGCTTGCCAAGATAGATATGAACTTAAGAGGTTGCTAGTTAAATGGAGTAAAGAATCTTCTAAAGATAGAATGAGACCCGACCCTGCTTTTGCTACTTCACCTATCTGTGTTCCCGATAAGGATTATTATGATTTTTCTGTTGATCCATATATAATTACTTTGGTTGAATCTGATCCTTTTTATGGCTATGAATCTGAAATTGTTGTGGCACATCTTACTAAGTTAAATGATATAGCTGCCCTGTTTACTAATAATGAGAGATCGCGCTACCTTTATTTACTCAAAATATTTCCGTTCTTATTAAAGGATGATGCTAAGATATGGTTTAATTCTCTTGATCCTGGTTGTGTGCAAAGTCCCCAGGATATGATTTATTACTTCTCTGCTAAATATTTCCCTGCTCATAAAAAACAAGCTGCTTTGAGGGAAATATACAACTTTGTGCAAATTGAAGAAGAGAGTCTCCCACAAGCTTGGGGGAGGCTTCTCAAGTTACTTAATGCTTTGCCTGATCATCCTCTTAAGAAACCTGAAATACTTGATATATTTTATAATGGAATAACTGATGCATCCATAGATTACCTGGATAGCTGTGCTAGTTCTCTTTTCAGGGAAAGAACACCGGATGAAGCTGAAATTCTATTGAATAATATGTTGACAAATGAAAATAATTGGGCACCTCCTGAGCCAGTTCCAGAGCCAATTACTGAGCCTATTCCTAAACCAACTCCGAAGAAGAGAGGTGTTCTATTTCTCAGTCCCGAAGATATGCAAGAGGCAAAGAAATCTATGAAAGAAAATGGTATTAAAGCTGAAGATGATAAGAATTTACCTCCTATTGAAGAAATACATGGTCTTAATTTACCGCCTGTTGAAGAAGTATATGATCTCAAGTACTTATTTACTGAAGAAGCTCCCGATATCCCGACACAGGTAGTAAAGGTAAACTCTCTCTATAGATATGATAAAGCTGAAGTCCCTCCTACTAAAATTGCTAGTCAGTGCTTGAATGAGTTTGATGACTTTATGTTTAAGCAAGATGACTTTAATGCTTATTTTGGTAGACAATTAAAACAGAATACCTTTATGATTAAACGCTTGGGAGATTATATGGCTGATATTAGACGTGAACTTAAACTTGTTAGCAAACATGCTTCTATGGTTACCACTCAAGTAGAACAAGTACTTAAAGCTCAGAAAGAAGTGCTTGATGAAATGAATAGTAAGAAAAATGATTATGCTGTTAGAGTGGCTACCAGAACTGGTAGAATGACTCAGGAACCTTTGTATCCTGAAGGCCACCCTAAGAGAATCGAGCAAGATTCTTAGAGAAATAATATTGATGTACCTAGTTCTTCTAAAAGGAAGAAAAAGAAAATTGATAGGACTTTGCAAACTTCTAGTGAACCTATTGCTGAACCACCTGAGAATCCGAATAATATCTCTATTTCTGATGCTGAAACACAATCAGGTGATGAACAGGAACCTAGTGATAATGTTAATGATAATGTTCATGTTGATGCTCAACCTAGTAATGATAATGATGTAGAAGTTGAACCTGCTGTTGATCTTGATAACCCACAATCAAGGAGCCGGTGTCAGTGTTATGCCTCTTTCCTTATATCGTAGACTTGACTTGAATAAGTTGACACCTACTGAAATATCTTTGCAAATGGCTGATAAATCAACTGCTATACCAGTCGGTATTTGTGAGGATGTGCCTGTCGTGGTTGCAAACGTTACTATTTTAACGGACTTTGTTATTCTTGATATTCCCGAGGATGATAGTATGTCTATTATTCTTGGAAGACCTTTCCTTAATACTGCAGGGGCTGTTATTGATTGCAACAAAGGCAATGTCACTTTTCATGTTAATGGCAATGAGCACATGGTACATTTTCCGAGGAAACAACCTCAAGTTTATAGTATCAACTCTATTGGAAAAATTCCATCGATTATATTTGGAGGTTTTGAATTTCCTCTCCCTACTGTCAAGAAAAAGTATGATATTCTTATTGTTGGGGATTTTCATATCCCCGTTGAGGTAACTTAGTGTTATTCGAAATTTCTCCGGTTCCGTGATTATTCGGAATGAGTTTGTTAACAAGACTTGATCAACCTTGTTAGTGGGTTCATTTTGATGGTCACGAGATGGATGAAACTAGAAGCACAACCTTCTGTACCCTCTTTATATTTTTTGTTATTTAGTAGAAATAAAGTAAAATAGTATTTTTCTGTCTGTTTCCTGACTTATCCGTGCAATATAAAAATACCTCGAAAATAAAAGTCCTCAGAATGCCATGCCAATTTAATATGATTTTTTCGGGAATATTTGAGGATTTACTATGCAAAAATTACCGCGGGGGGAGCTGCCACCTGGCCACGAGGGTGGGGGGCGCGCCCTACCACCCTGGGCGCACCCCCCTACCTCGTGGGTCCATGGTGGCCCTCCTCCACTTATCCCTGCACCTATCTTCTTCCTCTGCCTCACACAAACATGAAAAACTAACTCAAGCACGAGTTTCAGCCCCCGTTGTTGTGATTTTCGATCTCCTTGCTCAAAGCACCTCTCGCAAAACTGCTTGGGGAGATTGTTCCTTGGTATGTGACTCCTCCATTGGTACAATTAGTTTTTGTTCTAGTGCTTTATTCATTGCAAATTTGTGCTGCATAGGTGACCATGTTCTTGAGCTTTCACGTCAAATTTATATGGTTCCAAGTAGTTCCAATGCTTTATATAGGCTCTAGGCACTTGTGGGAGTTGTTACTATCAATTTTATTGAAGTTGGTTCACTTTTATTTGAAGTTACTAAAAATTTCAGATTGTTTCAGAAAATAATGAAGAGACTTTTGAGGGGATCGTCGAGCCGAAGCTCGAAGGAAAAACAAAAGGAAGAAGAGCAGAAGCCCAAATTTAATTTGCCTCGCACCGTGGAGGTCCGGCCGTGTGAATGGCCTTCTGATGACTTTTTGAGGAGAGCCAGGATTTATGAGGATTTCTATTTATTGATTGAGAACGCCGGCCTCACCTACTTCCTCCGCGACCAACGTCATCAGTATCACTTACTCACAAATACTTTTGTGCAAAACTTCTATTTTTTCCCTAAGAAATCACCTCCAAAAGTAGAATTTCATTTATATGACGTTGTTAAAGAGATGACATTAGCTGAATTCTGCGAGGTTTGCAGAATACCTTTTGAGGGCACCTTAGATGAACCCCACCATAATGAAGTAGAAGCTTTTATTAACACCACCACTGTGGGAGAAACCAGGAAGGTTTCTGATGCAAGGATCACTAGCATACATTTTCCTGTTTTATGCTACTTTGTCTTATTTGCTAGTCGTTGCTTGATTGGATGCGGGAACTGTGGGAACCTTAGTATTCCTGATATTATTATTTTGTTCCATGGTTTATACCGCAATAACTCTGTTAGTATGGGTGGAATTGTTGCTAGACGGTTAAGTCTGAACCGTACTAAGGGCCCCATCTTTGGAGGCATTTATGCTTCACGCCTAGCTGAACATTTTGAAATACCTATTAGGCATGAGGAGAAAGAAGAAACAACACTGCCCCGTGCTTATTTAGATTATAAGAGTATGATAGCGCATGACTTTCTTGTTAAGAGTCGCGAAGGGGAGCTCAAATACAAATTATACTTTGATAAACATCACCCTGAGACTATTACTTTGCATGCTCCTTCTTTGTTTAACTTATCTGCAGGTCCTCACATCGTTCCGTGGTTGGCTGTTCAAGCCTATCGGAATCCTGCACCAGCCCCGGAACCGGAGCCACAAGACGAGCCTCCACGACTATCTGTTTATTCTTGGGATCCAGAGGAGGTTGCCAGCCAGTGGCAGCCGAAGCCTTCTGCATCACAGTATGACCCCAGCTTCACCTACGGGTATCCGCCAGGCTATCCCTGGCAATAGACCAACTTAGGCCAAAAGCCTAAGCTTGGGGGAGTACGTATTTCCCACCGACATTACATTTATGTTCACACACACTCATTGCTAGATGTCGGTGCTCATACTCTTTCACTGTAATATCCATGCTAGTTTATTTTCTTTTTCCTGCTTTCTTCTTGTGTGTTTAATAAACCTTAAGAAAAAACCAAAAAAATTAGTAGTAGTTTATTTCTTTGCTGTAGTAATTAAAAAGAAAACCCCAAAATATTTCCCGTTCTTCTTTTGCTTGTTGGGAGCTTTCCCGTGTAAATAGTTTTTATTTCTTTTCCTTTTTTTGGGGGGTCGAGAAGACCATATTGAAAATGCTTAGTGGCTCTCATATGCATGATTGTTTATTTAACTTAGAGCCCATATTACTTGTCTTCTCTCTTGAGTTGAATGCTTGCAGATTCCTGCTTAGTCCAATGCAAGTGCACTCTTATTATTATACACATCATTCGGTCGTGCAAGTGAAAGGCAATAATGATGATATATGATGGACTTATTGACATGAGAAAAGCTGGTATGAACTCGACATCTCTTGCTTTTGTAAATATGGTGATTCATCGTTCCTGAGTCAGCTATTATGAAGTAAACATATTTGCAATGACATTTAGAGACTATAGTTGCTTGTGTCATGCTTGATTAGCTATGAGTTATAATGGTTTACCTTGCATGCCAACATGCTATTAGAATGATTATGATGTGGTATGATGGGATGGTATCCTCCTTTAAATGAATTGAGTGACTCGACTTGGCACATGTTCACGCATGTAGTTGAATCAAATCAACATAGCCTTCATGATATTTATGTTCATGGTGGATTATATCTTACTCATGCTTGTATTCGATGTAAATTAATTTTAATGCATGTTTACGACTGTTGTCGCTCTCTCAGTTGGTCGCTTCCCAGTCTTTTGCTAGCCTTCACCTGTACTAAGTGGGAATACTGCTTGTGCATCGAAACTCCTTAAACCCCAAAATTGTTCCATATGAGTCCACTATACCTACCTATATGCGGTATTTACCTGCCGTTCCAAGTAAATTTGTATGTGCCAAACTCTAAACCTTCAAATAAACATTCTATTTTGCATGCTCGATTAGCTCATATGTCAACCAGAGCTGCCGTTATCTTCCGTGTTAGGCGGGTTATTCTCAAGAGGGGTGGACTCCGCTCCTCATTCACGAGAAAATGGCTGGTAACCGGGATGCCCAGTCCCATGCTTTATGCAAACTAAATCAAAATAACTGCAAACTGTTGGGGAACGTAGCAGAAATTCAAAATTTTCCTACGTGTCACCAAGATCTATCTATGGAGAAACCAGCAACGAGGGGAAGGAGAGTGCATCTTCATACCCTTGTAGATCGCTAAGTGGAAGCGTTCAAGAGAACGGGGTTGAAGGATTCGTACTCGTCTTGATCCAAATCACCGGAGATCCTAGTGCCGAACGGACGGCACCTCCGTGTTCAACACACGTACAGCCCGGTGACGTCTCCCATGCCTTGATCCAACAAGGTGAGAGGGAGAGGTTGAGGAAGACTCCATCCAGCAGCAGCACAACGGCGTGGTGGTGATGGAGGAGCGTGGTAGTCCAGCAGGGCTTCGCCAAGCACCGCGAGATATGAGGAGAAAGAGAGGTAGGGCTGCGCCAACAGGAGAAGAAACTCATGTGTTGGGCTGCTCCTATGCCTCCACTATATATAGGGGGAGAGGGGGCTGCGCCTCCACCTAGGTTTCCACCCCTAGGGGGGGCGGCCAGCCCTAGATCCCATCTAGGGGGGCGGCCAAGGGATGAAGAGGGGGAAACTTGCCCCTCAAGCAAGGTGGGGCGCCCCCTCCCCAAACCCTAGGCGCCTTGGGTCCTTGTGGGGGGGGGGCACCAGCCCACTTGGGGCTGGTCCCCTCACACACTTGGCCCATGCAGCCCTTCGGGGCCGGTGGCCCCACTTGGTGGACCCCCGGGACCCTCCCGGTGGTCCCGGTACGTTACTGATAAAACCCGAAACTTTTCCGGTGACCAAAACAGGACTTCCCATATATAAATCTTTACCTCCGGACCATTCCGGAACTCCTCGTGACATCCGGGATCTCATCCGGGACTCCGAACAACATTCGGTAACCACATACAAACTTTCTTTATAACCCTAGCGTCATCGAACCTTAAGTGTGTAGACCCTACGGGTTCGGGAACCATGCAGACATGACCGAGACGTTCTCCGATCAATAACCAACAGCGGGATCTGGATACCCATGTTGGCTCCCACATGTTCCACGATGATCTCATCGGATGAACCACGATGTCAAGGACTCAATCGATCCCGTATACAATTCCCTTTGTCTAACGGTATTATACTTGCCCGAGATTCGATCATCGGTATACCGATACCTTGTTCAATCTCGTTACCGGCAAGTCTCTTTACTCGTTCCGTAACACATCATCCCGTGATCAACCCCTTGGTCACATTGTGCACATTATGATGATGTCCTACCGAGTGGGCCCAGAGATACCTCTCCATTTACACGGAGTGACAAATCCCAGTCTCGATTCGTGCCAACCCAACAGACACTTTCGGAGATACCTGTAGTGCACCTTTATAGCCACCCAGTTACGTTGTGACGTTTGGTACACCCACAACATTCCTATGGTATCCGGGAGTTTCACAATCTCATGGTCTAAGGAAAAGATACTTGACATTAGAAAAGCTTTAGCATACGAACTACGATCTTTGTGCTAGGCTTAGGATTGGGTCTTGTCCATCACATCATTCTCCTAATGATGTGATCCCGTTATCAATGACATCCAATGTCCATGGTCAGGAAACCGTAACCATCTATTGATCAACGAGCTAGTTAACTAGAGACTTACTAGGGACATGGTGTTGTCTATGTACCCACACATGTATCTGAGTTTCCTATCAATACAATTATAGCATGGATAATAAACGATTATCATGAACAAGGAAATATAATAATAACTTATTTATTATTGCTTCTAGGGCATATTTCCAACAGTCTCCCACTTGCACTAGAGTCAATAATCTAGTTCACATCGCCATGTGATTAACACTCACATGTCACATCACCATGTGACCAACATCCAAAGAGTTTACCAGTGTCATTAAACTAGTTCACATCATCATGTGATTAAGACTCAATGAGTTCTGGAGTTTGATCATGTTTTGCTTGTGAGAGAAGTTTTAGTTAACGGGTCTGCAACGTTCAGATCCGTATGTACTTCGCAATTCTCTATGTCATATTGTAAATGTTGCTACCACGCTCCACTTGGAGCTATTCCAAATGGTTGCTCCACTATACGTATCCGGTTTGCTACTCAGAGTCATTCGGATAGGTGTTAAAGCTTGCATCGACGTAACCCTTTACGTCGAACTCTTTATCACCTCCATAATCGAGAAACAAATCCTTATTCCTCTAAGGATAATTTTGACCGCTATCTGGTGATCCATTCCTTGATCACCTTTGTACCCTCTTGTCAGACATGTGGCAAGGCACACATCAGGTGCGGTACTTAGCATAGCATACTGTAGAGCCTACGTCTAAAGCATAGGGGACGACCTTCGTCCTTTCTCTCTTTTCTGCTGTGGTCGAGCTTTATGTCTTAACTTCATACCTTACAACTCAGCCAAGAACTCCTTCTTTGACTGGTCTATCTTGAACACCTTCAAGATCATGTCAAGGTATGTGCTCATTTTGAAAGTATTATTAAGCATTTTGATATATCTTATAGATCTTGACGCTTATTGTTCATGTAGCTTAATCCAGGTTTTCTATTGAAAAACACTTTTCAAATAAACCCTATATGCTTTCCAGAAATTCTACATCATTTCTGATCAACAATATGTCAACAACATATACTCATCAGAAATTCTATAGTGCTCCCACTCACTTCTTTGGAAATACAAGTTTCTCATAAACTTTGTATAAACCTAAAATCTTTGATCATCTTATCAAAGTGTATATTCCAACTCCGAGATGCTTACTCCAGTCCATGGAAGGATCGCTGGAGCTAGCATACCTTTTAGCATCCTTAGGATCGACAAAACCTTTCTGATTGTATCACATACAACCTTTCCTTACGAAAACTGGTAAGGAAACTCATTTTGACATCCATCTGCCAGATTTCATAAATGCAGCTAATGCTAACAGGATTCTGACGGACTTAAGCATCGCTACGGATGAGAAAACCTCATCGTAGTCAACTCCTTGAACTTGTGAAAAACTCTTCGCCACAAGTTGAGCTTCATAGACGGTGACATTACCGTCCACGTCCGTCTTCTTCTTAAAGATCCATTTATCTCAATGGCTTGCCGATCATCGGGCAAGTCCACCAAAGTCCATGCTTTGTTATGATACATGGATCCTATCTCGGATTTCATGGCTTTTAACCATTTGTCGGAATATGGACCCACCATCGCTTCTCCATAGCTCGTAGGTTCATTGTTGTCTAGCAACATGACCTTCAAGACAGGATCACCGTACCACTCCGAAGCAGTACGCGTCCTTGTCGTCCTACGAGGTTCGGTAGTGACTTGATCCGAAGCTTCATGATCACTATCATAAGCTTCCACTTCAATTGGCATAGGCGCCACAGGTACACCTTCCTGTGCCCTGCTACACACTAGTTGAAGTGATGGTTCAATAACCTCATCAAGTCTCCACCATCCTCCCACTCAACTTTTTGAGACAAACTTTTCTTGAGAAAGGACCCGATTCAAGAAACAATCCCTATTGCTTTCGGATCTGAATTAGGAGGTATACCCAACTGTTTTTGGGTGTCCTATGAAGATGCATTTTATCCGCTTTGGGTTCGAGCTTATCAACCTGAAACTTTTTCACATAAGTGTCGCAGCCCCAAACTTTTAAGAAATGACAACTTGGGTTTCTCCAAACCATAGTTCAAACGGTGTCGTCTCAACGGAATTACGTGGTGCCCTATTAAAGTGAGTGCAGTTGTCTCTAATGCCTAACCCATGAACGATAGTGATAATTTGATAAGAGACATCATGGTACGCACCATATCCAATAGGGTGCTACTATGATGTTCGGACACACCATCACACTATGGTGTTCCAGGCGGTATTAATTGTGAAACAATTTCCACAATGTCTTAATTGCGTGCCAAAGCTCGTAACTCAGATACTCATCTCTATGATCATATCATAGACATTTTATCCTCTTGTCACGATGATCTTCAACTTCACTCTGAAGTCATTTGAACCATTCAATAATTCAGACTTGTGTTTCATCAAGTAAATATACTTAGTATCTACTCAAATCATCCGTGAAGTAAGAACATAACGATATTCACTGCGTGCCTTAGCACTTATTGGACTGCACACATCAAAATGTATTACTTCCAATAAGTTGCTATCTTGTTCCATCTTACTGAAAACGAGGCTTTTCAGTCATCTTGCCCATGTGGTATGATTTGCATATCTTAAGTGATTCAAAATCAAGTGAGTCTAAACAATCCATCTGCATGGAGTTTCTTCATGCATATACACCAATAGACATGGTTCGCATGTCTCAAACTTTTCAAAACGAGTGAGTCCAAAGATCCATCAACGTGGAGCTTCTTCATGCGTTTTATATCAATATGACTTACATGGCAGTGCCACAAGTAAGTGGTACTATCATTACTATCTTATATCTTTTGGCATGAAAATGTTGTGTATAGAAAAAATGTTCACCATGTATTAAATAAATGTTAATATTTCATTTGAAAAATCTTAATCAATTGTTTTAAAAATGTTACATGTGCATAGAATAATGTGATCATGTCTTAAAAAAGGTTAATATTGTATATAAAAAATGTGTATAGAAAAATTGTTGACCATGTATTAAAAAAATGGTAATCTTGTATTTGAATAATGTTAATCAAGCATATGAAAAATGTTAATCAAGCATTTGAAAATTGTTGAAAATGTGTATAGAAAAAATGTTGACCATGTATTCAGAAAATGTAAAGCTCGTATTTAAAAATATTAAACCTGTATTTGAAAAATGTTCTTGACATATACGAAAATATCGAATGAAAACTAAAAGAAATAAAATAAAATATTTTATAAAAAATGCTCATCTTGTATTTGTACAGAAAAAATGTTGACCATGTATTTGAAAAAAAATGAAAAACTCAAATTATAAGAAAGTTTAATGTGTATTTTGAAAACTGTTCTTGTCGTGTACAAAAAAATATAGAATGAAACTAAAGAAAGAAAAGAAAAACAGAAAAAACAATGAAAACTGAAAAATAAACCAAGGAAAATGAAATAAAACCGAAGAAACAAATGGATAAAGAATGAAAAAATAGTAAAAATCAATAAAGGGAGAAAGGATAACAAAAAAATCGAAAACCAAGAAAAAAACGAAAGAAAAATATGAAGAAAATGAGTAAAAAAGAAAAAGGGTTTAGGGTTTAGAATTTAGGGTCACACCGCGCCCATGTCGCGTTGGCTCAGCCAGGCACCGCTCGTACTCCCCTCCTACATCAAGAATCCTCCTTTCCATCCAACTTCAAGTTAGTTTTGCGGTTGCCAAACTATGTTGTGTTGTTCAGTTTTACAAAGATTATGTTGTTGTGTACTGACGAACTGTCGTGCCCGGTTAAATAAATGATGGAACGGGCGAAAACTAGTCGGGAAATCCGGATTATCATGACCCACTATGATGTCATATACATGGGCGCCGCATTGCAGAGGTGGTTTTTGTGTTTTTTTTTCTGGACAATGATGGGACCAATCCTCAGCAACCGATTCCGCAACCCATCATCCTTCTCGTCGCCTACCTCGTCACGATGGGCGCGTATGTGTTCTACAGATAACAACCAGCCACCCAAAGACTGTTGCCCGGCTTGTGCGGAAGAGACACTCGCTCTTGGGCTTCCCTTCCGTGCGCCGATACTTACATAGATGGCATCGATGGTTAAGGCAACTCCAATGCGGCACACCAATTCTGCACCCTGAATGTCTGGGCGAATAGTCCGGACACATTTGGTCATCCATCCATTCATGCACCAACACATGGATTCATGGCGTCGATGGTTATGGCAACTCCAACCCGACACACCAATTCTGCCCCCTATGTCCAAACCAAATAGTCAATGGGAGTCATCAAATGTCCACGGACCAGTTTGGATGTATGGAATCCCACAAACCGAATATGATTGATGGGTGTGGGGTCTCATATTAACCACGGGCTTCCAGAAATGGTACGGGAGTAGCAACCCATTAGGATCTAAACTCGGATTGAACATGCATGGACGTTCCAAAACACAAAATCCGACGGCTCATTAGTGAGGATGTATGAGAGGGTTGGGAAATGATTCGAAAAAATAGAGGATTGGAAAATGGTTCGGTTTTACTGTCCTAAATTATTTGGCGATTTCATGTTGTGCATAGGATATCTGATGGTGCATCTATGCATGCAAACATTAAGCTAACATGGTACTTAACTAGAAGCAAAATGCGCGCTTTGCTGCGCCGGTAAACAGCAAGGAAGAATCAAACATTGCTCTACTCGCATGCTTTAATCTTTATTCTTTATGCGTGAGTGACAAAGTACATAACTTGCCACATTGTTGTGAGTATAACATATCCAAGCTCAACCCTTTTATAAGAATATTGTTTCTATTTCAGCTCTGCATCTCTGTCGTATTGATTTGCACTACTACTGCCGAGGCCAAGCACATTCGAACATCCGACACATGTGTTTGTTATAGGAAGCACTCTCCTGACTAACCAATCAGTATTTGAACTTACAAGTAGTAACAAATAGTGGTTTCCTTTTATGACTATGTTGCTACTGCCAACTAATATATTTCTAATAATAGGTGACATGCAGGTTATTTCCAAATAGAAATTCATACACGTTTGTTAGTTAATGATTTGCATTTTACTCGTCACACCAAATAACTATTTGCATTTTACTCGCAGCACCAGATTTGGACGTAATTTCTTTTCTATAAGGGTGTTTTTTAGCGGGGTAAAGGGGATTCTATTACTTGAGGCAACAAATTAGCCAACACCAGTTTTACAATGTCATTCAAGCCCGAACCCAGCCATACCTCAGTACTATGAGGGTGTGTTTGTAAGGACTTGTGATACGTACTAGGAAAATTGCCCGTGCGTTGCAACGGACATACAACTACTAATGTTACTCCCTTCGGTCATTTTTAGTCTGCATACAAGTTCTGTCCAAAGTCAAAGTATCTATACTTTCACCAAACTTGTAGAGAAAAGTATCAACATTCACAATGCCAAATCAATATTGTTGGATTCTTTATGAAATATAGTTTCATAGTATACATATTTGGTATTGTAGATGTTGATATTTTTTAATATAAATTTGGTCAAACTTTACAAAGTTTGACTTGACAAAAATCTAATACGCGGAGTAAAAAGGACCGGAGGGTAAACAAACAAAGGCATGTAAGGTAAGCAAACAAAGGCATGCGAATTGTTAAAATTTCTTGGATTTTGTAAAGCAAAATTGAAGTGCATTGGTAAACCTCTTGGATTTAGTTATTAATGCCAAAGTGTCTTAGACTTAAAACTGCATCTCCCAGGGATATTAAACCTCATGGCCAAAATTTCATTGCAAGGCATTAACATTGCTCAGTGGATTATCAAATGTAACCTACCCCATAATATCTAGAGCTTGCCTTGTTGATTGTAACAGTACTGACCCCATAATATCTTCTTTGTGTTTTTAAATTACAATCTGAAAAAATATTTTAAACTGGTATCTCAACAAAATCACTTGACTTCAGAAGAAACAAGTAAAAAAAATAAAGGAGTCTAATATATGCATATTAGTTTGAATCAGTACTACTGAACTTGAGAAATGAAAGGGAAAGGTTATCTTAGAAGTATGAGCCACCAAATTACATATTGTTCAACTATTTGCATACTGATAAGGGATAAGATGCTTCACATTTCTCGTTTTCTCCCTCCCTTTCTATGCTTAGCAACAATTAGTCAGTAGGAGATGGACTTGTTCAGGATGGAAAGTCTTTCTACTCTGGAAGAAAATAGTGCATGATTCGATGAGCGAATTTAATGTTATATCCATCACATACTTTCCTTTTTTCGACCTACGAAACAAATAAGAGGAACTACAAGCCTCGTCGCCCCGAAAACTAGAGCTTTTCTGCTCTACACCCTACAGTGGACAACAGAAATACAGAGGAACAACAATGCTTGTTATTTTCATGTCAGTGTTGCTTCAGGGATTATAATACTACTGAGGGAAGAAATATCAAACAAACTGTGCCAGGAAATAAATTAGATAAAGTTTACGCGGTAGAGTGTGCACATTCTTCAATAGCTAGGACATAAATTTTTGCATCCAATGAGGTAGGCTTGTTGAGAAATTACAGGTAAAAGGGTCCCTTACTCCTTTATCAGTGCAATAACCTAGTATTAGATTTTTTTAGAACGAAGGCTCTAGAGGAGCCCGGCTTTGAATTAACAAAGCCAACAACCGACCAGGAATAGTAATACAAGCGCGAAACCAACACAAGAAAACAGAAAAACGACAGGTACAAAGACGCTGGACAGCAGCTCACAAGCCACACACACACCAAGCTAAATAAGATTGAACATGGAGACACGCAGCTCGGAGATGTGTAGGTCCTCAATCGCGTACGGGTCACCAAGGAAGTAGGAGAATGACAGCACAGGAGTAGCACTTCCGACGGCGAGGAGGGGCACGCCGTCGCCAAATCGCCAACGGCCCCGACATGCCATGACCTCCCAGCTCCACTGTCAAAGAAAGCCCCTGCCTCCTCGATCGAAGGCGCCGAACCGTTGACAGTGTCGCAGTTCACCCTAGAACCTGGGAGGAAGGACACCGGCAGGCTGCATCTGGAGAAGGAACCGAGCGCACCCGACAAGCCACGGGGTGCTCACCTGGAGCAGAGCACCACCAAATCCACGGACTGGACATGAATGAGAAAGAGATGCCGGAACGGGCGGAGAAGAGCAGTAGCGGCCAGCTACTCCGCCGCTGTGCACCCACCACATCGCCGGGCAAGCCTAATGCCCACCTAGTTCCCAAAGACGGCGCCTTCAGGAAGGAACGCGACGCCAAGGGTGGCGCCGCCGCCCAACAGAGTTGTGGTTTTCACCCGGGAGACTAGAGGGGAAGGGGACGGCGGATCTGACCTGAACGGCGCCTCCAAGGAGGGGAGCGGCGCCCTCGAGCGTCGCCGCTGCCAAGATCGGCGAGGCCGGCCTGGGATTTCTCCCGGTCTTCGAATCCCCGCCACCCTTACCCCAACGGCGCGAGACCCGGTGGCCCGCAGAGGAGCAGGCCGGATCTGGCCGGGGAGGAGCTCGCCAAACAGGGAAGCAGGGGCGGCCAGATCTGGCTGCCGATCTGCCACTGCACCACGCCACCCGTCCTCCGGGACACCCGCCGTCCACACGGCCAGGTTCGCCGGCCCACCGCCCCCGCCACCCTGCCACGAGTATTAGATAGAACCCTATATTTCAGTTGTAACCAAAATTATACCAACAAATCTACCCAGTAGATCTTGACCTCGAAATTATATCAATAATATCTTGGATTTGAGAAAATAAAAGCATATATGAAGTTATTGTTGATGACGCTACTACTCAAACATCCAAACAATAATTTAGTCAGATTCAGCCTACCCTACATGATTAGCTGTAGCCTTATACTGAACAAGACTAATTTTATGGAGAAGACATGACCAAATCATCCAGTCTGTCCCTGCCATGTTTACTCACGGCCGGAAGATTATGCAGGCGTTCTTGACGGTGTGAATTTCGTAGA
Source organism: Triticum aestivum (assembly GCF_018294505.1). Lineage (NCBI taxonomy): Eukaryota > Viridiplantae > Streptophyta > Magnoliopsida > Poales > Poaceae > Triticum > Triticum aestivum. The sequence continues at coordinate 751,635,640 of NC_057803.1, forward strand.
GACATCAAAACCGGGCTCCTATGGCGACCTCCGAGAGACCGATGGGCAGTTAGCGGAGGACCAACTATAAACTCCAAAGTGTGGAAATAGATGATGGAATTTGTAGAATCTAAGTGTGGAAACAAGTACATTAGAATCTGTAGTGTAGTTCGCACCCAAACACAAAAATCCAGATGATAAAGAATGGAGAAGATCACTCCGTTCTCAAAAGAAAAAGAAAAAGGAAAACACTCCATAGGTCGGGGTGTTGTTCGATTTCAACATTTGTAGTCTATGAGGCCAATGTTACAGCTCTGATTATGTTGGAAGACTATATATGCGTTGCAGGCGTCACAGATTTTCCAAATAAGGCTGAGTATGATGAAAGAGCTGAGTGAAGTAGCCATTGTCGGTTGTGTTGTAGAGTTCCAGGTTTCTTCAAACGGTGTTACGCATTGTATTTATGCTCATCATGTCTACATGAGGAAGATCAAATATCTTTAAACTGGTTCTACAGAAATAAGTGTGAAACCTTTTGAATTAATAGTACGTAACATTTCTTTAAAATTACACAAACACTTCTTTACACTGCATAAACATTTTGAAAGACACGCTTCAACTTTTTCAATATATCTATTTATTTTCAAATACACGATGAACATTTTATGGAATGATATGACTCATTTTTTAAACTATGTTAACATTTTTTTAACATTGTATAATTTTTAGAAAATGTACACGTGTATATTTTTGAAACAACTAAACATTCCTTTGCAATGTCAAGAGACAGTTTTTTAAGTTAGGCAAAAAAAAAAATACATTGTATAAACGTTCTTGAAAAGAATGCCACAAACATGTATTTGTGAAATGCGTGAATTTTTTTAAATGGCATGAACATTTTCTTAATGCTAACAACACTTTTTCAAATTTGGGCAAAAAAATTCATTGGCATGAACATATTTTTAATGTTATCTACATTTTTTTACACTTCAAAACATTTTTTTAAATGTATGATGAACATTTAAGGAAAAATTTAATTAATTTTTCAAATATATGTATTTAGAATATTCCACCATATAAACAAATTTAAAAAAATAAAAAGAAAAGAAAAACGAACCAAGCTAGTAATCGTTCGAACTAGCAACTCGAACGCATGCTGTCATCCAGCTGCTCTCTCCTGTCTCAGTGCTTTGAGACAGAAGACGACTCCCCTAATGCGTTGAAATTGATGATGATACTTGTCAGACTTAGAGACGGGTCTAACCTGAAGAGAGATAAGACTCTGTCTCATATAATTTTTTCCCTGGGTAGGGGGGCAAGTGCCCCCCTAGTAGTTCTTCTGTGTACGAGATATTGATTCTAACATATGTAATCGCTAATTCTCCCTATCACTGCTCGTACGATTCTAATTCTAATTATAGTGGCGGTTGGGCTCTAGCAAAATTACAATATATACACACACGGAATCGATGAAGCCGCTACGCACGCAGCCCACTCGGAGGATGATCTATCCTCACCAGATCAGTATCGTGACTTGACGCGAGAGTGTTGGTCCCAACGTATGATGAAGCGTGCAGGAGCGTGCGCTCCCGGGAGCACCAACGGATTTCCCGTAATGCGAGAGTGGCGTTTTGGCACATGGGAGCGCGCGCTCCTGGTTTCTAAAATGTGTTTTAAACATATTTTGAAATGTCAAAAAAATTCAAACAAAAACTTAGCGCATACATCTCGATATTGTACATGCTCACAAAGTCGTTTCGCGAAAAACCGACAACTTATGTTTTCACAAGACATCATTTTATCTTTTTTACACAAGTCACAAAAAATATCAGTTTTCTCCAAAACTTGACGTGCACACATTTAATATCGAGATGTATGCGTCAAATTTTTGTTTGAAATATTTTTACGCTTCAAAAAAAAATCACGTGCAGGAGCGTGCGCTCCCGGGAGCACCAACGAATTTCCCCATGTAATGCTCAAGTTAGTAGCAATCTTGGTTTAGCGCACGTATTCAGGCAGGACAACAAAAGAAAGAAAGGAGAAATACTAAATTCTAAGAGAAGCAAGACATCATCGAGTTCAACATCGTCACGAGATAATCGATTTCAATGCATTCATGAGACCACCAAAGATAACCACTTGACATTAAGTTTATTACTAGAAGTGCAAACATTAGAGAGCAAGTACTAAGTGCAGGATATGAAGTACAAGAGGAAAACTCGCTAAAGAGGCTGTGTTCACAAAAGGAGAGGGAGATCACGCGGTAGTTTACATGGTGCATCACAGGAGCCGGTGGCATGACGTATCACTTGGTACTCGCCAAAGTTAGAAGAATAGGTGACCGGTGACGTCCATCAACGATCAACACCATGGCCTCGGTGTGAAAGTAACTGGTTCAAACACCTAATGCTATTGTGCGTGAGACCCTCTTTTTATGGCGTGCAACCTCTTCTCCAGATGATTGCTTATGTCCTCATAGTTATGTGCCACCACTTTAATATTCATAAGGGTCTCATGGTTATGCGCCACCACTTTAATATTCCTAAGGCTCTCGTTTGTCGATTTATCCGCGGCATGGTAGGAGGAAGCCATGTGCTATCACATTATGAAGCTGATCTGAGAATGCGCTCATGTATCTCACATCATAGAAGTAACCCTTGGCAAGCTTGTTTACAATGTAAAAATGACTCAAAGAGCCTGAGTCTCAAATGCCCCTCCCGGTCCAATCATATCCAACCCGATAACACAGAACACACTATCAATTTCGCATTGTTGAAACTCAAAACCTTTTTAAAAATACAGGAACTATTTTTAATTTTGTGAACATTTTTTGAATTTGTGATCAACTTTTGATTTTTTTAGCCAGGAGCGCACCAAGTGGTACGCCCAACCGCCGCCACACATTGCATGCTGGGCGCTCCCTGCGGATTTTGGTTTTCTTATATTCCTGTACATGCTTTTGGGATTTAGATATTTTTTGTTTTTTTGGCTTTTTTATTTTGGCCTACTTTTTCTTATGTTTTGGAAAATATTTGGTTCCAAAAGAGAAAAAATAAATATATGTACTTCCACGAGAAGCACATATTTGCTTCCATGAGCTATGCTTCTCAAAAAATGGCGGAAAAGGTGAAAAACCACAATCATCCTTCCGAACTCCCGGTTTTTCCTATTCATTTTGTTGTTGCCGTTTTTTTGGTATTTTTTTAGTTTTTCTTAAAAGAGTTCGGTAAAACCTATTAACATGGAGGCGTAGTCCAGTCCACTAGGCGGTTGCTTGCTTTTCCATCGTTTGTTTTGTTGAGGAGGCCCAGTTCAGTCCACTAGGCACAGACACTTGAACCTGGGCCTGCCAGGCCCATATACGACCCGTCTGTCCATTCGCCTCCTGCTCCGCTCATTTATACAGGAGCCATTGCTCAAAAAAATAAAAAAATTTATACAGGAGCCGAACCATCTCCATCCCATTCGCCTCCGAGTAACCGCCAGCCCCCACCGCCGGAATCCCCCTCCCCCTCCGCGCTCGCTCTCTAGGGTTTAGGGTTCCGGCGAGATGTCGACGGCGAAGCCCCGCCCCGCCGCCAACCGCGCCGCACCCTCCCCCTCACCCGCGCAGGCCGCTGCCGCCGCGAAGCCCACCGTGGTGCTGCGCAAGCCCGTCTTCACCACCATCGACAAGCTGCTGCCGCAGACGCACGGCCACAACCTCACCGCGCGCGTCCTCTCCGCCCGCGCCGTCCTCGACAAGCCCGCCGCCCGCACCCGCGTCGCCGAGTGCCTCGTCGGGGACCCCACCGCCACCGTCCTCTTCACCGCCCGCAACGCCCAGAGTAAGCAATCCCCTTTTCCTCGCCCGTATCATCCGCGCCGTTTCGCCTCGCTTTGCTTGCCCCATGTGTGGATGCAAAATGTACCTTGCCTCTGTCCCTTAGCTTGGTGCACGGGCGGACGGATGGATTCGCCTCGCGCTGTTTGCCTAGATTATTATTTAACTGCTTGCTTGCTTCTCCTCATGCCATCTGTAGATGATTTGTGTGTAGATCTGCTTGCTGTTGTGGCTTCTGTCCTGTTGGACGGAGCAGCTTCATCTTCCTGCGGTTGCTGCATCGTTGTTTAAGTTGTTATTATACACGCTTGTTGATCCGTCAGACTGTTTGGGGACAGAAATTTGCTTGCAGTTGCTTACCATGGGAGCAGTCATTGTTTGGTTTTCTCTTTCACTGATGTTGGTAGCGATGTACCGGGTCCTGCCTGCATTGTGGGGAGAAAGCTCCTTTGGCGACCTTGACTGTGTGAATTTCGTAGAGACATCAAAACCGGGCTCCTGTCCTGTAGATGATTTGTGTGTAGATCTACCTGCTGTTGTGGCTTCTGTCCTGTTGGATGGAGCAGTTTCATCTTCCTGCGCTTGCTGCATTGTTGTTTATGTTGTTACCTGCTTGCTGACCCATCTGACACTTTAGGGACAGAAAATTGCTTGCAGTTACTTACCATGGGTGCAGAAATCATTTCGTTTTCTGATTCACTGTGTTGGTAGCGATGTACTGGGTCCTGCATTCGGGGAGAAAGCTTTCAAACCGGCTTGTATGTACATGTTGATTTTCAAGGGACATGTAGCCTAGTTACAATTTGCTGCTTACAATACATGCTTGTTTATTCATCGACTGCTCGTGAATCGGTTGCAGTTACCATGTGTGATTCTTTTTGGGTCCTGCATTGCAGTACAAGGCTCTAAATTTGTCTTGTATGTACATGAAGATTTTCAAGGGACATGTAGCTTATGTTGTTGTTTAAGCTGTGTGCTCATTTATTCAGAATCAGTTCTGGTAGCCATCTTTTGATTTTCTGGTAGACTAGTATTGGTACGAAAGCATATGTTTCCCTGTGGAATATGGGCTAGCCTGCATCAAGGAAATTATCTGTAAAATTGACTGACTCGTGCACTTTTTGAAGGTCCATGGACAAAATTGCAAGTTAGAGCGTAAAACTGGAGCGTAAAACTGGATGTATGCTTAACTGGAGTAAAACTCACATCTGGGGGACATGCTGCATTGTTGGTTATGTTGTTTACATGCTTTTTGATCCATTGACTGTTTGAGGACAGACAATTGCTTGCAGTTGCTTACCATGGGTGCAGTCATTTTTTGATTTTCTGTTACACTAATGTTGGTAGTGATGTCTCATGTCCTGCATTGGGGGAGAAACCTCTGAAATCAACTTTTGTGTAGATGATGATTTCAAGGGACATGTAGCCTAGCTACATTGTTGCTTTTATTATCAGTTGCAGTTACCATGCTATCATCACTTGATTTTATGTTGCACTAATGTTGCTATTTATGTGTTGGGTCCTGTATTGGGGGAGAAATCTTTGAAATTGCCTGCGTATACATGATTTCAAGGGGCATTTAGCATATAAACTGTTGTTAACAGTGCATGCTTCTTTATTCTTAAACTGTTGGGGATTCAGTTGTAGTTACCATCTATGTTTTTAAGGCGGTAAGGCGAGGCGAGGCGCTGGGGGGGCGCCTCACTGCCTAAGCGCTGAGGCATAAGGCGAGGCGACGCCTTAGAGACTTGTAAGCAACAGAATTAAGTAGAATTTGGTAGGCATTAAGCAACTAGGCATACAGCCATACACACCTTGCAACTGATTGTTGTAGAGCCCCCATCCTCTTTGCACTTGCTTTTCTCCCCAACAGAATTCTGCATCAACATGAAGTCATGAACAAATATGTTAGAATAATGTATCACTTACCAGTGCACATTCCACAAAAAATAGAAATAAAAGTGAGGCAGCGAACAAGAGTGGAAAGAAAGATAGCAAGTATGAGTGCAACTGCAATCTGCAATGCATGGCATATTACATAACCATTAACCAATTCAAATGACACAAGTCCAGTAGTCCACATAAGACAAACAGAATAATAGATAATTCCAGCATAGCAAAAGGGATAAAGGTGGCCAGCTCAGCTCTCTCATGTCTCTCCACTCTCAAAGTCTCAATCAAAAGTCATCATCATCAAACTCATTGGCATTGGTGTTGTCTTCACCATCTTGGTCAACATTAGTTGGCTCTTGATCGTCATTGCTCACATCATCATCATCCTCAACGTAGTCTGAATCCTCCCCCTCCGCATTGGGCATACTGTTGCTCTTGCTTGTTGTTGCTGTACTGCAGAGGAGGAGGAGCTGCTGGACAGGAGGATGAGGAGGAGCTGCTGGACAGGAGGAAGAGGAGGAGCTGCTGGAGAGGAGGAACCGTTGGAGAGGAGGGGGAGGAGCTGCTGGAGAGGAGGAGGAACCAGATCTGCTGGAGAGGAGCCACTGAAGAGAAGGAGGGGGAGGAGTGTGTGGATTGGGGGCTGTTTCTCTCTCTCTCTTTCTCCCCTCTTACCTGTTGGCGCCAACATGATTCCAGTTTCCCGCCAAAACTCTGTTTCCCGCCTAAAACAGCTCCCCTGCCTGCCTGGCAAGCTAAGGCGTCCAAAATGGACTAAGGCAACGCCTCGGACGCCTAGGCAGACGCCTCGGACGCCTTATAGCTTAAGGCGGACGCCTTAGACACCCACCTAAGGCGAGGTGGACGCCTTGCCCTCGCAGGGCGCCCTGACGCCTAAGCGTCGCCTAGGCGACGCCTTAGGGACGCCTTGAAAACAGAGGTTACCATTGGTGTAATCGTTAGCATTTGATTTTCTGTTATACTAATGTTGGTGAGAATGCATTGTTTTGCCTGTGCAATATGGGTTAGCCTGCATTAGGGAAAATATCTCAGAAATTGACTTGCTTATGTATGATTAAAGTTGCAAGTTAGAACATAAAAGTTGCTTGTATGCTTAACTGAAGTAAAACTCAGCATTTGTGATGGGTAACCAATGGGGGTACACAAAGCCACTTGCTTGCAATTGCTATGGGTCTTAGCAGCATTCTATTTTCTGTTCCATTCTTATGAAAATGTGCTACTGCCACATGTTCAGGATGAGTGTATCATGCATGCTTTACTTGTTCATGTGATATGTGTCTATATGGGTTGATATACCAAATCAAGCTGGGTTTGTCCGCCCTGTTGAAGCATCCGTAAAATTGCTGTATAGGCTGTAGAGGGACTTGTATGGGGCAAATTTGTTCTTATTCCGAGTTAGATTGCCATTTACGCATATCATCATTAAGGCTTGTTGAAATGAAACTGTGGATGCTGAAAGCACCTTATGCATATATCCTGTTAATAGAGGATGCCCATAAGGTGATCATTGGAACCCGCTGGTTGATGCACAATTTACGCTTTCACTTACTGATATAGAAACTGTACTACATAATCTGTTTTCCCTATGTATAGTGACTGATGCTGATTTCTAACTAATTAAAGTCAGTTTTGTTCATCACATGCTAACGGAATATTTATCTTAGTTTAGTTTAGTTTTAGTTTGATAGATAACATCTTGTACAGTTAATTGCTTGCAGTTGCTTACCATGAGTGCTGTCATTGTTTGATTTCCTGTTACACTAAAGTTGGCAGTGATGTCTCGGGCCCTGCATTGGGGGATAAATTTTTGAAATCGGCTTGTGTATACATGATGATTTCAGGAGCCTACCTACATTCTTGCTTGCATTATATATGCTTCTATATTCTTCAACTGTCACGGAATCAGTTACAGTTACCATGGTATCATTGGGTCCTGCATTTGGGGAGAAATCTTTGAAATTGCCTTTCTAAACATGATTTCAAGCGGCATTTAGCGTGTTTTGTTGTTAACACTGCACGCTTATTTATTCATGAAATGTTGGGTCTCTATTACAGTTACCATTGGCGTAATCATTGTCATTCGATTTTCTTGTATTCTAATGTTGGTCAGAATGCATAGGTTTCTCTGTCGAATATGGGTTGGCATGCATCAGGAAAAATACCTGATAAACTGACTTGCTTGTGTATGATTTGAAGGGACATGCACAAAATTCTAATTTCTTAGTACATAAAATGTGCGCGCATGCTTAACTGAAGTAAAACTCACTCTATTATGGGTAACCAGGGTGGGACATGAATGGCACAACCCCACTTGCTTGCAATTACCATATGGGCCATAGCAGCATTATATTGTCTGTTACATCTGTCTTATCATGCTTTATGTGTTGATATGCCAAATACAGATAGATTGTCTGCCCTGTTGAAACATCTGTAAAATTGTTGTACATGCTGTAGATGGACATGCATGGGGCAAATTTCTTCTTGCTCCGAGTTAGATTGCCTTTTATACACATCATCAAGGCTTTTTTAATGACTGTTGCTGATTTCTAATAAGTAACGAAAGTCAGTTTAGTTGATCGCATTCCAATGGTCTATTTATCTGATTTTGAACGGATAACATTTTGTGTACATTTATGCGCTGTGCGTACAAGTCGCAGCACATGGCTCATCTAATAAGTGCCATTTCCCTGTCAACAGTTGAGATGCTGAAGCCAGGCAACACGGTGATCTTCCGCAACGCCAGGATCGACATGTTCAAGGACACGATGAGGCTGGCGGTGGACAAGTGGGGCCTGATCGAGGTGGTGGAGGAGCCCGCCGACTTCAAGGTGAACGAGGACAACAACATGTCGGAGATCGAGTACGAGCTCGTGAACGCGCCGCCGAAGAAGCAGGAGCGCAAGAAGTGAGCGTCGGACCGGGACGGCTCTCTCTGGCTGTGGACATAGATTTTGGGAGGCAGTGGGTAGCAGTAGTAGGTTCGCTTCATTATCCTGGAAAAGGCTTCAGCAGGAAGGAAGGCCTGGTCTCTTTGGGTTTATGGATGGATCGTGTTCTGTGTCGGTGGTGGCGTCGTGTAACTGGCCAGCCTATTAAACTTTTGTTGGTATGGAGTTTTGGATGCTGTTCTGATGGCAATATTTCTGGGATTATCAAGTGACGTGCTCTTCTGAATCATGAGTACTAGTGTTAATCTGTCAACTATTGTCATCTACTCCTTCCGTCCGAAAATACTTGTCATCAAAATGGATAAAAAGGGATGTATCTAGAATCAAAATACATCTAGATACATCTTCTTTTATCCATTTTGATGACAAGTATTTCCAGACAGAGGGAGTATCTATCTATGGCTCTGCAGGTTGTTTAGTTAGAAGATGAATCAGCCATGAATCCTGATACTTGTCTGATGCCATATCATACGGTTTCTCATGGTTGCCTACTTGTTGTGTCAATTATTATCATTTCCACAACATTGACCTGATTAACATTTGTGATTTCATAGCAGGATCGTATTCTACACTGCTGGCTCCCTTGTCCGTGCATTGACCTCTACTCCATGGGGAACAGCGGCAAGAACCCTGGTAAGGAATTGACCTGCCATTAATTTGTTCATTCATGCTATTGTTCCAGCCTAGTTATTCTGTGTCTTTTTCTTCAGTTGCAAAGTTTACAGTAACACATCTTCACTCTAGTCTTACAACTCAACTAAACTGCAGTACAGTTAGATATAGCACATGACACTTGAAGTACAGTTGAATATCATGACACTGATGTAAAAGAATGAAAGAAAGAAAGCAGAAATTGTCCCAGTAGTGGCCTTTACACTTTAGCTTGCTACGCAAAGGATCCTCTTGAACTCGGGTCTCTAGCTGTAGATTCCGGCAATGGAGTCCAGCATCAGGCTTGTGATAAGCTGGTTCGTTGTCTCTGTCGGATGGACAGCATCCCAGTACAAGTACTTGCTCGGGTCTGGGCATGTCCTTCGCCCTCTGCATGTCTGGCCGACCTCGATCATCCCTGATCCGCAGCACCCTCTCGACACCTCCGTCAGCCCTACATTTCATCCATTCATTCATTCCACAAAACAGCACATCTTCTACAGCACATCTTGGCAATATTCAGAAGAGATGTGAAACACGCTACCGTAGTTCTGAGGGTTGTCTGTTGCTGCCCGTATGATTGTGTAGGTGTCTATGTAGGCGCTCCTCATTCGGGGCTGGTAGTTGACGAAATTCGACAGCTGAATCAGCCTCGAGTTGAAGGAGGCTGCCAACTGGTTTAGATCGCTGTCGCATCCATCTGGATCCCTTCCAAGCAATGTTCTCGCGATTGGCAGACAGCCGATCGGGGGTAGCCCGACGAACATGAACCTTCTCGCTCCAAGCATCCTCATCACCTGCATTATAATACGTCCAGCATTGATCACAGAGCATCCAAGATTTATATGTGCTGGATCGATGCTAGCTACTCCCTCCGTTCCTACATATAAGTCTTTGTAGAGATTTCACTATGAACTACATACGGATGTATGTAGGTGCATTTTAAGTGTGGATTCATTCATTTTGCTTCGTATATAGTCCACCTAGTGCAATCTCACAAAGACTTACATTTAGGAACGGAGGGAGTAGTTCTGATCCAAAGTCCATGCGTACCTGGGTATAATTGCCAAGGCGTGCTATCAGGTGGTTCTCGTACCGCAGCATGGCGATAGGGCCAGCTGATCGGTTCGACGCGATGTAGTTTAGGAGCATGTCATTTGTGCCAGCGCTTATGATGAAGGTAGCCCTGTTGACAATCCGTTCTGCTCTTCTTGTTCCAAGCAGTGCTCGGATCAGTAGCTTGTAGCGCCAGAAGTGCCACAATTGTCTCCGGAATGGCAACGCGCTCTGCAAGTAAGAACCTTAGCTAATAGCTACCACAGCACAATTCATGAATGAGTATCTAAATTTCATTTAGATTTCTTCAACAGCATCACTTTTTTTGTCCTACAGGGAATTTTTATCTGCCAGTGAGCAACAAGTACTGAACCTTTTTTGGGTCCTGTTTAGGTCAACCTTGTTGCATGACCAGTCATGCCTACTCTATGAGTTTATCTCTATTAGGAGGCAGGTTTGTTTTTCATGTGAATGAACTACACATATGATCTTTGTACTTTACCAATTCACTAACATTTCTTCAAATAGATTACATTTTCATGCAGTGATATGACTGAAAATATTAACAGATGATGCTGATGACGTACTAATGTGGTGGCAGTGCTATCGTCGTATCCAGAGCCCGCCGACGCGAAGCTCACCCCCTTCCGGAGCTGCCCCAGCTTGAGCGTCGGGTCAAGGAAGCCCGGGATGGTCCTCATTATACCGAGCTTGTCCGCTGCACAAACACCGCGACTCTGCCAAGTCAGGTATCCTGGCTGAAACAGCAGCAGCAAAAGGAGACAGAGGAAGAAATGTGAGACCGTTACCCAGCATATCGGTGGCCAGCCGGCCGTTGGAGAAGCGGCCGGTGGGCCTGCGGCCGTAGAAGTTGACGCCGTAGGGCGGGAAGTTGGCCTTGGCCGTGGTGCGCAGGCGGTTGTTGTTGCCAGGGTCCACCGTTGAGTCCCCGAACACGAGGAGCGTGGTGCAGACCGCGGAGCGGTTGCCGCCCCTGGGTGGCATGGGTGCTCCCACGTCGGGGTCCTGAATTGGTGGCACGAGCTGTATTGGCGGCATGATCTGCTGTGGCGGCGGTGACGGAGGGTCCTGCTGCTGCTGCGGCGGCGACTGAGATGGAGGGTCCTGCTTCGGCGGTGGTGGCGGTGGTGATGATGGAGGGTCCTGCTTCCGGGGAACCGGTGGGGCTCGTCCGTGCGATGGCCGGTGTCGCCGCGGAGGCGATGGTGGTGCGTGCTGTGGTGGTGTGGGCGGTGGCGCGGATGCCTTTGCTGGTGGCGCTGGTGCTGTTGCTGCGCAATGCAGTTCCCCGGCGGCGAGCAGCAGCGCCAGCAGTAGGACGGCCAGCGGGAAGCCCCTCATGACTTTGGTTGAGGGTAGCAGAGTGTGAGGCAGCAGTTAGTTTTGAGGTGTGGAGGATGCAAAATCGTGTGTATATGTGGGAGAAGAGGTGGTGAGAAGAGTGCGGGGGCAGGCAGCAGCAAGGTTGGGTTGGGGTTGGGATTGGGATGTGACGGGATGATGCAAATGCAGTGGAAGGAAGCAATGCAATGCAAAGGTGGCCTGGTGCCTGGTAGGTGGGTGCTTGTTGTATCTGGGCTGGGTTCACTTTGTGTGAGCAGCAGCTTTGGACTAACTGGGAGGGAGGATTGTTTCTAGGTGTTTGCGGAGCAGGGCAGAGCTGGTCAGGGCATTGCAGTTTGGTGGTTTGTTTTCAGCACATGCAGCAGAGGGTCTGCCGACACATACTGCTACCTACATATTCATCAGGACTGACAGTGTGCATATTTTTTTTTGAAGGTCACAGGGTGCATATTTTTAACAGCAGAGCAGACAGTCTGTAACAGGTAAAAACGCATGCTCCGGTTTGTTACAAGTTGACGCACCATTTTTTTATGAATATATTCTGGCTTTTTTTTACCAAAAGATGAGTGCGCCTTAAAAAAACCGGACAAGGCTTCGGTTCTGGTTTTTTCCGGTTGGGCTGCCGATTTGGTCCGGTGTTTTGAACTATGGCTGAAACTGATGAGGATGGTGATGCGGAGTACCGCGAATCTGTGATGAACACTGTTCCTTTCTGGATCAATGCATGGAGCTTTTTTTTCTTTTTTTGCGGGTCAATGGATTTTAAAATAAATGTATTATCTTTAGTAACTAATTTTTTTTGCGGGTCAATGGATTTTAAAATAAATGTATTATCTTTAGTAACTAAAGTTAGTATAAAATCGAGACTTATTTTGAGACGAAGATTATGAGACTAGTACTCATACGCCCGGTCGGCGCCATTGTCCGGTTGCAAAAATTTGACCTAGACGGCGCCTCAAATGGCCCTCAAACACCCAGACTGACCGGCACCCCTCATATCCAGCCCAAATATGGAGAGGATATGGGCGCCCTGGCACGCCCACCACATCGTACCATGTGGCCTTTTCCGACCCCACATATGTTCGTCCCCATCTGCTCACCGGAGCAAACACTAGCCACTTCACTCCAGTCCCCTCCGTCACCAGAGCTCACCTCTGGCGGTTTTCGGCCTTCTTCGGCATGGCAGGCAACGGATTGGACTTCGAACAATCTGGATCCGTCGACTGGGGTGTCACCCCGTGCAGGTTGGACAAGGCAATGGCAGTCTGCATTGCACTCCGTCGCTCCTGGGAGGACATCAGCCGCCCGACGGACGGATCTGTCCACCCTGACTCCATAGTGTCGGCTCAACGGGTGCTCGGGTCCTCTGGGGCTGGATCCTCGCGGTCCTGGCAATCAGAACCCCTCTCCTTCCCCGTCACCTGTCTGGCAGACTATGAGTCCCACCGGGAACTGGTGGCCCGCGGTGGGAAGGAGAGGATAAGGGCCGTTGAGGCCCGTATCGTGGCGGAAATGGCAAGGCGGAGGCGGCTGATGCGGCCGCAGAGGAGGAAGCCATCCACACCCGCATTGTGAAGAAACGACAGCGGAGGAACACGAGCGCCCTTGCCCGAGAGCAGAATCGGGCAGTCCGTGCCATGACCGGACTGCCGTCGAAGGAGGATAAGGCGGACAGCTTCGGCGACGAGCAGATCCGGCTCGATCTGTACTGCGTCTTCGACCGGCACTTTCATGAGAAGGGAAAGGGAAGGGCAGCCGTGGATGAACTCCCTCATAGCCAAAACATGCCAAATTTTGGTAGTATGATGGCATGTTTAGTTAGTAGTGATGGATTAGCCGGAGAATGTTTGTGCATCGATGGTAGTTGCGTATGGATTTGAGATAGTACGAGAGATTACTCCCTCTGTAAACTAATATATGTGAACTAATAAAAAAAAGTGTTTAGATCGCTAGTTTAAGAGTACATTACTTAAGGGGTGCCCGGTCAATGTCCGCGGGTGTTGGAGGGCCGGATTTACCAAGTCGTGTGTAATAATAAAGCATTTTGGGATGAGATGGGAGGCTACGGCGCCGCGGAGTCGGCAGCACCGTGAGTAGTAGTGCTTGGCTGCTTGCTATTGGGATTTGGGAGAGAGTTTTCAACTCAGACACTTGCTCCATCCTGTCCATTGGCACGGCACGCTAGGCGACGGCCACCACCACCAGAGAGAGGCTCCTCACTCCCACACGCCTCGCCTGCTTGCCACTCGCTCCTCGCCGGACACTCGCTTGCCACCACAGCAGACACCATGTCCGCCGACCCGACAAACCAGCCGGAGCCGGAGCAGAAGGGCGACGGGTACGCGTACCTGTCGGGGCTGGGCAACAGCTTCGCGTCGGAGGCCGTCCCGGGGGCGCTCCCGGCCGACGGCCACAACAGCCCGCTGCTCTGCCCGCTGGGGCTCTACGCCGAGCAGCTCTCCGGCACCCCCTTCACCACCCCGCGCCACCGCAACCTACGAACGTACCTACTACTGCCTTCTTCCTCCTTTCTTTCTTCCAGTGGAGGCTGAATCAAGATCCGCTCTTTCTTTCTTTCTTTCTTTCCGATTTGATTTGGCTGCAGGTGGATGTACCGGATCAAGCCGTCGGTGACCCACGACCCCTTCCACCCGCGGGACCCGCCCAACCCGCGCCTCCTCGCCGACTTCCACGACCCGCGCGCCGCCCTCGCCACCCCCACCCAGCTCCGATGGCGCCCCGCCGACCTGCCGCCGCCCGATGGCCCGCCGGAGCTCGACTTCATCGACGGCCTCTACACCGTCTGCGGCGCCGGCAGCTCCTTCCTCCGCCACGGATTCGCAGTCCACATGTAGAGTACCTACTCTGCTCCTCTGCTTCTTTCTACTGTAGCTTATTAATTGCTCAACTGAACTGAACCATCCTTCAGACTGTTCAGCTCGCCACTCCACTCCACAGTTCATTCTGTTCACCAGCTCGAAATTTCAGACCAAAATTGATTGGCTGATTGACCCTGTTAATGCTCATGCCCTGTTGTTCCAGGTATGCCGCCAACAAGTCCATGGACGGGTGCGCCTTCTGCAACGCCGACGGCGACTTCCTCATCGTGCCCCAGCAAGGGAGTGAGTCCTCTAGGCTTCAACCCACCAAATTCAGACATAACGCTGTCTTTGTCTAGCTACCAACCTGTTGTTGCTCTGTTCATCCTTGATTGGAACTGTCTCAGATATTCAGCCACACTACCACTAGAGTTATCATCACAGCTTTCTGTTGTTACCCAAAATTCTGTCCTTTTCAGTGTCCCAGCCTTCTGTCGTTATGTGCAATTGATTGATAGCATACTTAAAAAAGGACTAAAAATTCCTGTTCAGTTATGCTTACATTGATGGGAATGTCCATCCTCATCACCTTCTACGGTTTTGGTGTCAAGCCCAGAGTTGTTGATCACAACCGAGTGCGGAAAGATGCTGGTGCCGCCCGGCGAGATCGTCGTCATTCCCCAGGGCTTCCGCTTCGCCGTCGACTTGCCTGACGGCCCTTCGCGCGGCTACGTTTCCGAGATCTTCGGCGCCCATTTCCAGCTCCCTGATCTTGGCCCAATTGGTAATATACTCGTGCCTCCGCCTTCTGTATTCTACTGCAAGACTGAATTGGCATTCTGTGCTGTTATAAGGTACCTAGCTGATGGGTGGTTGGTGTGCAGGTGCTAATGGCTTGGCTTCGGCAAGGGATTTCCTCTCCCCCACGGCATGGTTCGAGCAAGCACACCGCCCTGGGTATGTCATAGTGCAGAAGTATGGTGGCGAGCTTTTCACCGCCACACAGGATTTCTCGCCGTTTAATGTGGTCGCCTGGCATGGAAATTATGTCCCTTACAAGGTAACAAACCCATTCCAGCAGTGTGGACGCCTCGATCTATCGAGTCCCTTTTTAACTGTTAAAACGTGTCTTTTTCTTGTTTAAATAAGTGATTAGGAATTTTATAAGTGGTCATATGTGGAATGATTTTCTTTGGCCCTACAGCTTGCCGTGTGTGCCTAACTTGAATTTTGTTTTCCTTTCAGTACGATCTGAGCAAGTTCTGTCCGTTTAACACTGTCCTGTTTGATCACGCTGATCCGTCAGTGAACACAGGTGACTGCTTCTTCTGACTGAGATGATAATACAGTTGGGGGGAGCATTTGAGCTGCTTCTTGTGTTATGTGTCTGATAACCGTGTGCATATGAATTGTTCCTCACATTTTCAGTGCTGACTGCTCCAACTGACAAGCCTGGCGTGGCACTGCTTGATTTCGTGATATTCCCGCCTCGGTGGCTGGTGGCCGAGAACACGTTCCGCCCTCCGTACTACCATCGCAACTGCATGAGCGAGTTCATGGGGCTGATCTATGGCGTATACGAGGTAATAAATCTCTAGTCTCGGTATAAACTGAACTGAACCCGTTATCTGTTTCCTGAATGCCTGAACTGAGCTTTGCAACACACAGGCAAAAGCAGACGGCTTCCTGCCGGGAGGCGCGAGCCTGCACAGCTGCATGACACCCCACGGGCCGGACACCAAGACGTACGAGGCGACCATCAGCAAGCTCGGCGGGCCGGAAGCCAACACACCGACGAGGCTGAGCGGCACGCTGGCCTTCATGTTTGAGTCGGCTCTGATCCCGCGCGTGTGCCGCTGGGCGCTCGAGTCACCCTCCCGGGACCTCGACTACTACCAGTGCTGGATCGGGCTCAAATCGCACTTCTCGCATGGCAAAGATGGCGGTTATGATGGACCGGCGACAACCGGCGGTGACGACAAGGATGGCGAGAAGTAGCTCTGTTTCCACAGGTAGGAAATGAAATGAAATGAAATTCCTAGGCCATGTATATGTATGTATACTACTAGTTGTTACCTGTGTAAAGGGAGAAAACAAACAGTAATCAATCCAGTAGGGATAAATAAGCAGAATGTGCAGCATGCATGTACAATCACCATCCAACATGCCAATGTGTATACCTAATAATATCATTATAGCAAGCAAAAGCATGTACATTTATGGTGATGAGCAGTCGTTTTTCTTTTCTGGTTAGCAGCGTATTTATTGGCTGATTGTACCCTGGCCACTTTTGTTGAATAAAGCTCCCCTGGTTAATTCTGTAAGGAAGAGGATGCTACTATAACTGTATTGAAAGAGGATCCTAGTTAATTCCTGAATAATGTGGCTGCACCTTCAGTCCTCTGCTTGTGGTGTTGTATTGAAATCAGTAGTCCAAACCTGGAGATGCATTTGATTCCAACCTGTAGCTAAGGCTGTGAGTATAATGTGATTGTTTCATGGAGCAGCTAGCTTCTAGCTAGTACTGAAGATTGTGCATATGAGGTAGGTAGGGAGGGAGGGAGGGTCCTCTGAATTCTTGGCAACTTGCTCTGCATTTTTTGCTAGGTCGACCAATCGATCGATGTTTTAGTCTCTGTATGTAATTAATGCTCGAGTACGTATTGCCTTCTTTGAATTCCCGTTTGTAACTCTGAACTATGGTGGTTTATTGTTTGTATCTACTGTAACAGACGATGCTATCATGATCAATTGTTAAAGCATACTATATTCTTTCAGACTTGGTGAATGCAGTTTAGCTGCTCTGTTGGTCTTCCATGATCAATTCCTAGTAGTCAGCACTGATGCTGATATTGCTACAATTTGTTCACGTTGAGAAAGAACATTATTAACGAATCGTAAGGCGAAAGGGGGCGACAAACTCCACAGCGAAATCGGCCAAACACATCGTCGGAAGCGCACACGATTTGTTTCAGAGTGCACCTACACAATTCACACTATTTCGTTTCATCGAATTTTCACAAACCATTTGAGCAAACGAGATGGGTGATGCGCCGCACTCACACGGCACGCACCGAGAATCGCATGACGGTCGAGCATGCATAAGCCATTTCCCCCTGGTTTTCAGCTGCCAAGCAAGCTCCATCGCGATCGAGCACGCAAAAGGAAGGGACTCATCGCTTCCATGTGATTTGCCCCCGCCCCATTTCCCGGAGATATAAACACATTCGGCCCACTCTTCATGCATCATCCATGCTGCTGCTCTGACCGACCGACCGAATGCGCAACATTCTACTCATCACCCTGCTCCCTTCATTCGGCGTTGGTACGGTGGGTGATGCGCGCGCTCTTCTATCGATTCCCTTCCGCCGTGATCGTTCCTTCTAACAAGTGCGATTCAAATATTCTGTAAGTGCTGTGATGCTCTCTTATTTATGTGAGTACTTCTTCAACGTTTACATGACATCTTTCCCATTACAAAAAAAAAACATTATACTCCTTTGCGGTTACGGATATTCTTTCCAATGTATCTGACCACTTAAATCCTCCTTCTGCCATCAGATTGGTCAGTGGCAGAAGAACAGATTGTGTTTGTGCTGTAAATTATATATATGTGGAAGCTCAAGATCGCCGAGGGCGGCCCGTGGCTCTCGAGCGGCAACAATCACGTCGGAAGAGAAACATGGGAGTTTGACCAAAACGATGCCGGATCAAGCGAAGAGCGGGATGCGGTCGACGCTGCACGGGCCGAATTCCAGAAGAACAGGTTCAGGACAAGGCACAGCTCCGATGTTTTGGCTCGCATGCAGGTAACTAAAATGCACTGATATGTATGCACCTTTGCGGTCTCTGATGATATTTGAAGCTTTTTATTATAAGAAACTGAGTACATGCTCTGTTTTTCGTTCTGCAGCTAGCAAAGAAGAATAACTTCAGCCTTGATCAGCAGAAACCAAATGATGAAGCTACTGTCGACATCAATGTAGCTACGGTATCAGAGGCACTGAGAAGGGCACTCGGATACTTCTCCGCCATACAAGCGCATGATGGGCACTGGCCAGGAGATTTTCCGGGGCCACTCTTTACCACAGCAACCATGGTAATTAAGATACATCATAATTAAAATTTCTGTTTAATTGTTTGGGTCATCACCATCAAGTTAGTTATAGCCAACATTTAGATGCTCATGCACACTGTATTCTCATATTCTTGCACTTCCACATGACATTCTTATGCTTATTCCTTCCTGCTGCAGATCATAGTTTTGTATGTCACCGAGTCATTAGGTACTACGCTGTCATCGGAGCATCGCAAGGAGATCTGTCGTTACTTGTACAACCGTCAGGTAATTAAGCTGCACATTTTCCAGGAAACTAGTCATGGATAACTAGGAAGTTCTGTTTTCCACAATATATATTTTGACTGAAACTGTTTCTCTGGATGTCTTCAAAAAATTTTAGAAGAAAAATATATCATCAAAAATAGACTGACCCAATTTTTGTATCATCAGAATATAGATGGAGGCTGGGGACTACACGCAGAAGGCGAAAGCTCCATGCTCAGCTCAGCTCTCAACTACACTGCTCTAAGACTACTTGGTGAGGGCGCTGATGATGGACCGGATATGTCCATGCCGAAAGCTCGGAAATGGATACATGACCATGGTGGTGCAACAATGATACCAATCTTGGGAAAAGTGTGGCTCTCGGTAACAATCATCACCCTTGTGCCGGCCCCAACTTTTTATTTTCAGCAAGTGATTCACAAGTTAGCTTGATTCGCCAAACATTTCACCGCTTCTTGTTAATATACTCGGAGTAAAAATTATGTTCTTGTTAACAAGCAAGTCTAAAACTGCATGCTTTCAGTTATGCAGAATTCTTCAACAAGAGTAAAAATTTGACGAAACTATTTATGTCGATCGACCCAAAGCGCATCTGAACTGTGTGCATGCCTGATGCTGCAGGTACTTGGGGTTTTTGAATGGTCAGGTGTAAACCCTATGCCCCCAGAATTGTTCCTTCTGCCATCCTTCGTTCCTATTCAACCAGGTACGCAGAGTTCTTCGCCGGCGCGTTAAGTGTTCAACCATGTCACGACAGTTAATTACTTGGTAGGTCTGAACCACATTAGGAAGAGCTTATTTTATGAGAACAATCATGTTGTTTCTCAAGTGCAGGACGGTTGTGGAGTCACTTCAGAATGGCTTTCATCCCCATGTCCTATTTATATGGCAAGAAGTTTGTTGGCCCAATAACAAAACTGGTTTTGTCATTAAGAGAAGAGCTGCATATTCACCCCTACAAAAAGATTAACTGGAAGCAAGCGCGCAAATTATGCGCAAAGGTGAGTCCACTAAACTATATAGTTTTACCGCTTGTTCGGCAAATATTCCACGTGATTTTACACTTAGATTTAATTTCGTATGTAGAGTTCTGATCTGTCACAATTACCATTTGTCCTCGCAACTAGAATCAACTGTCAGTGAATTTCTTGTTCAATTTTAAAGGATCGGTGACAACAGATTATGAATTCAAATGCAGGAAGATGCCTATCATCCACATACCTGGCTCCAAGAATGCTTGTCTGACTGCCTTTACAGTTTCGGTGAACCGTTTCTGGCATGTTGGCCGGTTTCCTACATGAGACGAAGAGCTCTACGACAAATTGCCGATTTCCTGAAATACGAAGATGATATTTCACGGTATATCTGCATCGGCGCCGCGCAAAAGGTAAGGCTTACGGAGGTCTTCACAAAATAATTCAGTGCTGGGTTTTCAGTGAGCTGTAAATGAACATCATTTCCTGACAGAGAATAAACATTATTACAGGCATTATCCATGTTATGCTGTTGGTCTGAGGATCCCAATTCAGATGCATTCAAGCGCCACTTGGCTAGAGTCGCTGATTTCCTATGGCTCAGTGAAGATGGCATGAAAGTGCGGGTAAATTTTAATAACTCTTGTTTATGTAATATAGTCCATTTATGTATCCCAGTCAAACTGAAATTTGTGCACAAACTAACTGATATTACACGACTTCATTGTTCGTTCGAAAGGTATGTGCGGGCCAATCATGGGATGTTGCTTTTGCCGTACAAGCGATATTAGCGTCTAATGTTGCAGAGGAATTTGGAACTACTCTCAGGAAAGCACATCATTTCATAAAAGCATCCCAGGTAATATATTTTTACCAGAACTGAATCTTGTTACTTATATTTATCTTGACTTAATCCCTAATCCTACTACCTTAATTTTGTTAAGATTGTGGACAATCCTTCAGGTGACTTCGCCAGAAAGTACCGTCACATCTCTAAAGGAGGATGGGCCTTCCAGGTTGCAGACCAGGGCTGGCAGGTTTCAGATTGCACAGCAGAAGCTCTCAAGGTGCGATACCAAATTAACTAAAGATGCAAAAGAAAGTGAACAAAACTAAAATGGAAACATGCCTTTCATTTTGCTACTACAAAGTAATGCATTTCATTTTGTTTCAGCCTTTCAGGCTTTTGTAATTCTTCTTCTGTTTCAGGCTCTGTTACTGCTCTCGAAGTTTCCGTCAGATATCGTGGGTGATCAGATGGAAACATGCCGCTTCCATGATGCGGTGAACGTATTACTATCTTTACAGGTGTGTAACCACATGTTGTACTTCAGCAGTTCCGCTACAAATGTACACCAATGCCAAGCACCGCGCAGAGTAAAAATGATTTGACACTTAGGTTGTATGCAGAATCCTAATGGTGGCTATGGAACTTGGGAGCTAGCTCGTACATATCCATGGATGGAGGCAAGTGTTCTGGAAACACTTGCGCTGTGCGCTATTTTTATTTGGAATTTAGGCATCTCAATTTAACATGGGTAATGAGATCCCGCAAAAAAAAACATGGGTAATGAGACTTCTAACGTTTTCCCCTTTTCAGAATTTAAACATGACAGAGATATATGCGGACATCATGGTGGAGCATCAGTAAGATATGTACAACCTTTCTTAGCAATAGCTCTTGCATGTGACTCGATATTAAGATGCACACATATCGCAGGTACGTCGAGTGTACCTCATCGGTCATCCAAGCATTGGCCCTGTTTCGGCAAAAGTACCCCGGGCATCGGGAAGATGAAATAGAACAGTGCATCAGGAGAGCGACAGAATTCATTGAGAAGTTGCAGAATGAAGACGGTTCATGGTCAGTATACTATCAACAGTGTTATAGTGTTTATATTAACATGGAGAAGGTGACACATTGCTGCTGCTTGGGTTGCCCTTTAAGTTTTCACATTACACTGACCAAATATTGATAATTATAGCTGATGAAACTAGAAAGAAATTAATTAAACAAATGGCACATATTGAACTTTTGGCAAAATGTTGCAACTTCTCTTGATGGAGAAATTGATAATCAATGATCAATAAGTTGTTTTGCAGGTTTGGATCATGGGGTATTTGCTTCACATATGGCACATGGTTTGCTATAGAGGGCCTATCAGCAGTTGGACAGTGTTACAATAACAGCACCTACATTCGGAAGGGTTGCCAGTTTCTATTATCAAAGCAGCTAAGGAATGGTGGATGGGGTGAGAGCCATCTTTCATCCACAACCAAGGTAAACGCTGTCGAATGGCTTCTTATGTTGATGAACAGAAAGTGCTCACTTCTTTGAGAAAATCAAGCATCCTGACAAAGAAAATATTCTTTATTCTTCTTTTTATCTTTTTTTGAGGGGTTATTCTTTCTTACCCGCAAAAAAAAAAAGAGAGGGGTTATTCTTTCTTCATTTTTTTCTTCAATATAAGTTGAAACAAGATACTGGCAAAAAAGTCTGCACTTTCTACGGTAACTGACCACAGATGTCATCTCAAAATCTAAACAGGCATACACCAACCTAGACGGGGAGAAATCACACATAGTCAACACCGCATGGGCGATGTTGGCGCTTATGAAAGCTGGACAGGTGATCACTTCTCTTTCTCTCTCCAAAGGTTTCACACGGTCAAATTCCAAAAGACTAGTATTATGGTAAAGCGCAGTATGGTTAATGCACCTTTGGCCCCAGAATAGTTGAACCGATCTATAGTATAACTTCTGATCTTGGAAAAAATTATAGGAGAACTTCAAGGTGCAGGTTCTAATTCAGTTGAACTACGAAGTAGTATCGAATTAATCCCAGCTTTTCTTCGACTTCAGGCCGAAAGAGATCCGTCTCCTTTGCACGAAGCTGCAAGACTTATCATGAGCATGCAGCTTGGCAATGGTGACTTCCCACAGGAGGTAACTGCTACAATTAATGTTTTTTTCTTTCAAAAATGAGGATTACCCCCGGCCTCTCCATCGAGTTTGCTACAATTAATGTACCATGGCGTTACACGATTTAAACCGAAATCTTGAATTCTTGTTTTCTTAATAATTCTATAGTAAAAATGATTGGAGCTGACTCAATCTTGTATATTATCATGTAGGAAATGATTGGAAGTTTCTTGAAAAATGGTCCCTTGTGTTATATGGCTTATCGCAACATATTCCCCATATGGGCCCTTGGAGAGTATCATAGATTAGTACTTTGCTCTGGCTAAACTAGTACCTTCTGGTATGAAGGAATTAAATGTCGCTCCTCTGCTGGCAATGCTGAAAGAGCGATGTCTTGATTTACATGTCTTGAAGAAAGAAACAAGAAGATAGTCGTGTAATTATAGGTGGTGTGCATATCTGAAGTTCATACATAATAGTATAAGACTATGTTGTAATCGATTCATTAATTTGTTGTATGGTTTCTGCCAATTGTACAAGATTCCTCGAAAGTTTTTGTACATTCCTTGTAATAAAGATGTTATCTGCAACACATATGCATCATCGTTACAACTCGAAATTTAGGACCACACCATGGCATCCTAGTAATATGCTCTAACTCTTGGCTTTGAATGACATCAAAGAAGATATTTGCTCAGATTTGAAGCTTCCTTTCCACTGGTGTGTGGTGGACTACAAAATGCCTCATCTTTGAAATTTGCTGATACACACAAAAGAAAGCGGACATCCTTAGTGTATTTGAGATCTCTCTGAATGACCAAGTTGATTCAAATGAGCTCAAAGAAGTCGAAATGCGAAGAAAGTTTACATCTAAAGCAATCTGATGTTAAAGCTCCTATTTGCCACACATGTTAGAGAAGATCAACATCCATCGATCTGCGGGATTTCAGAAAGCTGGTTTGGTTCAGAGAGGATAAACTGAAGATTCAAATGGAGGACACAAGAAACCACAACATATACGCAGTTGAATATATAGAGTTCAGATTCACGCGCTCGCGGTGAGGAGGCCGTCGACGCGCTCGCACAGGAATGCCACATCCATGCCCACGACCTCCAGCGCTTGCAAATTCTTCTTCCACTACGCAAGGTCCTCGCGAGAAGCGGGCGAGGAGGCCCTGACGCCCTCGGCGATGCTAGCGGTCTCCACCATGGCTCCGATAGCCATCTTGGGGTTCACCTCCTCAAGCAGGTTCCGGTGGAGGCACGCCTTCTGGGCAAGACAGAGCTTGTAGTATGTCGCGCGCAGGTGGTCCGGGAACAATTCACGGTTGGTGTCCAGCACACTGTTGACGACTATGTTGAAGCTGCTGAAGCTCACCATGCTGTCAACACCGCCGTCTGGCTCTGAATCGTCTGGAGATATCATGACGTCGACATTATCTTTTTCGCCGGCTGCTAGGTTGTTGATATCATCACAGGTTGTTGTGCTGGTTGTAACCTCCGCATCCTCTTCCTTAGACCTGACATCATAATCTGTTGTTGTCAACTCACCCTCTCTTACTATATACACCTGAAAAAAGGCATCCATCGGTTACATACTTCAGCCTATTGCTTCTGCCGCGCATTTGATAAAAAATATTACAAAGAAATGATGTAGCAATTGATAAAACATGAATGGGAAGGACTCACCTTGAATTTTTCCGAGCCCACGAGTCGAAAGACCAGGGCGTCGTCGACCTTGAGTCTATGATCTTCCGCAAAGTGTTTCCAACCACCACTAAGACCATCTCTTGCCACAAGGTAGTTTGCAGGGTAGCTGCGCCCTTCCTCGTCTTCTAAAGTCATTACAGTATCTTGCTTTGGAAGATGCTGTCTGCAAAAGCTACGCGGGAGACCCTGCAAGAGGATCAATAAGAATGTCAAATAGTACAGAGGGACAAAATAAAAAACCTAAATTGACCGATGTACTCTCTTTGAAGTTGGATCTCACAAATCTAAGCCACCTCTAAACTTGGCACCAATTGGCATGTAATTTAATTGGCATTTACTATAAATTCAAACAGCAACTAATGAAGAGAGACTTACCATCCAAAAAACCCTGTCAACATGTGACGGTAGCATACGCCTGACCAAGCTTACTTCTGTTCTTGGCAATTTCTTATTTACCTCCGAAGCTCTTTCAAAAGCAGAGCCACGCATATCTTGGAAACTGCAATTTATTTGAAGATTTAGCTCACTTGAGATCTTTTATTTTTAAAGCACTCTACTCACAGAAATATCAAAAAGATATTAAGTACCTTTCATATTTGTTTCGGTGGCCATCAGCATCAGGTGTCTGTCAAATCAAACGTGTTCTTAGTTTGACATACATATTAATCTGTACTGTTTTCTTACAAGCATTTGATTTGTTTTTTATTACCAAAAATGAGTTTGATATATGAACATGTAATTCTTTAAAGCTTCGAATGAAGAAAATGTCCTAAATCAAGAAATTTAAATGGTGGATGTAGGACCTTACCGTCGGGTCATAATCATCATCATTGTTGTTTCTTTCAATCTCGCTCTCACTACTGCTACTAATGTTGATGTTGTCGCCGCAAACAAACTCCGGGTTACGCCACATCTTGCTCTTAGCAGACTTGGCGCGTGCGGGCCTCCCTCGAGATCTTTTATTCGTACATTCAGTTGTGTGAGTCAAACACACTCGAGATCTTTTATTCGTACATTCAGTTGTGTGAGTCAAACACACTCGAGATCTTTTATTTTTAAAACACTCTACTCACAGAGAAATCAACTAGTGATGAATTACCTTGCACATTTCTTTGGGTGGCCATCAGCATCAGGTGCCTGTCAAATAAAAACTCGTTCTTAGTTTTAATTACATATTAAGGTGCGCTTACAAACATTTGTTTTCTTATATTTTTATGAGAAATGAGTCTGTGTACCATCGGATCATAATCATCATCTTTGTTTCCCTCGCTCTCACTGCTGCTAATGTTGTAGTTGTCGCTGTAAACAAACCCTGGTTTTCGCCACGTCTTTGTCTTTGCAGACTTGGCGCGTGCCTGCCTTCCTCTCTTCCCCTGTACCACAAGTACACAATTTACTTCATAAAAATCAATCTGCTTACAAACATTAGTGGTGTCCTTTTTTTTTTCTATACCAAAAAAGAGTTTGATATATGAACATGTAATTCTTTCAAGTTTTGAATGACAAAAATGGCTTAAACCAAGCAATTTAAAATGATCCATCAAGGACCTTACCGTCGGAACATAATCATCGTCTTTGTTTCCCTCGCTCTCGGTCTCACTACTGGTAATGTTGATGTTGTCGTTGCAGACAAACTCCGGTTTACACCACATATTACTCTTAGCAGACCTGACGCGTGCCGGCCTACCTCTGTTCCTCTGTTACACAAGTAGAAAATTTACTTCGTAAATAATAATCTGCTTACAAACAATTTTCTTTTTGAGAATCTGCTTACAAACAATTGCGGTCGGATATGTTTAAATATGTGGCTGAAGGTAAAAGATATATAATCTGAGCAGAACCATTGTGAATTCCAGGATACCACAAGCACAAACACAAGAATGTTTTTTTTTTTGCGGGAACACAAGAATGTATTTCTGGGAGTGTATCAACTTACTTTCTTTGTTTTAGGTTTATGTGCACATACTTTAACCCGCCCACCGGGGCGCTTTTGCTGCTCGTCGTCTGGCCTCACGACCTGTCACAATGAGGTTAATTAGATTGATCAAGAAAGTCATGTCATTATAGTTTACAAAATCATGACTCTACTGAATCTGAAGTAGAGCCAGTGAGCACTTACCCTGAGAGGGACAAAATCGACCTCGCTTTCCGGATCATCGCATTCATTGACCGCCATAGGCTGTTGGCCAGCAATGATAGCGAGCGCAAGCCCCTCATCCTGCGATCATCAGATTCTTTTTAATCGTTTCATTGCAAAGAAGTTTCAATTCAGAATAAAGATCCAATTTTTTTTTGAAACAACGATCCAAAATATTGATGAGTAAATAACCATAATAGGTATTAATAAATAAACATATAATAAAGGAAGAAGGAGATGATACATACGTGTTCATCATCATGCGTGGGAGGTGGTGAGACGGAGGAACTCCCTGCTGCATCCAAGAGTATCATCGCCATGGCTCTGCCTCTGCCTCTGCTGTTGTGCTGCACAACGGGGGGATCGGAGGAGGAGGAAGACAGGCACTACTTAACGGAACGGAACGGAGCCAGCAATCGACCGTTGTGCGGCTGGCTAGAGCTAGAGTGATTCACGGAGCTTTCGTTGGTTAGTTTACAAAAAGTACATGCAAACGTTCAAAAACAGTCCAAATTAAACGAGCTGGAAATCAGAGGATTTGTTGCCATTCCATGCGTGCGCCGGATACAGTATGTCTTTTCAAAATTAAACAGGGGATCCTTCCTTTCCTTCCGGGCTTGTTGGCTGGTAAGTTACAATTTGTGTCACGGTCATATCACACACACAGTTGATTTTTTTTCTTTGAGAAAAACATCCGAATGTTTTATGAAAAAATCATCAGAAGTGCAAACCATCCCAAACGTAATAAAAATTACATCGAGGTAGTTAGACCACCAAACGACCAATGTGACGGGATACCCTAACTAACTATCTTGCATGCTTTGAGATTCGTTTCTGCACGTGTCACGCGATGGAAAGGGTCTCATGATCGACAGCGTGCGACATAAGATTTTTTCCGCACCACTCTGCTACCCAGTCCCTAAAAAAAATGCTAGCCAGCGGGGCTGCATGTGTGCTCTCCCCGACGGCGACGTGCCCTGGCTTGTCGACCGTCGACGGCGAGCAGCATGCAACAGTTGCGCGCGTGCATGGTCCTCCCTTGCCCGCGGCTTAGCGCGCGCGCTGCTGCGGTCCGCCGGAATCTCCCAGCGGGTCAGCCTGCCTGTTTGCTCGCGAGGTGCTTGCCTTTATTCCCAAATCCCAGCTGACTCAGCTTGGGTTTGAGCCCATGGTGTACACGCTGCATTTCGACACGACGGTGACCATGATAGGGTGCTTGCTGCGGTTCGACATGTCCGGCTGCAACTTCGGGTGGGGGAGGCCGATGGCAGGGCTAACAAGTTCGACGGCAAGACGTCGCTGTACCGCGGCCAGGAGGGCGGCGGCAACATCGACGCCGGAGAACATGGTGACCCTCGAGGAGGACGAGGAGTGCTGGGCCGCCTTGACCCCAGATGCGCCGGTGTCGGTGCCGGCGCCCGAAAAGAAGGCTTGAATCATCCATGCAAATCTGCTCTGCTCTGCTACTTGTCAATTTCCCTTTTATCTATATATGTGATGTGATTGCTTAATCCACCCATAGGTCTATATACAGAATGTGATGAGGACATCATCCTTAACTTAATGTATTTGAGAGGTCTCTGATGAGCAAGCTCGTCTAATAAATGAGCTCAAAGGAATTAAAGTGGGAGGAAAGTTTACAACTAAAGCAATCTGATTCAAATGGATAGGAGAAATTGAAGATTTAAATGGAGGACACAGGCATGCAGTTGAATATATAAGGTTGAGAACCACTCGATATGACATCGAGGCTTGAGAGATTGGATGTGGCCATTAACTTGACAAGTTTCTCAAGATGAAGTTAGTAAGAATGCCAACTAATTAAACATTCCATGTCATGGCTTCATCTTCTGCCCTCAACTTCACAACCTTCCCACCTAGCACTAAGTCACTTGGTGAACCAAACCAGCTGGTTTAAAGGGCTGTGATCTTTAATTTGTCACTCACAACCGATCATTCATAATTTTTTCCATTTACTTTCTTCAGTGCGATTCCAGACAGGTCCCCTTACTAGAGCAGTGGTAAAACTGAAACTGACCAGTTTGTAATTGTAAATCAAACCGGCATCAAGAATAGAATTAGGCTATTTAAAGAAGCTGCACACTAGTAGAAAAAGGGTCAAATGTGAAGCACAATAGTGTCGGTTGGAATTTCAGCCGGCACTAATGTGTACACTAGTGCCGGTTCGTGGCGGCGATCAATAGCACCGGTTCGTGGCGAACCTTTAGTACCGGTTCATGCCACGAACCGGTACTAAAGAGGCTGTGTCAGCCTGCGGTTAGGCTATGGCCCCACCACCACCATTTAGTGCCGCTTCGTACCACGGACCGGTACTAATGAGGTTATGGCAAGCTGTTTTTTAGTCCCACCTCGCGAAGTGAGAGGGACTAGGAGCGGTTTATAAGCCCTGAGTGCAGAGACGATGAAGAAGAGGCTCAATGCTCACGTTGCTTAGCTTCAAGCCTTCAGGAATACGGTAGACTGCATGGAGCTATGCGCAGTGCAGTTTACACTATTCCGAAAGGCTTGAAGCAAATTAACGAGCATTGCACCTCTTTTTTATTTTTAATAACTTATTACAACTCTGGACTTCTTCTGTTATGGCAAAAACTAATTGCACGTCGATATTTCTTTTTTTTTTAAGTTATAACTCCAGACATTGACCATCAAGTTTTGCAGAAAAGAAAAAATAGCAGAAAAGAAGAAAAACTATAGCTGAAAAGAAAAAAACAAAATAAAAAAACTACTCATAAATAAATAGAAGAAAATAAATATAGCAGAAAAGAAAAAACTACTCAAAAATAAATAGAAGAAAAAATAAAGCAGAAAAGAAAAAAAATTATATTTGCTATTTTTCAATCGTTTACAAAATGACCATGAAATTGAAAATCACTACAAAAACTCTGAAAATGTTGAATTTTGGCAAACTAGATGAAAAACTACTCACAAATAAATAGAAGAAAATAAATATAACAGAAAAGAAAAAACTATACAAAAAACTACGCAGAAATAAGAAGAAGAAGAAGAAGAAGAAGAAGAAGAAGAATAAGAAGAGGAAGAAGAAGGAGGAAGAAGAAGGAGAAGAGGAAGAAGAAGAAGAAGAAGAAGAAGAAGAAGAAGAAGAAGAAGAAGAGGAAGAAGAAGAAGAGGAAGAAGAAGGAGAAGAAGAGGAAGAAGAAGGAGAAGAAGAGGAAGAAGAATGTTGGGGCGCTGCCCTGTGGGCCTGCCAGACCTTGGGTGTGCAAATACATGCCCAGTAGGGCCAGCAGGCTCACAGGGCAGCACGCCCTAGTTAGGCCCAGAAGTCTGCTAAATAGAGGAGTTCGAAAGGGCAGCCGCGGCTGGGTTTATAAACCAGTGCGGCTGCCCTTCGCTCGGTGAGGTGGGACTAAACATAGCGCACTGCGGTGGCAGTGCACGGCCATTAGTACCGGTTAGTGGCTCCAACCGGTACTAATGTGTTGCCCTTTAGTACCGGTTGGAGCCACCAACCGGTACTAAAGGCCAATTTTGGCCAGCCCAAGCGGCGGGAAACTGGGCCTTTAGTACCGGTTGGTGGCTCCAACCGGTACTAAAGGCTCCCCCTATATATATGACACTTACGAAAAATCAGTTATCTCGTCGCCGCTTCGTTCCACTTCTCGCGCGAGAGAGTCTCGATCTCGACGACGACACCGACGCCGTCGCGCCGCCGTGCCGTCGCCCTCGCCGCCCCCGCCGCCCGTCATCGTCGTCGCCGCGCGCCCCCGCCCCCGCCGCCCGTCGTCGTCGCCGCTCCCACCGCGCCCGTCTTGTCGCCGTCCCTAGCCGCCGCCGCCCGTCTCGTCGCCGTCCCCGGCCCCCGCCGCCCGTCGTCGCTGCCCCCGCCACCCGTACGCACCCGGCCCACTCCATACACACACACACACACACACATACACACACACACACACTACACACACACACACACACACACACACTACACGTACACTACACATGTACGTACACACACGTACTACACACAAACACATATATTTTTACTTATTTTCTGTTTTCTATAATGTTTAGATGAATTAGAACTATCTAGTTTATTTTTAGAATGTTAGAAATGTTATCATCGATGAATTAGAAATATGTTAATGTTTAGTTGAACTAGTTGAATTAATATGTAGAACGAACTAGTTTATTTTTAGTAAATGCTTAGTTGAACTAATTGAATTAATATAACTAGTTTATTTTTAGTAAATGCTTAGTTGAACTAGTTGAATTAATATATATAACTAGTTTATTTTTAGTAAATGCTTAGTTGAACTAGTTGAATTAATATAATAACTAGCTTATTTTTAATAAATATAATGCTTAGTTGAATTAATAGAAGTAGTTGAATTAATTGAATTAGTAAGAGTTTAGTTGAACTAGTTGAATTAATATATAGAACTAGTTTATTTTTAGTAAATGCTTACTTTGAACTAGTTGAATTAATATAACTAATTTATTTTTAGTAAATGTTTAGTTGAACTAGTTGAATTAATATATAGAACTAGTTTATTTTTAGTAAATGCTTACTTTGAACTAGTTGAATTAATACAACTAGTTTATTTTTAGTAAATGTTTAGTTGAACTAGTTGAATTAATATATAGAACTAGTTTATTTTTAGTAAATGCTTAGTTGAACTAATTGAATTAATATAACTAGTTTATTTTTAGTAAATGCTTAGTTGAATTAATAGAAGTAGTTGAATTAATTGAATTAGTAAGTGTTTAATGTTTCGCCTAATATGAACATAGGAAATGTCGTCTGACGACGGAAAATTTTCATTATGTGCGAATACTGTGAAGACTAGCGCAGCCAATGCGACAGAAATTTCCTTGTTGATGGTAGGCGATTCAGCATCAAGCTGGATGAGACTTTCGAATTTGATACAGTAAGTCACAACGACAAGTCTGTTTTCGTAATTAAGCATGAGTTATATATGCTTCATCTGCCTGACTTATAATTTTTAATTTTCACTATTCTACTAGCGCATCCCCTGCCATGCAAGAATTTTTGTCTTGGATAAGATATGTTTCAAATATATGGAAACTATGGAGGTAAAGAGAGCTTACCTGAAAACTGAGCATGATGGTTATACTTTCAACGTCAAAGTATACAATGCACACACGTACACCTATTTTGAATGCAAAACTTGGCAAGCACTATGCAAGGCTTATGCATTTGAGTCTGGTATGGTTATCACCTTTGATATTCGTCCGGAAGATGATATTGAAGGTAATAGAGACATATGGATCGATGTGCAGACGCCTCCAGTTCTACCATTATGTGAGTTCTTCTCAACTATATTTTTGTCTTTGATATTGCTTATTCAAAAATAACTGACAACTAATTTCTATTGACAGCTTATCTCCATTCAACTAAACATGTCCGGCGCTTGGTAGACAGGACCTACTACTGTCCCGGCGCTGAACTAAACTGCGAGGAGATAAGTCATTATGTTTCATGACTTGAGGATCTTCATACTGTCAAGACAAATTTTCTTTCTGCACTTAGAAATGTTAGTACTCAAAACGTGCGACCAATAGTGATGGTATTGAACTACGGTCACATCTATTTAGGAATGA
The DNA here is from genome assembly GCF_018294505.1 of Triticum aestivum. Lineage (NCBI taxonomy): Eukaryota > Viridiplantae > Streptophyta > Magnoliopsida > Poales > Poaceae > Triticum > Triticum aestivum. Next base: position 751,667,881 of record NC_057803.1, read on the forward strand.
TCGTAAGATATTTACTATTTGTCCTCAGTGCATATTTTGCATACATATTTTTTTGCTAAACTTTCGTTGCTAAGTATATTAATTAAGTACTATACGATGTTCTTCAACAGGGACTCCCGATGACAGTTGTGCCTCAGGGGATCGAGACTAAAGGTCATATGTCAATTGTTAGCTTACGGCCAAGATATCCTGCATTGCAGATGAATGCATTCAGGATTTCTAGAAGCGATGAATGCTTAATAGTGAAAGATTGGAGGAAAATTGTTAATGATTGCAGAGAAGTACTAGGGAGCAACAATGAGAAGCGCAACCCACGATTAGGAGACGGGTTCATCGGCATGCTCCAGTATGATCAATCAGGAGAGCTATACATGTTCTATGCTATTTTACCAGAGAGAGAGAGTAGCTAGTAAGAGTGATTTAGCTAGTTCTTCATGCTGCTCTTAATTAGTACTTGTCTTTTCATGTCCGTGTTCTTCGTTCTGAACTTAAGTGATTTGCTTTTGTGGTGTTATATATGAACGCTTATAATATCATGACAATCATGTTGAACTCGATGATTGGTTCTAATAGAAATTATTTCAAAAACAGTCCAAACGAGCTGGAAATCAGAGGATTTGTTGCCATCCCATGCATGCCGTGGATATATATAGTATGTTTTTTTTTCAAAATTAATGAGGATCCTCCCGTGCTTGTTGGCTGGTTTGTTACTGTTTGTGTCACAGTCATATCAGACGTACAGTTGATTGATTCTTTTTTTTGGGGCGAAAAATACGGTCGATTAATTCTACATACAATGGCATCTCCAACGTGGATTACCAAAGGTAAGTGTTTGGGGACGGTGCGCCGGCCGAAACGGCCGGTCGCTTCCTTTTTTCGCGCGCGGCAGGTACAGGGTGTGGGCCTCGTGCGACAGCTGGCCCATCTGCTCGCCCGAGCCCTCCCGATCCCCTTCTCTCGCTCATCGCTCGTCTTCTTCCTCTAGATCCCCCTCCCTCTCTCAGCCGCTCCTCAACTTCCGCCTCGTTCACATCCCGCTGCCGGCTAGTCCCAATCCCATGTGAGTCTTCGTCTTCAACATGTGCGCCCATAAACACTTCTTCCACTGCTCCGGCTTGCAGATTCCTTCCGCCCCGGCGAGCCGGACTTGGGAAGCTTCCATGGACATGCCATCTGCGAGCTGCAGTACACAGTTTTCGTACGCTGGAACCGTCCACTGGAGATGCTACAACCACGGCAACGCGATCTCCTCCCCCCACCGCTGCACCATGTCCTCCCAAAGCAAGCCTGGAAGCATTTTTTTCTTGCTCCTCCATTGATGCTGCAATCGACTACCAAAAAGCTACAACCCTTTGATCGAAAGCTTCAACCTGCGGCATATAAAGTTTCAACCAGACACCATGCATCGAAAAAGCTACATTCATTCATATAAAAGCTGCAACCGTAGTTTTAAAAAGCTTCAACCTGCTTCTGTAGACAGCTTCGACCGGCTGAAAGCTTCGAGCCCCGCAGAAAAGCTGCAACCCCCATTGAAGGTGCTCGAACCGTTGTGCAGAAAAGTTGCAACTTGCAACCCCCCAAGTGAACGGCGGCGATGGGAAGCAAATTAATCAGGCAACCAACGACAAGAACTTTGCTGGAAACGGCCGAGGTTTTTGCTACAACCGTCGCCAAATTTTGCTACTACCAACAACGGAATTTGCTACATCTATCACTGCGGAGCTGCGACGTACTATGCGGTGGCTTTTTTTGTTGCAACCGTCCTCGGATTTTGCTACTAACGGCGTGGGATTTTGCTACATCCATCCATGGCGGAGTCGCGAGCAGCAATGGCGGCGCCGACGAAGAATTGCTACAACCATTTATTCTTTTTTGCTTCTACCGGCACCGGAGTTGCCATGGCCGATAAGCGCGGCCGCCAAAGGATGCGACACCGAACACGAGGCCTAGAACGAGCGCGGGTGGCCAAGGAAACGGCGGCGAGCGCGGGTTGCCGGCGAGCACGAGGACGAGGACGAACACGGGTGGCGCGAGTGGGGACCGGCGACGAGGACCGCCGGCGAGGATGGGGACCAGCAACGAGCGCGCGTGGCGCCATGGCCGGGGTGACGAGCGCGCGTGGCTCCATGGCTGGGGCGACGAGCTCCACACGCGGCCAGGGCGACGAGGACGGGAGGTGCCAAGGCGGCAAGCGCGGGTTTCGTGGTCACGCATCCATGGCGGCCTTGACTGGCTCGTTCCTTTCTCTGTGTGCTGGAGACGGGGATAAGGTAAGGAAAAATAAAATAAAAATATGAGCTGTAATCTGACGGTCTAGTGCAGCCAGATCGGGCGGCTGGGGGCAGACCGGCCGAAACTTTCGGCCGGCGCACCGGCGCCCAGTGCTGGCCATTACCAAAACGCCCGCAAATATTCTCACAAGAGTGTGCCAACACTTTTTAAGCATCCAACACGAATCACCAAATCAAGCAAGACGGTTCTCGATGTTCGAAATCGCACAAGCCGGCCCTAAATCAAGGGAGCTTTGGGGAGGCAACGGAGGTAGAGCTGGATTGCTGCTCTGAGGAGTCCATAGCCTTGGCGTCGAATGTGGAAGCACGATATGTTCCTTTTTTCATAGAATGGTACTTTTTCTAGCATCTCCCAGTTCAGTCTCCCTTTCACCTGTAGGGAAGTCAAGCTCCAGCTGCTCAAATCCCTTGATAACTTCATCCACCCTGACAACAACATAGCCATCTGGAATCGGAGAGCAATGGTAAGTTCCGTTAAGTACAAGAGGTAAGGCAAAGCAGACCGCCACCTTCACGGATATGTTCATGCATTTCACATGTAGCTTACAATTTTCCCTCCGCGTGATATCATCCATGGGGTAGCGAGGAGCCGTGATATCATCTATGGGCCGAACGAGCTCCGTGGACGCCACACTGCTTTTCCGTTGAGTTGGTGGGCCGGCAGTATCCAATGCAGGATCTTCGTGCCACTGAGATGGGCCGGTAGCTTGCTGGCTGGTAAGTGCTCTGTTTGCTTCTGCTGCAACGCTATTTTTTATTCTATCTGCTGTAGCCAGTCTGCATGCTATTTCTTTTTTCTCCCTTGGCTTCTATAGGTGTCACTACAGTCGGGAAACCCAACCTTCCACGGAACGGAGCCTGATGTGCCTTGTGTTCGTCCACTGTGTTCAGCATTCCCGTGGGGGCTTGTCAACTCGTCGTTCTCTCTTTCGGGATTGAACTTCCTGTCCTGCACGTCCTTCATTGGAGCTTTAAGGGCTTTGAAGTGTGTTGCAAGTTGATCTTTTGTAAAAATACACTTCCCTGTTTCTGGGTCCAACTTTACCCATGCCCGTAGAACCAAGTCTTTTCCCGTTCCGCCCACTCCAATGCATCTGGATCGATCTCTTTAGCAATCAGGTCGTTCTCTTTAGTACTTTAATAGCTATTGATAAGACCGGTACAAAAGAGAACACAAGTTGAAAGGATTTACTTTTTAATTCCTAATATATTATTTTCTGCATAGACACTTGCAAAAGTGGTAATCATAAGAAAGTGAAATGCCAACAATTGCATACAAAATTCCATGGCTCTAATGTATGGTAAAGTAATGAACGGTTAATATCATGTATCTGACCCACATGCGGCTTATATATAGATCACATCACAACCATATATGCATTGCAGCCAATTTGTTCGAACGTTTCTAAAATTTCTTAAAATATCATGGAACAATTAAAGTCGAGAAGCTCGGTTAGCTAAACATTTCTATGAATTGATTTTTCATATAAAAAGGAAAGGGAAAATAATATTGATATCTACAAGATGTGCTTGTGTATCTGAATAAATGCACCCAGAAAGGATCACCGAAATGGGGCGGAAAAGGCAAACCTTAGAACGGTGCTGCTTTTGACATAAATGAAAAAAAAATCGCCAATATAGAGAACATAAATAAATAAGCTATTTGTACATGAATAAAATCCAATCTATCCATAACATAAATGCATGATTTTAATTGACCGTTTCCCATGATTTGTTTTTGTTAATATATATATCACAGCCCGAGCACGACAATCATAAGCATAGTGTGCAAAACTGAAGTAGTTTTCTCCTTAGTCCTGACCATGGCAGTCATCAAGAGCAATCGTACGGATGCCATGGGTTGTTCAATCTGCGTTCTTATTATGATCATGTCTTCCACTTTGATCTTACCAACCTCTTGCTATGAACGTACGTATCTCCGAACATCCTTTAATCTTTTTTTCTTACTTAATGCATTAATTTTACTAAATAGACCTTACAAGACATTTGTAATAAGTATGCATTGCCTCAATGTTTAGTTGATCGTCACGAGAAGTGCATGCCTACTCAAGTCTGCCATTGGAATGTCTGCAAGATCATGTGCAGATACACCGGCAATCCTTGGATTGGGGCCTACTGCAAGATGAAACCAGGCGATGTGAAACTGTGTTGTTGTGTTTATTCCTGAATCTCTAGCGATGCTAGTTGTTGTTTGGGGCATTAATATTGCCGTTTCCTATATCCACCCGCTTGGGATGCATTCTCAATAAAATAGTTTTTTAGCGACTCAATCAAAATTTCATTATTATGAACAACGTTATTTGTGTATGGTCGATATCATGTGCGCATACCTAGCTTGTGGCTCATCTTTACGTCTTAAACCAGCATTGAAAAGATTATTATATCGATTGTCATGCAATTTCTCATTATTCTACTTTGAAGATCGTGATTGATATCTCCTGTCACAAAGAGAGGTTTCCACACAGAAACCCTCAAGATCTACCCTTTTTGTTAATAAGTTCTCGCACATTAGCCCCACTTCGGTACAACCCCCTCCCCTCACTAAACGGATAAAGGGTATGGACCTTTGAGAAATCGTACCCACTTTCGTATATATGGTGGGTCGCCCGCCGGACCTATTTACTTTGCCCCCTTTTTTAAAGCTTCAAAATATATTGCGCCAGTTGAGATTCGAACCTGAAACAACTAGGTTTGTTTCTGGCCGCAATTACCAGCTGGGACAGAGAAGCAATTGTGCATAGTTCTACTTCTTTTTCTTCCGGTCGTGTACATCTCCGGTTCTGGTTCTGCAAGGTTAATCTAGGAAATTTTTCTTTTGGTTTCTTCCTGCACGGGTTTTGTTCGGTTTTCTGTTTTTTTTTTCTTTTTGCTTTTTTCATTTTTATTTCTCACGAAACTTCTTTTGAATTTGTGAAATTTTAAAAAACTCCCAAAAATTTTTAAAATCAAACTTTTTCCAAGTTATATTTTCTAAACTCATCAGCTTTTTTCAAATTCATGAAATTTCTAAAATTGTAACTTGTGAATAATCTTAAAATTCGTGAACTTTTTTCAAACTTTTAAAATTCTTTCATGCTCAGGATATTTTTAAAAGTTAACTTGTTTTAATTTCCAAATTTGTGAAATTTTACAAACTTGTGACCCTTTTCAAGTTCATGAACTTTTTAAATTTTTAACCTGTGAACAATTTTCATAATCGTGAACTTTTTGCAGACTTGTGATTTTGTTTTAAAATTTATGAAATTTCTATATTCGAATTTACGAACAATTTCCACATTAGTGGACTATTTTACAAACTTGTGAACTTTATTTGAATTCATGAACTTTCAAAATTTTGAATTTGTAAACTTTTTACAAATTGATAAATTTCTGTTAAATTCGCCAACTTTCTTACACATTCATGAACTTTTTTCAGATGCAAAAATTCATGAACATTTGTTACAAGCCGCGAACGTTTTTCAAATTCTTGAACTTTCCTTAAATTCACTAACTGTTTTGCAAATCCAAATATTGGGTACATTTATTCTAGTGCGAGATATTTTTAGATTCACATATTTTTCAAATTCATGAACTATTTCCAAATATGTAAATGTTTTAAACTCATTATTTTTGAAAAAGTACAACAAAAAACCGACTGGTTTTTTTCCGACAGACGAACTGCAGAAAAATTCGGAAGAAAAGAAGCTTCTTTTTCTTTTCCAGAGAAAGAAAAGAAAAGGAAAAAACTAGCGTGTGAAGGAACCGAGCTGAACGGGAGAGCGGGTGAGCGAGCTGGTGCTAGGGCCACGGCCCATTGACATGTGCATGAGCGCCAGTTACATAACTGGTGTTTAAAGCGCTGACTAGGAGCTCCCCCAAATAGATGACGCACGCACAGGAGACTGCCTGAATTGGCCGGCCCATTTTCATGCGCAGAAACAAATCACCAAAAAAGGCAACGCAATGCAAGGGAACGAAACACTGTCACTCTGATTAATGGCCGCTCGTCGCTAGCCACACCGTCTAGTAACCTTTGTTGTGTAACTAGAGAGCGCAGACTACAAGAACTATCCCTCAATGAGCGGTCTATTGTAGCGAACCAGTTCTACTCACTATTTCTTTTTCTTTTGTTATGTTTGTTTTTTGTTTCTTTTTTTCAAAAACACCTGTCCTTTTTTACAAAATATCAAAAAAAGTTCAGATTTTCAAATTTCGTTCGAAAATGCAAAATAATTGCATTTTAGAAAATTGAACAAAAATGTCAAAAACATTGTTCATGTCTTTGAAAAAAGAGTGAACAAATTTTGAACACAAAACTTTTCTAAAATTTTTGAACATTTTTCTAAGAAGGCTCCGTTTGAGAGCATGTTGTTTCTCAATATCGTTCAAGTGACTCCATTTTTCTTCGTTGGCTTGTATGACCAATTCAGGGCACCATGCTAAGTTTCTTAGATTTTCAAGAATTTTTATATTTTCTGGAGTTTTCTCGGTCAAAAAAGGTCGATACATGACCCGACGTGTCGCAACTTGCATACGGTGTGGGCAATTGTTCAAACATGACATGGATGCCTACCATGGGCATGCCCACATGCTTTTAAAAGTTTGATCATTTTAAGGATGTCAAAAAATATACTATGTTCAATGAAGGATGCTCGGGTATGTGAGAAGGCTCCATCTAAAAGCACGTTGTTTCTCGACATCCTTTAAATTACCCCAATTTTTTCCATGGTCTTGTATGACCGATTCAAGGTACCATGCTAAGTTGGTTGAGTTTTTGACAGGTTTTGCATTTTCTGGAGTTTTCTCGTTGTAAAACTGCTGATAAAAGGATGGACGTGTCGCAATGTGCAAATGGTGTTGGAAGTTATTCAAACATGGCATGCCCACCTACTTGCAAAAGTTGGGATCATTTTAAGCATGTCCAAATATAGATCATGTTCAACGGAAGGTGTTCGGGTAGGCCAGAAGGCTCTATCTGAGAGCATGTTGTTTTGGGACATCCTTAAAATGGCCCAATTTTTGCCATGGCATTGTATTACCAATTTAATGCACAATTCCAAGTTATTTGGTTTTTTGACAAATTTTATATAAAAAATAGAGTTATCTCGGTAAAAAAAAAGGCCAATACATGGTCGAACACGTGTCACAACTTGCATCCGGAGTCGGAAATCATTCAAATCTGACATGATTCCTACCATGGGTATGCCCACATGCATACAAATTCACTATTTTTACCTTTTGAGAAACGTTTAGCACGACTTAATGACTTTTCCTATACACGTTGGCGGTAGAAATATGAAGGCTACTGCAATGGTCAACGACGGTATACTTCTGGCCAATCCTCGGTGTAAAAGATGATGTGACAAGTGGCTACCGCCATAGTCTTTGCCGGTCGCACTTGGAAGGTATAAATAAAGCGTCGTGGATGCTACTACTGAACCTATTTGTTGGAAAGTTGGCTAGCGTGCAAGTTTGGTTTGGTTGGTCCACAGTTTATTTTTTGCATCCAATAAAAATAAAAAAACTGTCCACTTAATGTTAGGATATGGATTATTGATAAAAAAGATATTATTTTAGTTATCTATAGCTGTTTTATAAAATTCTCACAGAGATATAAATGAATATGATGGGTACGTTATTTGCACTTGCGAGATGGTGCACGCGTTTATTTATTTATTTTTCTGCCCAATAAAAAAAATATGTCCATTTAATGTTACGACATTGATTATTGTTAAAAATATTTTTGTTATATGTAACTGTTTTATAAACTTCTCGTAGAGATATGAACGAATATGATGGGATATTTGGGTGTGTGTATTTGTGAATAATCCATACCCTAACATTAATTAGATAAATTGTTCAATTGTGTTGGGTAGAAAAACTTGTGTTTAGGGAGACTCAAACCCAAGACCAACCAAACCAAACTTGCACACGCTAGCCAACTTTCAAGCAAAGAGATTGAGCAGTAGCAGGCCTGCCAGAGCACAAGGATGAACTTGAAGGTTTCGAATTTCCCCTGGCAGGGGAGGAGCCAGGATTTGAGGTTGGGGAGGGGGGGGGGGGTAATTAGTCTTAATTATTCCCGATCGTACAAAAACTATGCTACCTCACATAGGTTCGACGTGAAAGTTGGGGGGCGTGGCCCCCCTTGTCCCCCCTTAGCTCCGCCCCTGGCCCCTGGTAGACTGCAATAAATTTGTAATGCACTATTAGACCTGCAGGAAGAACTAAAGCTGTCAACAAGGCAATTCAAGAGCAGCATGATGCGGTTGAAGCTGACAAGTGTGCTTATTTCATTATGCGATACTTTGTCCCATGTTCTTAATTGTAATGTCGCCAATTATGAATCAGAGCTGTGAGAACAAATAATGAAATTTATTCCAATTTGGAAGCAAATTTAAATATAAAACAAATTACCAAAGTCTAAAAATTGTGACAGTTATGGATACTGTCACCAGCGTATGGACCCACATGTAAGAAACCACGTCACCCAACCCCGGTCACACATGTAAGAACACACGTCAGCAAATTCTGGGCCCATATGTTAGTGGCGTTGGCTAGTCAAAACTGACAACCGACTTATTACTGATGGGCCCCGTTGGTGATAAAACCTCGGCCGGGCCCAAATGTAAGGTGCACGTCAGCATATTATGGGCCCGTATGTCAGAAATATTGACTAGTCAAACATGGCTGGTTGGTTGTTTGTGTCGGATGTATCATCATCAAAAACTACGATGAGGGAAGAGCATGTCGTATATGGTGGCAGTTCTAGTGATATTTTTGGGCCATGACAGAACATAGCTTCGACAGTGAATTTCGGTTTGTCACCTAAGATGCTGTCTTGCGTGATCGAGGAAGTGTTACCGTCAAGATTTTATTTTTTGTGACAGCGCTTCAGTGACGATGGGGGTGAAGGCCGGATAACATCACAGGCACATTTTTCGTCATGAAAAATGGTTTTACACAACACAAGTGAAATGTCACAAAATAGAGCAAATTTTGTTGTGAAAGGCAGGAAGCATCCTCCTTCTACATGTTCGCAAAAACAATATTGTTTAGAAGAATACCCAGACAACATGGCAACTTATGTGTTAGCATAGAATGCAATAAGATTAGAGTTGCATGTACCTGGGCAAAATGCATCACAATACAAAGTGACAGTTGCCATGAGCACAAGAGCCAACAAGCAGTGGGCACTTGTGTTTATCTTGAGTATTGCCATGAAGTGCTTTTCCCCTCCTCTATGTTATGTGGTTCTTCTGAATTTCTCTAGGTTGTAATGCTCTCTTTTCGCAGTACTTGTGTAGAAGCAAATGGATGCTTTGGAGCACCATAAATTTGATTCATTTAATATTCTAATTAAGGCAATATGAGAAGCCAATAAATATTGTAAATTATTGTTGGGGGTGGGGTGGAGATACGATCAATTTGAGAAGGAACTCGACAATATTTATTTGCAGGCCATTATTGCCACCAAAACATGCATGAAGTGATGACATGCAGCATCGCGCCATGAATCTATTTTTGGAAGGCCGATATACAAAATAAAGGAGCATCACTTATGATCTACCTATAGGACATCAATGCGAAAAAATAACGTACAACAAAAAGTAGCACAGTTGGGTTATGTCATAATATCAAATATATCCAATCCGGAGATATACCTTCCTAATAACATTTCTACAAGGCCCAAAAAATACAAAGAAATGCAAGACACTGACATTTTTATGCTGAAGGGATATAATCTATTAATAAAATACCCTTATCAATGATGACATTGACATTTTTATGGCGAAGGGATATAAGTTATTGCCTTAACAATGATGACACACAATATATGCTATAAAAGAGCCTACCTACATGGCAACACCAAACTAGTTATTAGTTCTTGATATATAGAAAGATGAACAAATATTGCCTCTGTATAAATACTACTCCCTCCATCCCATAAAATAAGGTGTTATTACATGGGTGTAAAAACATATTATAGTATCGGATGGAGGTAGTAGTATAAATGCATGTGTAACATGTGTTTAAAATAATGCAAACTACTGCCATAAACAATTGCAAACAATATTTTCTCAATTGCACAAAATATTTGAAAAAATATAAACAAAAGAGTCACGTAATAATTACATAAAGGTAACCTTCTAGAGATAATTTCCTAAGAAATTCATACAAGATACTATTCATGTGGCGCCACCCGACCTTGAAACCAATGTAACATAACCTTCTAGAGGAAATTTCCTAAGAAATTCATTATCCTGGAAGGGCGATCACCCCTAGAAATCACTACATAGTTTGAGTTCAAAAGGATCATATAATATCTTAAGTTTAACTTAGAAGGTAGCAATTAATAAGGAAATATTAATTTATGAGTAAGACTTTCATACCAAGATTTATCTGTGCATATCAAGAACTACATTCAATAGGACCATATGAATATATAAGGGACTGTAACCTAAGGCTTTGTGGTAAATGTTGAAATGAAACATAAGACCACTACAAAAGAGAGAACAAATCCAAAGGATTTACTTATTAATTCCTAATATATTATTTCCTGCATAAACACTTGCAGAAGTGGTAATCATAAGAAGAGTGATATGCCAACAACGGCTCTGTAAGAAGGTGGACGGAAACAGCCTTGTGATACCTCACTCCCGTCTTCAATGGGGTCTGCTTTGTTTTAGGAGAGTATGCCAATGATTGCTTGTATCTGCTTTGATATTTCCCCGAAGAGGAGATGATGATGCAGCACAACAATGGTAAGTATTTCCCTCAGTTATGAAACCAATGTAGCAATCCAGTAGGAGCACAAAGCAACACTATGTAAACAAAACTTGCACACAAAGAACAAATACTTGCAACCCAACACGTAAGAGGGGTTGCCAATCCCTCCTCGGTATTGAGATAGATTAAATTGTATGAGATTGGATAAATAGATATTGCAAAAACACAAAAATAAAATAAATAAATAAATAGTGCAATAATATATTTTTGGGTTTTTGGAATAATAGATCTGAAAACAATATGATAGAATATAGACCCGAGGCCGTAGATTTCACTAGTGGCTTCTCTCGAGAAAATAACACACGATGCAACAACTTACAGTTGGGCGATTGATAGAAGAGCAAATAGTTATGACAATATCCAAGGCAATGATCATGTATATATGCATCACGTCCAAGATTAGTAGACCGACTCTTGCGTGCATCTATTACTATTACTCCACACATCGACCGCTATCCAGCATGCATCTAGTGTATTAAGTTCATGGAGAAACAGAGTAATGCAAGTCTCATTCCGAATTCCATTAAGGTTGGTGCATACAAAGTTTTCATGGCTCTAATGTATGGTAAAGTAATGAACGCTCAAGATCATGTATCTGGCCTGCATGGGGCTTATACATAGATCACGTCACAAACATATCTGCATTGCAGCCAATTTGTTCAAAAGTTTATGAGATTTGTTAAAATATCATGGAATAATTAAACTCAATAAGCTCAGTTAACTAAACATTTCTATGAATTGATTTTCATATAAAAATGAAAGGGAAATTAATATATGATATCTGCATGATTTGCTTGTGTATCTGAATAAATGCACCCATAAGGACCATCGAAATGGGGTGGAAAAGGAAAAACCTTAGAACGGTGCTGATTTTGACATAAATGAAAAAACTATATTGCCAATATAAAGAACATAAATAAATATGATATTTGTACATTAATAAAATCCAATCTATCCATAAATGCAGGATTTAATTGATTATTACCTATTATTTGTTTTTGCCATTATATATATCACAACCTGAGCACGACAATCATAAGATTTGTATGCAAAATTAAAGTAGTTTTCTCCTCAGTCCTGTCCATGGCAGTCATCAAGAGCAATCACACACATGCCATGGGTTGTTCAATCTTGATTGTTGTTATGATCATGTCTTCCACTTTGATCTTACCAACCTATTGCTATGAACGTACGTATCTCCAAACATTCTTTAATCATTTTTTCTTCTTACTGAATTCCTTATTTTTGCTACAATAGACCTTACTAGACATATGTAATTAATATCATTGCATTTCCTCAATGTTTAGTTGATCTTCATGAAGAATGCTTGCCTATTCAAGTCTGCAATACAAATGTCTGCCAAAACTTATGCAGACACGACGGCAACCGTTGGCTCAGGGCCTACTGCAGGACTGGACCAGGCGATCTGAAAATATGTTGTTGCGCTTATTCCTGAATCTCTAGTGATGCTTGTTGTTGTTTGTGGCACTAATATTGTCGTTCTCTGTATCCACCCGCTTGGAATGCATTCTCAATAAAATAGTTTTTTAGTGACTCAATCAAAATTTTAATTATTATGACCAACATCATATGTGTATGATCGATATCATGTGCACATATCTAGTTAGTGGCTCGTCTTTACGTCTTAAACCAGCGTTGAAAATATTATTGTATCGACTGTTCTTCAATTTCTTATTCTTTTGCTTCGATGACCGCAATTGATATCTCCTTCCACAAAGAGAGGTCTCCCCACAAAATCCCTCCAGATCTACCCTTAGAAAGCAAGCAATGCCATGAGAAGTTATATTGTGGATAAGGTTTTCACATAATGGCCATATCTTCCTTTTGTTCTTTTGTATCCTGAATTCCGATTAAATATAAATGATCTTCATTCCGATTGAACCTAATTGATCTTTCGTTCCGATCAAATCTACTCGATCTTCGTTAATTAGATCCCGCACAAGAACCCTGCTACTATACAACCCCTGTCCCACCCACCTTAAATCGTACCCACTTTCATATATATGGTGGGCCGCCCGCCGGACCCATTTACATTTTTTTCCTTTTTAAGCTTCAAATTATATTGCGCCACTTGACATGTGATCCTAAAACTACTAGGTTTATTTCCGGCCGCAATTACCAACTGGGTCAGACAACCAGTTGTGCACAATTCTACTTCTTTTTATTCTTGTTGTGTACATTTTCGGATGAAGTTCTGCAAGGTTATTTTGAGCGATTTCTCTTTTGGTTTTTTCATACAGGGTATTTGCTCGCATTTTCCCCTCTCATTTTCCTTTTTCATTTTATTTTCCCTTTTTTTCATTTTTATATCTAACGAACTTTATTTTGAATTTTTGAACTTTTTAAAATTCACGAAGCATTTTTTGAAATCGGCAAACGTTTTCCAAACTTGTGAACTTTTTTAAAATTCATGAAGTTTCAAAAAAATAACTAGTGAACAATCTCGAATTCATGAACTTTCAAAAAAAATAACTTTCGAACAATCTTAAAATTGATGAAATTTATCCTAACTTTTCAAATTCATTATACTTCTAAAAATTAACTCATATTAATTTTCAAATTTGTGCACTTTTTTAAAACTTGTGAACGTTTTACAAACTTGTGAATTTTTTTGAATTAATAAATTTCATTAAATTTGTGAGCCCTTTAAAAATTATAATTTGATAAAAAAAATCAAATTTGTGAACTATCTTTCAAGCTCTTGAACATTTTTAAATTCATAAAATTTTCAAATTTGGAATTTGTGAACCTTTTTCAAATTCATCAACTTTTTTCAAATACACCAACTTTCTTAAAAATTCACGTACATTTTTTAGATAAAAAAATTCGTGAAGATTTATTCCAATCCGTAAAAAAAATCAAACTCCTGAACATTTTTTAAATTCATGAAGTTTTTGCAAATCCCTCAGTGACCGATCTACTGTATCGAACCATGTTTTTCTCGCTATTTTCGTTTTTTGTTATGTTTTGTTTTTGTTTCTTTTTTTGTTTTTTGTTCCTTTTTTCTTTTCAAAAAACACGCATGCTTGTTTTTCAAAAAGTCAAAAAAAAACTTTTCAAATTTTATTCAGAAATACAAATATTCGCATTTTAAAAATTCAACAGAAATTGCAAATAAAATGTTCATGTCTTTTAAATTTCCTCATAATGTCAAAATAGAACATTTTAAGAAAAGAGCAAGCAAATTTTAAACACACACATTTTTGAAAATTTTCAAGCATTTTTTAAGAAGGCTCCGTTTGAGAGCAAGTTGTTTCTCGACATCATTCAAAAGCCCCTGATTTTTTTTGCATTTTCTAGAATTTTCTCGGTCAAAAAAAGCCGATAAATGGCCGGACATTTGCAACTTGCATACGTTGTCAAAATTTGTTTAAACTTAGCATGGATGCTTACCACGGGCATGCCCACTTGATGAACAAATTTGGGGTCATTTCAAGAGTGTTCAACGTAGGGTGTCCAAGTAGGCGAGAAGGATGCGTTCAAGAGAATGTTTATTCTGACATCCATCAAATGGCTCCATTTTTGCCATGGCCTTGTATGTCCAATTCAAGTCACCATGCTTAGTTGCTTAGGTTTTCAACATGTTTTCCATTTTCTGAAGTTTTCTCGGTCAAAAAGGTCGATAAGCTGAGATGGACATCTTGCAACTTGCATACGGTGTCAGAAATTAGTCGAACATGACATGGATGCCTACCATCGGCATGCCCACATGCTTGCAAAATTCGGGTCATTCGAAGAATGTAAAAAAATAGAAATTATTCAACGAAGGGTGTTCGAGTATGCGAGAAGGCTCCGTCTGAAAGCACATTGTTTTTTGACATGTATATATATACCTATACTAATGTGGTACTCCCTAAAAATTCCCATGTTAATCAATAATTAGGAGCCGTTAATCTGGTGGCACCAAATTATTACGGTCTAGATCTCTCTTCAATTTCTCCCCAAAAGGAAAAAAGTTCTCTATACCTATACTAATTTGGCACTCCCTAAAAATCCCCATGTTAATCAGTAATTAGGAGCCGTTAATCTAGTGGCACCAAATTATTACGGTCTAGATCTCTCTTCATTTCCTCCCAAAAGGAAAATATTCTCATGGATATCTCCATCACGATCTAGATCTCTCTTGAATCTCTACAAAAAAAACTCATGGATATCTACCGCACGATCTACATAATAAAGTTCTTTATCACAAGCGGCAATATAAAGTGACGTTCTTTTGCATTAAGATTTTATATATCCAACCACAAAAGCGCATGACAACCTCTGCTTTTCTCTACGAAGGGCCTATCTTTTACTTTTATCTTCTACCCTTATTTAAGAGTCATGGTGATCATCACCTTTCTTTTTTACGTTTTTTCTTTTGGTAAGCATTATGTGTTGGAGAGATCCATATATATATCCACTCAGATGTAGGTTATCATAAATTATTATTGTTGACATTACCCTTGAGGTAAAGGGTTGGGAGGCGAAACTATAAGCCCCTATCTTTCTCTGTGTCCGATTGAAACTTTGAACCCATAAGTATCGCGTGAGTGTTAGCAATTGTGAAAGACTAAATGATAGTTGAGTATGTGGACTTGCTTAAAAGCTCTTATATTGACTCTTTCCGATGTTATGATAAACTGCAATTGCTTCAATGATTGAGATCATAGTTTGTTAGTTTTCAAAGAAGTTTATGATTCATACTTTACCTTGTGAACGAATTGTTACTTTAGCATAAGAATTTATATGACAATATATGTTGCTGTTCTAAAGATGATCATGATGCCCTCATGTTCATATTTTATTTTATCGACACCTCTATCTCTAAATATGTGGACATATTTTTCGATTTCGGCTTTCGCTTGAGGACAAGCGAGGTCTAAGCTTGGGGGAGTTGATACGTCCATTTTGCATCATGCTTTTATATTGATATTTATTGCATTATGAGCTGTTATTACCTATTTAGGTACAATACTTATTCCTTTTCTCTCTTATTTTACAAGGTTTACATGGAGAGGGAGAATGACAACTGCTGGAATTCTGGGCTGGAAAAGAAGCAAATAGACCTATTCTGCGCAACTCCAAAAGTCCTGAAACTTCACGGAGAGTCGTTTTGGAATTAATAAAAAAAATTGGGCAAAGAAAGCATCAGAGGGAGGGCACCTGCCATCCACAAGGGTGGGGGCGCACCCCCCCTGCCTTGTGGACCACCTGGCAGGCCCCCGATGTGCATCTTCCGCCATATGGTGTGTTTTGACCTGGAAAACATCAAAAGGAAGCTTTTGGGACGAAGCGCCGCCGTCTCGAGGCAAAAACTTGGGCAGAACCAATCTAGGGCTCTGGCAGAGCTGTTTTACCGGAGAAACTTCCCTCCGGGAGGGGGAAATCGAAGCCATCGTCATCACCAACGATCCTCTCATCAAGAGGGGGTCAATCTCCATCATCATCTTACCAGAACCATCTCCTCTCAAACTCTAGTTCATCTCTTGTATCCTATCTTTGTCTCAAAACCTCATATTGGTACCTGTGGGTTGCTAGTAGTGTTGGTTACTCCTTGTAGTTGATGCTAGTTGGTTTATTCGGTGGAAGATTATATTTTCAGATCCTTAATGATAATTAATACTCCTCTAATTTTGATTATGAATATGCTTTGTGAGTAGTTATGTTTGTTCCTGAGGACATGGGAGAAGTCTTGTTATAAGTAATCATGTGAACTTGGTATTCCTTCGACATTTTTATGAGATGTATGTTGTCTCTCCTCTAGTGGTGTTATGTGAACATCGACTACATGACACTTCACCATTGTTTGGGCCTAGGGGAAGGCATTGGGAAGTAATAAGTAGATGATGGGTTGCTAGAGTGATAGAAGCTTAAACCCTAGTTTATGCGTTGCTTCGTAAGGGGCTGATTAGGATCCATATGTTTCATGCTATGGTTAGATTTATCTTAATTCTTCTTTCGTAGTTGCAGATGCTTGCGAGAGGGGTTAATCATAAGTGGGAGGCTTGTCCAAGGAAGGACATCACCCAAGCACCGGTCCACCCGCATATCAAATTATCAAAGTAACGAACGCAAATCATATGAGCATGATGAAAACTAGCTTGACAGTAATTCCCGTCCGTCCTCGGGAGCGCTTTGCCTTATACTCCCTCCGTTCCAAAATAGATGACCCAACTTTGTACTAACTTAGTACAAAGTTGGGTCATCTATTTTGGAACGGAGGGAGTATAAGAGTTCGTCTAGTCTTGTCCTTTGCTACAAAAAGGATTGGGCCACCTAGCTGCACCTTAGTTACTTTTGTTACTTGTTACCCGTTATAAATTATCTTATCACACAACTATCTATTACTGATAATTTCAGTGCTTGCAGAGAATACCTTGCTGAAAACCGCTTGTCATTTCCTTCTGCTCCTCCTTGGGTTCGACACTATTACTTATCGAAAGGACTATGATAGATCCCCTATACTTGTGGGTCATCAGCCACTAACAAGGGGCCCTACAAAGACGATAATTGAATCACTGTACCCAGAACTGCATCAATCTTGAGGCCAAGCCGATCGCGATCATGCTGCCTCGAGAGCGGGTGCTAGTGTTGTAGAAAAACAAGGAATTTTAAGGAGTAAGGCGCCTGCCTAAGAAAGACTGGCTCAATCACCATTTTATTATGTGTCGTCCAAAGATTCCATGACGTTGCCACAAAAACAAGCCAGAACAAGCGATGATGTCGCATACGTTGTTTAGCCCTGATCTAGAGGAACTCTGCGAGGTTCAGAGCCTCCCAGTAGGGCCCCAGTGCCTCGCGAACGAACGTCCATAGGACCCACGCCGCTGTACATTAGGATAGGATGTGGGTCCTAGTCTTTGCTACCTCGCATAAGATCACCCGGGCCATGCCGCTTAAGTACCTCAGTCCCGGAAGGGATATGCTACTTGTGAGCTGCGTTGGAGAGGGTGAAGTAGTACAGTAGAGATAAGTATCTCCCTTAGTTAAGAACCAAGGTTATCAATCTAGTAGGAAAACCACGCAAAATCTCTTTAGCAGTACCTACACACACGCAAGCAAATACTTGCACCCAATGCAAACGTAGGGGTTGTCAATCCCCTCGGCGCTTGATTGCAAGGATCAAACCTCGTAGTGATAGATAGATTAAAACACAAAATGAAATAACGGTAAACAAATTGCAGCAAGGTATTTTTGGATTTTATATATGATAAAAGTAGACTCGGGGCCATAGTTTTTACTAGAGGCTTCTCTCTTGAACAAAAGCATATGGTGGGCAACAAATTACTGTTGGCCAATTGATAGAAAAGCACATATTTATGACAACATTCAATGCAATGATCATGTATATAGGCATCATGTCCGAGACAAGTAGACTGACTCCTGCCTGCATCTACTACTACTACTCCATCCATCGACTGCTATCCAGCATGCATCTAGGGTATTCAGCTAATTAAAAAATAATAACGCCTTAAGCAAGATGACATGATGTAGACAAAGTAAACCCAATAAATATGAATAAACCCTATCTTTTCATCCTTAATGGAAACAATAAAAATACGTGTCATGTCCCTTTCTATCACTGGGATTGAGCGCCGCAAGATTGAACCCATCGCAAAACACCTCTTCCATTACAAGATAAATCAATCTAGTTGGCCAATCCAAATGAATAGATCAGAGGGAAATACAAAGCTATAACAATCATGCATAAAAGAATTCAGAAAAGACTCAAAATATTTCTCATGAATAATCTGATCATAAATACACAATTCATCGGATCCCAACAAACACATTGCAAAAGAAGATTACATCGAATAGATCTCCAAGAACATCGAGGAGAACATTGTATTGAAGATCAAAGAGAGAGAAGCAACCATCTAACTACTAGCTATGGACCCATATGTCTATGGTAAAATACTCACGCATCATTGGAAGGGTAGCAAGGTTGATGTATAAGCCCTCCATGATCGATTCCCCCTCCGACAGAGTACTGGAGAAGGCCTCCAAATGGGATCTCGAAGGAAGAGAGGCTTGCAGCGGTGAAAAAAATGTTTCGGTGGCTCCTTGATGTATTGGGAATTTACAGTAGTGGAATTAGGTCAAGAGGTTCCACGAGGGGCCCACAAGCCCAGGGGCACACCCTTCCTCCCCAGGGCATGCCTGGCAGGCTTGTCGCTCCCTCGTGACTCTTCAGGTCTTCTCCCGATGCTTCTAGGTTCCCTTCTGGTCCATAAAAAATTGACAAGAAGTTTCATAGCGTTTGGACTCCATTTGGTACTGATTTCCCAAAAAGCCAAAAACAAGCAAAAAACAATAACTAGCACTGGGCACTAGGTAAATAGGTTAGTCCCAAAAAATGATATATAATTGCATATAAAACATCCAAGATTGGTACTATAATAGTATGGAACAATAAAAAATTATAGATATGTTGGAGACGTATCAATTGTTGGGGAACGTAGTAATTTCAAAAAAAAATCCTACGCACACGCAAGATCATGGTGATGCATAGCAACAAGAGGGGAGAGTGTGTCCACGTACCCTCGTAGACCAAAAGCGGAAGCGTTATGACAACGCGGTTGATGTAGTCGTATGTCTTCACGATCCGACCGGTCCAAGTACCAAACGTATGGCACCTCTGAGTTCAGCACACGTTCAGCTCGATGACGATCCCCGGTCTCCGATCTAGCAGGGTGTCGGGGATGAGTTCCGTCAGCACGATGGTGTGGTGAAGATGATGATGTTCTATCGACGCGGGGCTTCGCCTAAGCACCACAACGATATGACCGAGGTGGAATATGGTGGAGGGGGGCACCGCACACGGCTAAGGAACGATCACGAAGATCAACTTGTGTGTCATGGGGTGCCCCCTGCCCCCGTATATAAAGGAGGGAGGGGGAGGTGCGGTCGGCCCCCTAGGGGTGCGCCTGGAGGAGTCCTACTCCCACCGGGAGTAGGACTCCCCCCTCTTGCCTTGTTGGAGAAGGAAGGGGGAAGGGGGAAAGAGGAAAGGGGGGCTCCCCCCCTTCCTTGTCCTATCCGGACTAGGGGGGGAGGGATGCGCGGCCTGCCCTGGCTGGCCCTCCTCTTCTCCCTTATGGCCCATGTAGGCCCATTAACCCCCGGGGGGTTCCGGTAACCCCCCGGTACTCCGGTAAAATCCCGATTTCACCCGGAACGATTCCGATATCCAAATATAGGCTTCCAATATATCAATCTTTATGTCTCGATCATTTCGAGACTCCTCGTCATGTCTGTGATCACATCCGGGACTCCGAACAACCTTCGGTACATCAAAACTTATAAACTCATAATAAAACTGTCATCGTAACGTTAAGCGTGTGGACCCTACGGGTTCGAGAACTATGTAGACATGACCTAGAACTGTTTCCGGTCAATAACCAATAGCGGAACCTGGATGTTCATATTGGCTCCTACATATTCTACGAAGATCTTTATCGGTCAAACCGCATAACAACATACGTTGTTCCCTTTGTCATCGGTATGTTACTTGCCCGAGATTCGATCGTTGGTATCCAATACCTAGTTCAATCTTGTTACCGGCAAGTCTCTTTACTCGTTACGTAATGCGTCATTCCATAACTAACTCATTAGCTACATTGCTTGCAAGGCTTGTAGTGATGTGCATTACTGAGAGGGCCCAGAGATACCTCTCCGACAATCGGAGTGACAAATCCTAATCTGGAAATAAGATAACCCAACATGTACCTTCGGAGACACCTGTAGAGCTCCTTTATAATCACCCAGTTACCTTGTGATGTTTGGTAGCACAGAAAGTGTTCCTCCGGTAAACGGGAGTTGCATAATCTCATAGTCATAGGAACATGTATAAGTCATGAAGAAAGCAGTAGCAACATATTAAATGATCAAGTGCTAAGGCTAACGGAATGGGTCAAGTCAATCACATCATTCTCCTAATGATGTGATCCCGTTAATCAAATGACAACTCTTTTGTCCATGGCTAGGAAACATAACCATCTTTGATAAACGAGCTAGTCAAGTAGAGGCATACTAGCTCTGTTGGAAAAGGCAGTGCCTAGGAGGCGCTTAGGCACGCCTAGGCGTTGGGCAATGGCCAAACGCCTCGCCTACGGCATAAATGGAGGTCAAGGCAGGGAAAGCAAGGAATTGCCTACCCAAGCAAGAAATCATGCCACATACTGCCCTGATATGCCCAACGGGTTATATTCCAATGACAGTAGATGTTATTAACTTATTTATATGCCCTAAACTAATATCAACACCCATATAATAATCATAAATACACTACGAGTAAAAACTATATTACCGCCTAGGTCGTGCCTAGGGCGCTTAGGCACTGCCTAGGCACTAGGCGAAGGCCAACCGCCTCGCTTACGCCTACCGCTTTTTCCAACCTTGCATACTAGTGACATTTAGTTTGTCTATGTATTCACACATGTATCATGTTTCTGGTTAATACAATTCTAGCATGAATAATAAACATTCATCATGATATAAGGAAATAAATAATAACTTTCTCATTGCCTCTAGGGCATATTTCCTTCAGTCTCCCACTTGCACTAGAGTCAATAATCTAGTTCACATCGCCATGTGATTTAACACCAATATTCACATCTGTATGTGATTAATACCCAATAGTTCACATCGTCATGTGACCAACACCCGAAGGGTTTACTAGAGTCAATAATCTAGCTCACATCGCTATGTGATTAACACCCAAAGAGTACAAAGGTATGATCATGTTTTGTTCGTGAGAGAAATTTAGTCAACGGGTCTGTCACATACAGAGCCGTATGTATTTTGCAAATATTCTATGTTTTCAATGCTCTGCATGGAGCTACTCTAGCTAATTGCTCCCACTTTCAATATGTATCTAGATTGAGACTTAGAGTCATCTGGATTAGTGTAAAAGTTTGCACCGATGTAACTTTTACAACGAACTCTTTTATCACCTCCATAATCGAGAAACATCTCCTTAGTCCTCACTAAGGATATTCTTGACCGCTGTCCAGTGATCTACTATTAGATCAAAATTGTATTCCTTTGCCAAACTCATAGCAAGGTATACAATAGGTCTGGTACACAACATAGCATACTTTATAGAACCTATGACTGAGGCATAGGGAATGACTTTTCATTCTCTTTCTATTTTCTGCCATAGTCGGGTTTTGAGTCTTACTCAACTTCACACCTTACAACACACGCAAGAACTCCTTCTTTGACTGTTCTATTTTGAACTACTTCATTTTATCAAGGTATGTATTCATTGAAAAATCTCATCAAGCGTCTTAATCTATCTCTATAGATCTTGATGCTCAATGTGTAAGCAGCTTCACCAAGGTCTTTCATTGAAAACCTTTTATTCAAGTATCCTTTTATGCTATCCAGAAATTCTATATCATTTCCAATCAACAATATGTCTTGCACATATAATATCAGAAATGCTACAAAGCTCCCACTCACTTTCTTGTAAATACAGGCCTTTCCAAAAGTCTGTATAAAACCATATGCTTTGATCAACTCATCAAAGCGTATATTCCAACTCCGAGATGCTTGCACCAGTCCATTGATGGATCACTGGAGCTTGCTCATTTTGTTAGCACCTTTAGGATTGACAAAACCTTCTGGTTGCATCATATACAACTCTTCTTTAAAGAATCCATTGAGGAATGCAGTTTTGACATCCATTTGCCAGATTTCATAAAATGTGGCAATTGCTAATATGATTCGGACAGACTTAAGCATCGATAAGAGTGAGAAAATCTCGTCGTATTCAACACTTTGAACTTGTCGAAAACCTTTCGCAACAAGTCAAGCTTAGTAGATAGTAACACTACTATCAATGTCTGTCTTGCTCTTGAAGATCCATTTATTTAACATGGCTTGCTAATCATCGAGCAAGTCAATCAAAGTCCATACTTTGTTCTCATACATGGATCCCATCTCAGATTTTATGGCCTCAAGCCACTTTGCGGAATCTGGGCTCATCATTGCTTCCTCATAGTTCGTAGGTTCATCATGGTCTAGTAACATGACTTCCAGAACATGATTACCGTACCACTCTGGTGCAGATCTTACTCTGGAAGACCTATGAGGTTTGGTAGCAACTTGATCTGAAGTTTCATGATCATCATCATTAACTTCCTCCCTAATTGGTGTAGGAATCACTGGAACTGATTTCTGTGACGAACTACTTTCCAATAAGGGATAAGGTACAATTACCTCATCAAGTTCTACTTTCCTCCCACTCACTTCTTTCGAGAGAAACTTCTTCTCTAGAAAGGATCCATCTTAGCAATGAATAACTTGCCTTCGGATCTGTGATAGAAGGTGTACCCAATAGTTACCTTTGGGTATTTTATGAAGACGCACTTCTCCGATTTGGGTTCGAGCTTATCAGGTTGAAACTTTTTCACATAAGCATCGCAGCCCCAAAATTTAAAAAACGACAACTTTGGTTTCTTGCCAAACCACAGTTCATAAGGCGTCATCTCAACGGATTTTGATGGTGCCCTTTTTAAAGTGAATGCAACTGTCTCTAATGCATAACCCCAAAACGATAGTGGTAAATCGGTAAGACACATCATAGATCGCACCATATCCAATAAAGTGTGGTTATGACGTTCGGACACACCATTACGCTGTGGTGTTCCATGTGGCGTGAGTTGTGAAACTATTCCACATTGTTTTATATGAAGGCCAAACTCATAACTCAAATATTCTCCTCCACGATTAGATCGTAGAAACTTTATTTTCTTGTTATGATGATTCTCCACTTCACTCTGAAATTCTTTGAACTTTTCAAATGTTTCAGACTTGTGTTTCATTAAGTAGATATACCCATATCTGCTCAAATCATCTGTGAAGGTCAGAAAATAACGATACTCTCCACGAGCATCAACACTCATTGGATCGCATACATCGGAATGTATTATTTCCAATAAATCAGTAGCTCGTTCCATTGTTCCGAAGAACGGAGTTTTAGTCATCTTGCCCAAAAGGCACGGTTCGCAAACATCAAATGATTCATAATCAAGTGATTTCCAAAAACCCATCAGCATGTAGTTTCTTCATGCGCTTTACACCGATATGAACCAAACGGCAGTGCCACAAATAAGTTGCACTATCATTATCAACTTTGCATCTTTTGGCATCAATATTATGAATATGTATATCACTACGATCGAGATCCAACAAACTATTTTCATTGGGTGTATGACCATTGAAGGTTTTATTCATGTAAAGAGAACAACAATTATTCTCTGACTTTAAATGAATAACCGTATTTCAATAAACATGATCAAATCATATTCATGCTCAACGCAAACACCAAATAACATTTATTTAGGTTTAACACTAATCCCGAAAGTATAGGGAGTGTGCGATGATGATCATATCAATCTTGGAACCACTTCCAACACACATCGTCACTTCACCCTCAACTAGTCTCTGTTTATTCTGTAACTCCTGTTTCGAGTTACTAATTTTTAGCAACCGAACAAGTATCAAATACTCAGGGGCTACTATAAACACTAGTAAGGTACACATCAATAACTTGCATATCAAATATACCCTTGTTCACTTTGCCATCCTTCTTATCCACCAAATATTCAGGGCATTTCCGCTTCCAGTGACCATTTCCTTTGCAGTAGAAGCACTTAGTTTCAGGCTTTGGTCCAGCTTTGGGCTTCTTCACGGGAGTGACAACTTGCTTGCCATTCTACTTGAAGTTCCGTTTCTTTTTCTTTGCCCTTTTCTTGAAACTAGTGGTCTTGTCAATCATCAACACTTGATGCTCTTTTCTTGATTTCTACCTTCGTCGATTTCAGCATCACGAAGAGCTCGGGAATCATTTTCGTCATCCCTTGCATTATAGTTCATCACGAAGTTCTAGTAACTTGGTGGTGGTGACTAGAGAACTCTGCCAATCACTATCTTATCTGGAAGATTAACTCCCATTTGATTCAAGCGATTGTAGTACTCAGACAATCTAAGTACTTGCTCACTAGTTGAGCAATTCTCCTCCATCTTTTAGGCGAAGTATTTGTCAGAGGTCTCATACCTCTTGACACGGGCATGAGTCTGAAATACCAATTTCATCTCTTGAAACATCATATATGTTCCATGACGTTTCAAAAATGTTTTTGTAGTCCCGGTTCTAAGCCATAAAGCATTGTGCACAAAACTATCAAGTAGTCATCATATTGACCTAGCCAAACGTTCATAACGTCTGCATCTGCTCCTGCAATAGGTCTGTCACCTAGCGGTGCATCAAGGACATAATTCTTCTGTGCAGCAATGAGGATAAACCTCAGATCACGGACCAAGTCCGCATCATTGCTACTAACATTTTTCAACTTAGTTTTCTCTAGGAACACATATAAAAACATAGGGAAGCAAAAAAATAGGGAAGCAACAACACGAGCTATTGATATACAACATAATTTGCAAAATACTACAAGGACTAAGTTGATGATAAATTTAAGTTCAATTAATCATATTACTAAAGAACTCCCACTTAGATAGACATCCCTCTAGTCATCTAAGTGATCACGTGATCCAAATCAACTAAACCATGTCCGATCATCACGTGAGATGGAGTAGTTTTCAATGGTGAACATCACTATGTTGATCATATCTACTATATGATTCACGTTCGACCTTTCGGTCTCCGTGTTCCGAGGCTATATCTGTATATGCTAGGCTCGTCAAGTTTAACCTGAGTATTCCGCGTGTGCAACTGTTTTGCACTCGTTGTATTTGAACGTAGAGCCTATCACACCCGATCATCACGTGGTGTCTCAGCACGAAGAACTTTCGCAACGGTGCATACTCAGGGAGAACACTTCTTGATAATTAGTGAGAGATCATCTTAAAATGCTACCGTCAATCAAAGCAAGATAAGATGCATAAAGGATAAACATCACATGCAATCAATATAAGTGATATGATATGGCCATCATCATCTTGTGCTTGTGATCTCCATCTCTGAAGCACTGTTGTGATCACCATCGTCACCGGCGCGACACCTTGATCTCCATCGTAGCATCGTTGTCGTTATGCCATCTATTGCTTCTACGACTATCACTACCGCTTAGTGATAAAGTAAAGCAATTACAGGGCATTTGCATTTCATACAATAAAGCGACAACCATATGGCTCCTGCCAGTTGCCGATAACTTCGGTTATAAAACATGATCATCTCATACAATAAAATATAGCATCACGTCTTGACCATATCACATCACAACATGCCCTGCAAAAACAAGTTAGACGTCCTCTACTTTGTTGTTGCAAGTTTTACGTGGCTGCTACGGGCTGAGCAAGAACCGTTCTTACCTACGCATCAAAACCACAACGATAGTTCGTCAAGTTAGTGTTGTTTTAACCTTCGCAAGGACTGGGCGTAGCCACACTCGGTTCAACTAAAGTTGGAGAAACAGACACCCGCCAGCCACCTGTGTGCAAAGCACGTCGGTAGAACCAGTCTCGCGTAAGCGTACGCGTAATGTCGGTCCGGGCCGCTTCATCCAACAATACCGCCGAACCAAAGTATGACATGCTGGTAAGCAGTATGACTTGTATCGCCCACAACTCACTTGTGTTCTACTCGTGCATATAACATCTATGCATAAAACCTGGCTATGATACCACTGTTGGGGAACGTAGTAATTTCAAAAAAATTCCTACACACACGCAAGATCATGGTGATGCATAGCAACGAGAGGGGAGAGTGTGTCCACGTACCCTCGTAGACCGAAAGCGGAAGCGTTATGACAACGCGGTTGATGTAGTCGTACGTCTTCACGATCCGACCGATCCAAGTACCGAACGTACGGCACCTCCGAGTTCAGCACACGTTCAGCTCGATGACGATCCCCGGACTCCGATCCAGCAGGGTGTCGGGGATGAGTTCTGTCAGCACGACGGTGTGGTGATGATGATGATGTTCTACCGACGCAGGGCTTCGCCTAAGCACCGCAACGATATGACCGAGGTGGAATATGATGGAGGGGGGCACCGCACACGGCTAAGGAACGATCACGAAGATCAACTTGTGTGTCATGGGGTGCCCCCCTTCCCCGTATATAAAGGAGGGAGGGGGAGGTGCGTCCGGCCCCCTAGGGGTGCGCCTGGAGGAGTCCTACTCCCACCGGGAGTAGGACTCCCCCCTCTTGCCTTGTTGGAGAAGGAAGGGGGAAGGGGGAAAGAGGAAAGGGGGCGCCGCCCCCCCTTCCTTGTCCTATTCGGACTAGGGGGGAGGGGGCGCATGGCCGGCCCTCCTCTTCTCCCTTATGGCCTATGTAGGCCCATTAACCCCCCCCCCCCGGGGGGGGGGGGGGGTTCCGGTAACCCCCGGTACTCCGGTAAAATCCTGATTTCACCCGGAACGATTCCGATATCCAAATATAGGCTTCCAATATATCAATCTTTATGCCTCGACCATTTCGAGACTCCTCGTCATGTCCGTGATCACATCCGGGACTCGGAACAACCTTCGGTACATCAAAACTTATAAACTCATAATAAAACTGTCATCGTAACGTTAAGCGTGCGGACCCTACGGGTTCGAGAACTATGTAGACATGACCTAGAACTATTTCCGGTCAATAACCAATAGCGGAACCTGGATGTTCATATTGGCTCCTACATATTCTACGAAGATCTTTATCGGTCAAACCACATAACAACATATGTTGTTCCCTTTGTCATCGGTATGTTACTTGCCCGAGATTCGATCGTCGGTATCCAATACCTAGTTCAATCTCGTTACCGGCAAGTCTCTTTACTCGTTACGTAATGCATCATTCCATAACTAACTCATTAGCTACATTGCTTGCAAGACTTGTAGTGATGTGCATTACCGAGAGGGCCCAGAGATACCTCTCCGACAATCGGAGTGACAAATCCTAATCTCGAAATACGCCAACCCAACATGTACCTTCGGAGACACTTGTAGAGCTCCTTTATAATCACCCATTTACGTTGTGACGTTTGGTAGCACACAAAGTGTTCCTCCGGTAAATGGGAGTTGCATAATCTCATAGTCATAGGAACATGTATAAGTCATGAAGAAAGCAGTAGCAACATACTAAACGATCAAGTGCTAAGGCTAACGGAATGGGTCAAGTCAATCACATCATTCTCCTAATGATGTGATCTCGTTAATCAAATGACAACTCTTTTGTCCATGGCTAGGAAACATAACCATCTTTGATAAACGAGCTAGTCAAGTAGAGGCATACTAGTGACACTTAGTTTGTCTATGTATTCACACATGTACCATGTTTCCGGTTAATACAATTCTAGCATGAATAATAAACATTCATCATGATATAAGGAAATAAATAATAACTTTATTATTTCCTCTAGGGAATATTTCCTTCATCAGCATCCCCAAGCTTAATTCCTACTCGTCCCCGAGTAGGTAAATGAAAAAAACAGAATTTTTCATGTGGAATGCTACCTACCATGTTCATCATGTAATTTCTATTTTGTGGTATTAATATTTAGATCCAAATGATTCAAAGAAATAGTTTATAATTTTATATAAATACATCAATACTCAGGCATACCAACAAACAATCATGCATTTCAAAATAAAAATGCTAAAGAAAGTTATCCCTACAAAATCATATAGTCTTGTCATGCTCCATCTTCTTAACACAAAGTATTTATCATGCATAACCCTGATGACAAGCTGGGAAATTGGTTCATACTTTTTAACGCGCTTAACCTTTTTCAACCCCCACGCAATACATGAGCGAAGCCATGGATATAGCACAATCGGTGGAATAGAATGTGGTGGTAGAGATTAGTAAGGGGAAGAAAAAAGGAAGAAATTCTCACATTGACGAGGCTAATCAACGGGCTATGGAGATGCCCATCAACTGATGTCAATGCAAGGAGTAGGGATTTCCATGCAACGGATGCACTAAGAGCTATAAGTGTATGAAATCTCAAAATGAGAACTAAGTGGTTGTGCATCCAACTTGCTTGATCATGAAGACCTTGGGCATTTGAGGAAGCCAATCATCAAAATATACAAGCCAAGTTCTATAATGAAAAATTCCCACTGACATATGGAACCGAAAGCATAGGAGACTATCTATGTGAAAAACATGGTGTTGCTTTGAAGCACAAGTGTGGAATAGGATAATAACATTGCCCCTTCTCCCCTTCCCCCCCCCCCCCATTTTTTTTCTTTTTTGGTGGGCCCTTTTTGGCCTCTTTTTTAGGGCTCTTTTTGGCTTCTCTTTTTTATCTCCTCACTGGGACAAGGCTCTCATAATGAATAAGGATGATCATCAGACTTCTATTTACTTACAACTCAAATATATAACTCGATACTAGAACAAAATATGACTATATGAATGCCTCCGGTAGTGTACCAGGATGTACAATGAGCCACAAATACTATGTCAGCTATATGATCATGCAAAGCAATATGAGAATGATGATGTGTGTCATAAAAACAGAACGGTGGAAATTGCATGGCAATATATCTCGGAATGACTATGGAAATACCATAATAGGTAGGTATGGTGACTGTTTTAAGGAAGATATAAGGAGGCTTATGTGTGATAGAACATATCATATCACGGGGTTTGGATGCACCGGGGAAGTTTGCACCAACTCTCGAGGTGAGAAAGGGCAATGTACGGTAACGAAGAGGCTAGCAAATTACGGAAGGTGAGAGTGCATATAATCCATGGAATCACACTAGTCATAAAGAACTAAAATACTTATAGCAAAAGTTTATTAGCCCTCGAAGCAAAGTACTACTATGCATGCCCTTAGGTGGATAGATTGGTACTACTATGCATGCTCCAACTTCTTAGCATAACTAGAGACCATACGTGCATGCTTCGGGAATCACAAACCTTAACACCAATATTCTTACTAAACCACAATCATTCACTAGTACCTCCCACATATTACCATCTTAATATCGCAAAACTATTGCAAGGAATCAAACCTATCATATCCAGTGATCTACATGAAAGTTTTTATTATATCCTTCTTGAATACCTATCATACTAGGACCAACTTCATAACTCGTGCATATTGCCATTACTATTTATCAAACTCTCCAAATGATATAAGTGTAGCACGAGAGTGCAAGTATTTCTTTAAAATATAACAATCACCGCGCTCTAAAAAATATAAGTGAAGCACTAGAGAAACTACCTAGCTCACAAATATAAGTGAAGTATAAAGATTATTCTAACAAATCACGAATGGGTGTGTGTCCCTCTCAAAATGTGTGTCCCTCTCAAAATGTGTGTCCAGCAAAGATGATTGTGGCAAACTAAAAAACAAACAAAGCAAAGACTCATATAATACACGACGCTCCAAGCAAAACTCATATCATGTGATGAATAAAAATAGAGCTCCAAGTAATGTATCGATGGTTGGTAGACAAAAAAGGAGATGCCTTCCGGGGCATCCCCAAGCTTAGACACTTGTGTCTCCTTGAATATTACCTTGGGGTGCTTAGGTCAACCCCAATCATAGGCTCTTGCCACTCTCAATTCCTTCATCCATCGCGAGATCTCACTTAAAACTTGGAAACTTTGGCACACAAAACTCAACAGAAACCTTCATGAGATCCGTTAGTATAACAACCAAATCACCAACTTCATGTACTATTATGAACCCATTCTATTTTATTATTGCATAATACCTACTGTATTCCAACTTCTCCATGACTTATACCCCCCGATACTAGTCTCACTACACTGGGTATTTCAGACAACCAACTAAACGGTGCAATTCCATGGTCCACCCTGATATTGGAGAATCCACATAGTCTTGGCCTCAACGGAAATAATATGTGTGGCCCCATCCCATTTCAGATGGCCATGCTCAAGAATATACAAAGATTGTTCCAATATGACAACAGATTCTCTGGTTTCATACCAGAGAGCACTGGTAACCTAACCAAGTTAGAACCCATGCTACTATCTCACAACCAACTATCATCAAATATACTGCCAAGTTTGTTTCATCTTGATTGCCTCATCCAACTACATCTATCACATAATTTATTGACCAGTGCATTACCAGTTGATATAGGTTCTTTGGAACAAATTTGCAACATGGATCTCTCTTCCAACCGCTTGGTTGGTAGTATCCCGGAGTCGATTGGACAGCTGCAAATGATAGAGTAAACTTATCACACAATTCATTCTATGATTAACAGTCTCTCTTGTACAATACCAGAGTACCTTGTCAATTTCACCATTCTAACTAGCACTACTAGGAAAAAGCCTAGTAGTGGCACGGGGCCCAATGCTACTACTATCGTGCCACAGCTAAAAATTTAGTAGTAGCGCGGGTGTCACCACGCTCTACTACCAAAAAGTTAATAGTAATGTGGATGCCACCCCCGCTACTACTATTTCGCACCCGCACTGCTACAAACGAAATAGTAGTAACGCGTCTAACGCACTACTAGTATCCTAAATACAAGTAGCACGCAGTTTTTTCTCTGCGCTTGTACTAACCAATTAGGAATTTAAAAAGTTCACCAATTCCATTTTATGCATACAATTCTACAACTAAAACAAACCCAGAAATGTGATCCAGTTACCAACGTAGAATCGATTAGTATCATCACAAGCATACAGCCGAGTACTTAATTTATCGCAATGTAAACATAGATATCACACGCACATCACAGTTTGGGCAAGGCAATACAAGTTCGATGGAGAAGCTTCTGGCGGAGCGCTACTAGCTACTATGCCCAGAAGTTGTCGTGCAGCCTGGGAGAGACACACTACTACTAAGCGAGGCCCACCAGATGGCCTCGTCTATCCATAGTAGTAGAGCGGGTTGTCCCACCTATGCTACAGCTATCCACTTAGTAGTAGTGCGAGTTTAACACACGGCGCTCCTACTATTGTCTGTCCGAAGGGCACCGTGGGAGGAGTATTCTCAAACATCAGCCAGCAATCCTTGATCGAAACTCAGGTTTTTGTGGTCCCCCGAGTTTGGAATTTTCACCTTCTCCAAGTTACATTCGTAGAACCAATGGGCATATGCTGAGAGTTCTTCTACTGACTATCATTATTGTTACTAGGCTTGTAGCTCTCTGTATATTTGTAGAGCAGTTTTAGCATGCTCCCTCTTACCCCCTCTTTTCACATGAGAGGTAAGAGTATGTAGTAGATCTGAGCCGTTGATCACATTAATTAGTGGTCGGATTAACTCTTACCTTCTTACCTCATATGTAAAAAGAGGGGATACGAGGGAGCATGTTAAAATTTGCCATATTTGTAATGATTATATAGAAAATTCAGAAGCGTCAGGGTATGACAGCTTCTGCCGGTATGGTTGACATGATCAACCCTCACTTGGTATCCAGCAATGAGATTAATCGGCCCACTAATGATTTTAGTGAGAGAAACTTGTTGGGATCGGGAAGCTTTGGAGAAGTTTTTAAAGGCCAATTGAGCAAAGGTATGATAGTTGCAGTCAAAGTCCTAAACATGCAGTTGAACAGGCCATGAGAAGCTTCGATGTTGAATGTAGTGTGTTGCGCATGGCACTGCATGGCAATCGAATTAAGATCCTCAGTACATGATGCAACTTGAACTTTAGAGAACTATTCCTTCATCACATGCCCAATGGAAGATTAGAGGCACTCCTACATAGGTCTCAAACTATAAGGCACTTGAGCTTCCTCGAGAGGCTATGCATCATGCTCGATGAGTCCTTGGCGATGGGGTATCTGCACCACGAGCACTACCAGGTGGTCTTGCATTGTGACTTGAAGCCTAGCAATGTTTTGTTTGACAGCACATGTGGTAGATTTTGGCATTGCAAGCTTGTTGCTAGGTGATGACTACTACATGATCTCTGCAAGCATGTCTAGAACAGTTGGCTACATGGCACCTGGTACTCAGTGGCAGAGCATGACAACAATCTACGGGGCGGGGGGGGGGGGTGCATAACAAGAAAAGGGTTGGCCTGCTGACCGGCTGACATCGATGACCACTGGCCAGTGGCAAACAGCCAAAGACAACCGTCTCAGGCGTTCCCTTGTTCCCTCTTCTGACCTGCTCGGTGCCGGGATGTTCCCGGTGGCTCGCGTGGATCAGAGGCAAGCATCTCCTCGGCGCCAGCGTCATCGCCGAGCCAGTGCGATGGCAGAGTGGTTGGTTCCAGGATGGAGTAGGGCACTGCGGCGAGCAGCTGTGCCCAAGCGTGGTTGAGGAAAAGAGAGATGAAGCAGCCGAGCAGGGTTTTTTGTCGTTCGTGATGATGTCAAACGTGTGGCCTTCTGTGTGTATGTAGATGGGGCCATCCAAAAACTGCAAGCCGATTACTACTACCTTGTAAAATAATTGCATTTGGGTTGGGGAGCCACGTCCCCTCAGACTTATACATATCTCTGCCGTTGCATGTACTTACATAGAGATCCCGCAAAAAAAAGGTACTCCCTCCTTCTATCTATATAGGACCTAATGCGTTTTTCGAGAATAACTTTGACCAAATGTTAGAGCAATAATATATGACATGCAACTTACACAAAGCATACGGTCAAATTTGTATGTGAAAGAAGCTTCCAATGATATAATTTTCACAATATACATATCATGTACTATTAATCTTGTCAATAGCCAAAGGCTGTCTTGAAAAACACATTAGGCCATATATAGATGGAAGGAGGGAGTACTTACTTCGAGAAACACTTTTAATTAAAGTTATTTAATCCAGTTCTTGTTAAGCCGCAAATTAACTAGGGTTATTCAGTTCTCCTTTAATTTTCTATGAATACCTTGAGAACGGTATGGGGCTCTTGGAAAGGCATCACGGAAGAGTAACGTCTTCAGCTATGGCATTATGCTCCTTGAAGTCTTCACTGGAAGGAGACCCACAGATAATATTTTTATTGGAGATCTAACCCTCAAGCAATGGTTACTGAGGCATTCCCTACAAAGCTTGTTTGTGTTGTGCACGATCAACTATTGCAAAGATCTTCCACAAGCTGCACTTTTGAAAGCTTTCTTATGCCGATATTTGAGTTGCGTTTGCTCTGCTCCAGTGACTCGCTAGCCCAGATGATGACTATGAGCAATGTAGTCATAGCTCTGAATAAGATCAAAGTGGATTACACCAAATGGCGGATTCCAACCAGTGATTGATCATCCTTGCCTCTATGTATGGGCATCTTTTTTCAGCTTCAAAACTAACAGTAACACCCAACAAGCTACAAAAACTACTCACCTTTCCGACAGTTCAAAGTCTTTGACGGGTGACATAGAGTCAATTTATCTGCAGCTTCGATTTTGCTAGCTATATAATTTCTGCTGAGAAGGTCTGTACCTATACACCGAGCAAAGTTTCTTCTTTATTTATCCTTTCGTAAAAGGAAAGCTGCCATTGTACACCTTTTTGGAACGGCACTTCCTCTAGAGTGTTGGCTTTTTTTAGGGAAGTGCACATAAGCTGCACCCCAATCATGTTCAGATAGAAGATTAGCCATGGATTACTTAACTATACGCAAGTTAAAAAAGGGTGGGGGTTGTCCTTAAGCTTGATTTTGAGAAAGCTTATGACAAAGTCAACTGGGACTTCCTGCTAGAGTGCCATGGCTTAGAGGATTTAATGATAAATGGTGTGGCTGGGTTAAACAAATTATGTATAATGGCACGGTCAGTATCAAGCTGAATAACAGTGTGGGCCCTTATTTTCAAAGTGCAAAAGGGGTCCAACAGGGGGACACATTCTCTCCGTTCCTGTTTAACCTTGTTGCGGAGTGTCTTACCAAGATGATTAAAAATGCACAAGAAAATAGGCTCCTGGTTGGACTGGCTCTGGACCTTATCCCTAAAGGGGTTGCAGTTTTGCAATATGCCGATGATACAATTATTTGTCTTGATCATAACTTTGATAATGCTCGCAATCTTAAGCTCCTTCTGTACATCTTCGAGATGATGTCTGGGCTTAAAGTCAACTTTCAAAAAAGTGAAATTTTGACGGTGGGATGTGATGAGGTGATAGACAAAACTTATGCTGATATCTTTAACTGTGACATTGGGCATTTTCCTTTGAAATATCTGGGCATGCCAGTGAGTTTTACTTCCCTGAAAAACTCCGATTGGGAGTTTATTGTTGTTAAATACCTCAAAAGGTTTGGCGGCTGGGTTGCAATGTTGCTTCTAGTGGGGGGAGACATACCCTGCTGACTTCAGTTGTCACTCAGTTATCTCTCTACCACATGTCTATGTGGCTGATGAACAAGACGTTCATTGAGAGGCTAGATAAACACATAAGACGTTTTTTTGGGCAAGGTTGTCACAAAAAACGTCGGTACTACCTAGTGAAATGGAGTAGAATATGTCGATCTAAGTGCAAAGGGGCGCTCGGAGTGAAGGATCTCCGTAAGCAAAACATTAGCCTTATGGTTAAATGGTGGTGGAAATTAGACACCCAAGATGGGGTGTGGCAGGATATAGTGAAGGCCAGATACTTACGAAACCATTCTGTTGCTTCTATTACCCCCCGTTTTTCGGACTCCCCGTGTTGGAAAAACTTGTTGAAAATCAAAGAAGTGTATATGGCTGGGAGGAAAATTGGTACTAAGTCTGGGAACATAACTAGACTATGGGAAGACTCCATTAATGGGCTGACCCCGTTTATGAGGAACAGTTTCCTCGCTTATTTAGTATATGCACGGACCAAGAATGCATGGTGAACTGCCTACCTAGGGTGGACAGGAATACCTTCTTTAGAAGAAGGCTTGACCCTGAGCTTGTGAGTCACTGGGAGTCAATTTGTAACATGGTGAATGACCTGGGGCTCACACAGGAGATTGATATTGTTTACTGGGGGCTGAATAAAACAGCTTGATATACTACTAAATCGATGTACAGGTGGTTGGAGAAGCCCCTTAGTGGGTGTAATTTGAAATGGATTTGGGAGGCAAAACTTCCTCTCAAAATCCAAATTTTCCTATGGCAGATGTTCCAGAATGCCATTCTTACCAGGCAGGTGATGAGATCTCGCCGTTGGCCTGGTAATCCGATTTGTTCCTTCTGTCGGGAGATAGAAATAACACAACATCTCTTCTTTGGTTGCTCAGTTGCCAAAATAGTATGGAGAGCGATTGGGGTGACGCTGGGTACTGATCTATGCCCACAGAACCTTTGGCAATTTCATTCTTGGTGCCATTCTTTCCTCCCTGGTTATGGCAACTTTTATACTGTTGCCCTTGGGGCTGTTACTTGGGCAATTCGGTTAGCCCGAAACAGAGCCACTTTTGAGAAGAAATTGATTAAATCTCCTTTTGAAATCGTGTTCTCGGTCTGCTCTCTTCTTCTTTATTGGGCAGGTCTACAGAAGGAAGGCGAGATGATGAAACTTCGTGCCAGAGCAGAGATGGTTCGCGCTGGGGCCATGGCGCTGATGAGGATATGTGATGCTACTACAAGAATTGGTGATTGCTGAAGCTAGATGCTACTACAAGAATTGGTGATTGCTGAAGATAGATGCTGCTTTGCTCTGGGAATATGGCATGATTAGTTGCTTCTTTTGAGTCGTTTTCTCTTGGTGGTCTTATGGAGGCTGGTTATTTTCACTTGTCCTGATACTCTGGCTGCGATCAGTCTGTAATAGGGCTAGACTATTTTGGTGCTGCTAGGTTTTCGCCCCATAGCATTCGTTTCGATGACGGGCGGATGCAGTGGGTTTTCTAGTAGTGCGTTGAACTCGCTTTCTCCTTACCTCTCTCGTTTCTCCTGATACTATGTAAGACTGATGTATTTCCGTTCTCTGTAATGGAAAGGGGGTTAGCCCGGTTCAAAAAAAAAGATAGAAGATTAGGCCGAAAACCATACAACACCCACATCTAGCTAATCTAGACCTTCATTGCACCTCTTTTACGGCGGCAATTACATGCATTACGCATGTTTCAGCGCAGCAACCCAACACAAACCAACTGGAATAGCAAAGCTCCACACGGATGGCCACAGGCCCACAGCGGGACAATACAACCATCAAACGACCCACCCTGCCGAGCCTAAAGCAGTAAGGTGAGAGGCCAGTAATGGTAGACGTATAGGCACTTACAGACTGAATTTAGTTACACGCTGACATGGCAAAGTGGGATTGGAAAGAAGGGAGTGAGGCGGGCCGCCCCGGTGAGAAATCAGGGGCGGGGGGGGGGGGGGGGGCAAAGAAATTTAACGAAGGGCCCCATGAACTGCGTGTAACAAAGCCCGTATGTCTAGGATTATTTGGTGAGAGGCAAGGCACATACATAAGAAACCGCACCACCGCGTAGCACAAAAGGTAGAACCGTAGTTGCTTGCGCAAATAGCGAGTGTCTTCTTCCCTCTATGTTAGCACTAATCTTGATTCATGTATCTGCATGTTTATTTTCAGTTTACATGTAGCTTAGCTAGACTAGTGAGTTGTTGTCCAGCGAGAATTCAGCAGAGACGCAAGGACAGTGAGATGTCAGGCGACTGCGCAAAGCGGTGGGCAAGACGTGATGCTGCGGTGCTGCACGAAGTTCACGGCCGTGAGAACCGGCAAGGCGCGTGGTGGGCTGGAGCACTTGACGGATCTGTTTGGAGCAGAGGAGAATCAGCAACTAGGAATGGATTGCATCGTGTGCATGTTAGAGGTTGTTAGCTAGCTTCATGCAAGTAGATAGGTGTGGTGTTGAGAAGAGGTTGCGCAAGTGCTGTGCATGGCGTGCGTGTAGGTAGTGGAGTAGTGGGTCAAAGTGGCGTGAGTTTGCATGGCATGGTTGCCACAAGCTTTGTGTGTGTGTGTGTGTGTGTGTGTGTGTGTGTGTGTGTGTGTGTGTGTGTGTGTGTGTGTCTGTGTGTGTGTGTGTGTGTGTGTGCACAATATGCATTGATGAATGAAAATGAGCCATGAGGGCACAGCCACAATGTAGTCTTTGTAGTCACTAGGGAGTGTCTCTTTGCAAAGCAAAGTTGTTTCTCTCTTGGTGGATGGGTGTGTGTGTGTATGTGTGTGTCCAGGTCTAGTGTGTTCTTGAGAGTAACCTTGAGAGAAACAAGATTATGCACCATCCTTTTCTTTGAGCAAAATACCATGCGTTACTATCCATTCTAGTAGTGATCATATAATCCATTAGTACCAACCCATATTTCCACCAATGGCCCGATGGCCTCTTGGGCCAAGACAGCCCTAAATAACTAAATGTTATGGATTAGCAGTAAAAATATGTTGTCCATCTCCCTTCTAATCCATATTTTCACACATCGGCCTATGGACTCTTTGTCCTAGTAGTAATTAGCAAGAAATCAATGACATCCAATTATAGTACTCTACATAAAAAGGTTTCAAATTAAGAGTAATAATTTGCCTCGCTGCATTTGGGGCAATCAATTAAGAATAATATCAAATTAGTGTGGAATTAATGGCCGCTATGAATTCTGTATCTTGCTAGAAATGAATAGGTCACGCATATATAAGAAAGACCAAACAATGATTCCACAATACATGAATGAGGTTCTGTTAAAAGGAGTACCAAGCCTCTCCATCTTCTTGCTCCCTATATCTCCGATCTATAATGGCACTTCTCAGTAAGGATAGCACGGTTATGTTCCTAGCAGCTCTTGTTGTCATGGCCATGGCTATGATAGTTTTGTCATCATCCTACGCACAAGGTAAAATATGACGTTATAGATATCAGTACATACATATACATATTTTTGTTCTCATATTCCAAGTTGAACTACTTGTAGTATGTAGGAGTATCACAATTAACCAATATTTATTTGCAGCCGATTATTGCCACCAGATCGTACCATGCAACGAGTCGACTTGCAGCAATTTCTGCTCGAAGAATAACTTCAAGAACTTTGTACCGAATTGCTTGCCAGGAAGGATGTACGACTACTGCTGCTGCAACATAACCAGGGGGGTAGACTTTTGATCATAATATCCGTAGATGGAAATTAATATAGTATGGAGCATCTTCTGCTTCAAAATTACATGTAATCGTGAATGTGGAATGAAGGAGAGATAATAATATTGCTCCGCATAATTTTATTTGTTGGAGAGATGCTTTGTATGATTATTAATCACAACATTCTTGGGTTTCCAAACACAAGAAGCAGAAAACAATCACGCACGGAACAAGATATATATATAATTGGATTGAGCCCATTAAAAAACAAGCCTTGCTAAGGGTCCCCTGACCCGGCCCAACACAAATTCCAACCAAATGATTTTCACAACTAATGGCGTAAATAAGGAATGTATCAAGTGAAGATGTCGGAGCACAAACTCCTGCGCAAGCTTTAAA
Source organism: Triticum aestivum (assembly GCF_018294505.1). Classification (NCBI taxonomy): domain Eukaryota; kingdom Viridiplantae; phylum Streptophyta; class Magnoliopsida; order Poales; family Poaceae; genus Triticum; species Triticum aestivum. Next base: position 751,707,265 of record NC_057803.1, read on the forward strand.
TTCATGCGACTTTGCCCTGCAGTTTCTCTAACTCTCCTACTCCAGGTTTAGGGTTTAGGGTTTAGGAGTATTTATTTTTTCGGTGTTGGGTTGGATAATTAGTTTGTGGGAGGGGGTGACAAGCAAGGTATTTTCGGCAAAATTTCAGAAATTTGATTTGTTTTGGCAGGTTCCAATATTCGCCCTCTTACAACTATAGTTTTGGTTTGTATCAAATTTGAGTCAAAAACAAGTGGTAACATAGTGAAAAGTTGGTCTCCGCCCTATTATTTGCGCCCCTGGTTCAAAATGCCAGCTCATCCAACATTTACTCAGCTTTTTGAACATCTAGGTAGAAAACTAAATACTTCCTCCATGCCAAAATAGTTTGTATTCTAGACCAAAAAATTGTTTTCACATTAATCTACTTGCGAACTTTGGGGCATTAACTATCTCCAAGTAATTAACAATAGCAGAATACAAAGCAGTCTCTCTTCCTCTTCATTGCATGCCACTAATGCTAATCTGAATTTGATTGGTTGTTTACATGCATATAAGATTTGTCTAAAGTCAAGCCTCGTAAAGTTTGACCAACTTTATAGAAAAATACCAGTATTCACAATGTGAAATAAATATCATTAAATGTGTCATGACTTAAATTTTCAAATTCTATAACTTTAGCATGGTAGATGTTGATATTATTTTTTAATATAAATATGGTCAAACTTAGTTTGACTTCAGACAATTCTTATATGCAGAGTAACGACCGAAGGAAATAGTACTAAATGACTTGTTAATTTCTCTTAAAATTTCTAAAATCTGGACTATTTTTTGCATGGAGCGAGTATGCGAGTACGAGTATTAAACCCTTGGTCGCACCACAACTCGGCGCATCACCTACGAAAGCAATATCACGGATGACCTGCTCGAATTTTACATCTCAATCTTCTTATCTATCTAAAAAGTAATTTACTGGATCACCGGAAAAAAGATAGTACTCTAGAAATTACCACAAAAATTAGAGATATCCGGCTGTTAATTAATGTAATTAGCTTATCACAACTGTTGGATTTCTGAATTAATCTATTGACGCTAAAATGTAAATTACTTACCCACCAATGCCCCTCATTAGTTTCTAAGGTTAACTCCACGGTCAAAGCAAAATAAAGAAAAAAAGGGAAAATCTACTTTACATAGTGCACATGAGTGCCCTCCCGTGCGGCGGCATCCCAATGGGGTTTTTCCTATATAGAGAGAGCACATGCATGCAAACTCTTAGACATCATCCTAAATTGTTGCGAACCAACCTGTCCTTGGATGGTTAGGAGGATGTGATATCCCCGGCCCATCAGGGTTCAAATCATGTTGCTCGCATTATTTTTGGATTTATTTCAGAATTTTCGGCGACACATTTTCAGTGGGAGAAGACGTTTCCGTTGACTACGAGGCGCCTGTGGTGACTTTGTCAATCTTAAGATGGTATGCCGGCTCAGTCTCCCGGAGGTACTCATAGGGGTAGGGTCTGTGTGTGTATGCTCATAGTGATGAGTATATGCGCGTATATATGAGCACCTGCATTTGTACTATGGAAAAATCCTGAATTGCTTCTTTTAATTTTTGAAGATGATTTATCTCACAAACCGTTAGTCCGATCAGTGATTCGTTTTCACCGGTGAGTTCCTCTCGGTGAGGGCTTCAAAATGAGATTCCTTGTTGGCATGTTTCCATGAAAAAAATTGGCGTGTGTAGTTGCCAGAATGTGTTTGTAGAATTGTATTGAATAATTGTTGATGCAATATTGTGCCGGTACAAAAAGTATATATAAGAGCTTAGCCGCACCTGACCTAGCCTTATTACAAACTGAGTAGGAGTCATAATCCAAATACAAGTTGTATTCTAACATCCGCCCGCGGTGTCAACGGTAGACTAGACGACGCTGAGACTGAAACGAATGTCTTTAAACGGAGTAGTCGCCAGGCCTTAAGTAAAGATATCAGCAAACTGAGCAGAAGTAGGCACGTGGAGAACGCGAACTTGACCGAGAGCCACCTTCTCTCGAACAAAATGAATGTCGATCTCAATATGCTTGGTGCGACGGTGTTGATCCGGATTCCCTGACATGTAGACAGCTGAAATATTATCACAGTAAACAATGGTAGCTTGCTCAATAGGACGGTGCAGCTCCGACAGCAACTGGCGCAACCAAACCGTATAAGAAACCGCATGAGCCACAACACGGTACTCGGCTTCAGCAGACGAGCGGAGACCGTAACCTACCTTTTTGAAGACCAAGAAACCAAATTGTTAGCAAGAAAAGCACAAAATACGGATGTGGACCTACGAGTATCTGGACAGCCAGCCCAGTCCGCATCAGAGTAAGTTGTCAAGGAGGTGGGAGAGGATTTGTTGATATGAAGACCTAAGTCTAGTGTGCCTTTGAGATACCAAAGAATACGTTTGACTTGATTGTAGTGGGGAATACAAGGATCATGCATGTATAAATAAGCTTGTTGGACAGCAAAAGAAATTTCAGGACGAGTGAGAGTGAGATACTGAAGTGCACCGGTAAGACTATGATAAAGAGAAGGATCAGAGAAAGGATCACTGTCGGCAGAGAGTTTGGAACCTGTATCAACAGGGGTACGGGAAGTTTGACAATCAAGCATACCAGCACGAGAAAGAAGATCCAGAGTGTACTGACGTTGAGATAAGAAGTGGTGAAGAAGACCTAAATCTGTCATAGAGAATTCGTGGCGAAGAAGAGAGATAATATGATCTAAAAATTATTGTGAGGAAGCTGTGAGGATAATATCATCAACATATAAAAGAAGGTAAGCAGTGTTGTTGTTGTGATGAAAGGTGAAGAGTGAAGTGTCAGAACGGGAAGGGGTAAAACCGATGGTTTGAGCATAAGTAGAAAAGTGTTGGAACCAGGCACGTGGTGCTTGTTTAAGACCATAAAGAGATTTTTGAAGAAGACAAACATGATTAGGATAGGAGGAATGTTCGAAGCCAAGAGGTTGTTGACAACAGGCTGTTTCTTGAAGAGAGCCATGAAGAAAAGCATTTTTGACATATAGTTGATGAACTGGCCAGGAAGAAAAGACGGCGATGCTAAGGATAGTGCGAATAGTGTTGGGCTTGACAACTGGAGAGAAATTCACATCATAATCGATGTCGTGTTGCTGAGAGTAACCACGGCATACCCATCGAGCCTTATAACGTGCAAGACTCCCATCAAAATTAAATTTATGGCGACAAACCCATTTGCCTAAAACGATATTTGTATTGGAAGGACGAGGAACTAACTACAACGTGTTATTCTGTAGAAGGGCATCATATTCATCTTTAATAGTTGCGACCCAATTAGGATCTAATATAGCTGATTTGTAAGATTTGGGTAGAGAGGAAGGAGATAGAGATGCATGAAGGTTGAGACGATCTTTTGAAGGTAAACGAAACCCAGACTTGGCACGTGTGCGTATGGTATGATCGTTAGTCGGAGCTGGAACGGGAATAGCATTAGTAGGAGGGATGGGGGAAGATGTGGTGGACACGTCCGGCGCAGCGGAGGAAGCAGACGCGGGAGATGGCGGTGAAGACTGCGGCGGTAGGAGGTCTGCCGCGACAGAGTGTAATGGGTTTTCCTCTACCGTAACAAAGGTGATGACAGAAGTGGTCACGGCAGGATCCGCTACCGCGGCAGAGGATTCGGCTGGTTTCGCTGGATAGGTCGGCAGGTGAAAGAAGGGAAGATGATTGCAACGAGAGGGACTAGTGGATAGCGTGGGTGAGTTGGGATCTAATTGTTAACGCTCGGAAAAGGGAAAAAAGTTTTCAATGAATGTTACATGACGAGACACATGAACACGACCACTAACAAGATCTAGACAACGATAACCCTTGTGCTCGTCAGAAAAACCTAGATGGACACACGGGGTAGAGCGCGGGAAAGTTTGTTAGGAGAAGTGGAGTAGGAGTTTGGGAAACAAAGACAACCGAACACGCGAACATCGGAGTAATTTGGATGAGAGAGAAATAAAGAGAAGTAAGGAGTAGTTTGTGGGTTAACTTTGGATGGACGAATATTGAGTAAATATGTGGCTGTGTGGAGGGCCTCAGCCCAGAACTGCGGAGGCATAGAAGATTGAACAAGCTGAGTGCGAATTATGTCATTAAGAGTACGAAGAGAACGCTCGGCTTTGCCGTTTTGAGGGGAGGTATAAGGACAGGAGAAATGCAAGAGAATTCCATATTGTAGAAAGAAATTTTGATTTTTAAAGTTGTCAAATTCACGACCATTATCACATTGTATGAATATTATAGGGAGGAAAAGGTGGACCGAGACATAGCGCCGAAAGTTAAGGAATATATTATGAACGTCGGATTTGTTGCGTAAAGGAAAAGTCCAAACATAATGAGTAAAATCATCAAGAATCACGAGATAATACTTAAAACTAGATACACTTTCTATTGGTGATGTCCAGAGATCACAATGAAGTAATTCAAAAGGAAAAGTACTAGAGGATTGAGAGGAACTAAAAGGAAGGCGAACATGTGTGCTCAATTGATATGACTAACCAATAGAAGAATTATGAGAGTCTCTATTACAAGGTATTGAAAATTCACTAAGAAGTGCGGATAACACATTTTTATTGGGATGGCCGAGACGTTGGTGTCACAGGTCAACAGAGGCCACCATAGATGTTGGAGGAGCAGCGACCGGAACATCATGGAGAGAATATAAATCAGCAGAGCTATTGAATTGAGCGATCTCGGCCTTGGTTGGGTAGTACTTCACAGGCAAACCAAAGGGGTCAAACTCAACAGAAACATGATTATCAGTGGTGATTTGGCAAACAGAAATCAGATTTTTAATAAGAGCAAGAGCTACAAGAACATCACGAAGAAGCAAAGGCTTAATTGGGGATTGGATTTGAGCCTGACCGACACAGTAAATAGGAATAGAATATCAATCACCCAGAGTAATAGAGGGAAAATACGAAGGTGTGCAAGAAGAAAGCAAATTACTCGATGCAGACATATGACGAGAAGCACTAGAATCGAAAATCCAATCCGTACCTGAGTTCCCTTGTGCAGCAAAGTTGTTCATGGCTTGTAGAAAAGCAGCTTGGTCCCAGGTCGGAGTCGAAGTAGAGGCCGGTGTAGTCATGGGAGCTTGCGGGTGTGGTGGCGTCGGCAGTAGGGTCGGCGTCGGCGTAAAGAGAGAGAGACCATCATTTTACTGTTGCATGTAGGGGGGCGATGGAGCTCCATAGGATGCATAAGGACTGGTGTTGTAGATCGGTGGCGCATAGTAGGAAGCAGCGTGGTATGCGGCCGTCGGCTATCGGGGCGTGAGGACGGGCGCGCCGGTGTGAGGGCGAGCACCGGGCTGCCAGCCACCGGTATTGGCAGGCGGGGCACCATATGGCGTAGGGGCGGACCAGGGCATAGGCCACGCCTGGACTAGCCTTGTCCATGGATCAGGAGATGGGCGCCATCCGGGAGGCGGTGGTGGTGCAGTTGATGAAGCCGGGGGCGGTGGTGGTGCAGATGGTGGAGCTGGGGGCGAAGCAGGAGCGGGCGCCATTCGGAACTGCGGCGGCCTAGGGTTTTTGCCCCGGTTATTGGGACTTGGACGCTAGCCGGATGGTTGAGGAGGTGCTGATGGTGGAGGTGGCGGTGGTGGCATCGACATAGGCGGGCGAGGAGAAGCAGTGAAGACCTGAGGACAGGAGTGCTACATCTTGAGCTTGCGTTGGTTTTCCTCGAAGAGGAGAGGGTGATGCAGCAATAGTAGCATAAGTATTTCCCTCAGTTTTTGAGAACCAAGGTATCAATCCAGTAGGAGGCTCCTCAAAAGTCCCACGCACCTACACAAACAAACTGAGAACTCGCAACCAACGCGATAAAGGGGTTGTCAATCCCTTCATGGCCACTTGCGAAAGTGAGATCTAATAAAGATAGTAAGATAAGATAAATATATTTTTGGTATTTTATAATATAGATGCAAAAAGTAAAGTTGCAAATAAAAGTAGATTGGAAGCAAATATGATAAGAGATAGACCCGGGGGGCATAGGTTTCACTAGTGGCTTCTCTCAAGATAGCATAAGTATTATGATGGGTGAACAAATTACTGTCGAGCAATTGATAGAAAAGCGAATAATTATGAGATTATCTAGGCATGATCATGTATATATGCATCACGTCCATAACAAGTAGACCGACTCCTGCCTGCATCTACTACTGTTACTCCACACATCGACCGACTCCTGCCTACATCTAGAGTATTAAGTTCATAAGAACAGAGTAACGCATTAAGCAAGATGACATGATGTAGAGGGATAAACTCAAGCAATATGATATAAACCCCATCTTGTTATCCTCGATGGCAACAATACAATACGTGCCTTGCAACCCTTTCTGTCACTGGGTAAGGACACCGCAAGATTGAACCCAAAGCTAAGCACTTCTCCCATGGCAAGAAAGATCAATCTAGTAGGCCAAACCAAACTGATAATTCGAAGAGAATTGCAAAGATAACTCAATCATACATAAAAGAATTCAGAGAAGATTCAAATATTATTCATAGATAAACTTGATCATAAACCCACAATTCATCAGATCTCGACAAACACACCGCAAAAAGAGTTAACATCGAATAGATCTCCACAAGAGAGGGGGAGAACATTGTATTGAGATCCAAAAAGGGAGAAGAAGCCATCTAGCTAATAACTATGGACCCGTAGGTCTGTGGTAAACTACTCACAACTCATCGCAGGGGCAAGGATGTTGATGTAGAAGCCCTCCGTGGTCGATTCACCCTCTGACAGAGTGCCGACGAAGGCTCCAAGATGGGATCTCTCGCGGATATAGAAGGTTGCGGTGGTGGAAATTGTGTTTCGTCCGCCCCCCGGATGTTTTCGGGGTACGTAGGTATAGAGGATGAAGAAGTACGTCGGTGGCCGCTCGAGGGGCCCACAAGACAAGGGGGCGCACCCTATAGGGGGCGCCCTCCTATCTCGTGGGAGCCTCGGCTGCTTCTTGACTTGCACTCCAAGTCCTCTGGATCACGTTCGTTCCAAAAATCACGCTCCCGAAGGTTTCATTCCGTTTGGACTCCATTTGATATTCCTTTTCTTCGAAATACTGAAATAGGCAAAAAAACAGCAATATGGGCTGGGCCTCCGGTTAGTAGGTTAGTCCCAAAAATGATATAAATGTGTAAAATAAAGCCCATAAACATCCAAAAGGGGTAATATAATAGCATGGAACAATCAAAAGTTATAGATACGTTGAAGACGTATCAAGCATCTCCAAGCTTAATTCCTGCTCGTCCTCGAGTAGGTAAATGATAAAAAAGAAATTTTTGATGTGGAATGCTACCTAGCATAATTCTCAATGTAATTTTCTTTATTGTGGCATGAATGTTCAGATCCAAATGATACAAAATAAAAGTTCATATTAACATGAAAATGTTGATACTTCAAGCATACTAATCAAAGTAATCATGTCTTCTCAAAATAACATGGTCAAAGAAAGTTATCCCTACAAAATCATATAGTCTGGCTGTTGCTCTATCTTCATCACACAAAGTATTTAATCATGCACAACCTCGATGACAAGCCAAGCAATTGTTTCATACTTTAATAATCTCAAACTCTTTCAACTTTCACGCAATACATGAGCGTGAGCCATGGACATAACACTATATGTCGAATAGAATGGTGGTTGTGGAGGAGACAAAAAAGGAGAAGATAGTCTCACATCAACTAGGCGTATGAACGGGCTATGGAGATGCCCATTAATAGATATCGATGTGAGTGAGTAGGGAATGCCATGCAACGGATGCACTAGAGCTATAAATATATGAAAGCTCAACATAAGAAACTAAGTGGGTGTGCATCCAACTCGCTTGCTCACGAAGACCTAGGACATTTTGAGGAAACCCATCATTGGAATATACAAGCCAAGTTCTATAATGAAAAATTCCCACTAGTATATGAAAGTGACAACATATGAGACTCTATCATGAAGATCATGGTGCTACTTTGAAGCACAAGTGTGGAAAAAGGAGATAGTAGCATTGTCACTTCTCTCTTTTTCTCTCATTTTAATTTTTTCCCTTTTTTCTTTTTTTTTCTCTTTTTTTTTTCTTTGGCTTTTTTTTTCTTTTTGGCCTTTCTCTTTTTTTTTCTTTTTTTTTGTAAAGTCTGAAGTCTCATCCCGACTTGTGGGGGAATCATAGTCTTCATCATCCTTCCCTCACTAGGACAATGCTTTAATAATGAAAATCATCACACTTTTATGGATTTACAACTCAAAGCTAGAACAAGGTATGACTCTATATGAATGTCTCCGGCGGTGTACCGAGATATGCAATGAATCAAGAGCGACATGTATGAAAATTATGAAGGTGGCCTTGCCACAAATACAATGTCAACTACATGATCATGCAAAGAGCAATATGACAAAAGTAATGTGTATCATATGAACGGAACGGTGGAAAGTTGCATGGCAACATATCTCGGAATGGCTATGGAAATGCCATAATAGGTAGGTATGGTGGCTGTTTTGAGGAAGGTATATGGTGGGTGTATGGCACCGGCGAAAGTTGCGCGGCACAAGAGAGGCTAGCAATAGTGGAAGGGTGAAAGGGTGCGTATAACCCATGGACTCAACATTAGTCAAACGAACTCATATACTTGTTGTAAAAATTTAGAAGTCATCAAAAACCAAAGCACTACGCGCATGCTCCTAGGGGGGGGTAGATTGGTAGGAAAAGACCATCGCTCGTCCCCGACCGCCACTCATAAGGAAGACACTCAATAAATAAAATTGTGCTCCAACTTCATCACAAAGCGGTTCACCATACGTGCATGCTACGGGAATCACAACCCTTAACACAAGTATTTTTCATAATCACCTCAACTAGCATGACTCTAATATCACTATATCCATATCTCAAAACAATTATCAAGCATCAAATTGATCATTGTTTTCATATATTTCTACAATTCGGTCGGTCCGAGATGAGTCCGGCGGAAACCTAACCCTAATTTTTCAACTCAAAGGTAATCTAAAGGATGTTTTCTGAGGATAGATCAATGTCATACTTGGAAAGAAACATGGCATTGTCTTTGTGCTAAGAATCGGAGTTAAAAGAATGCACAAAGTGTCGAACTCATACCCTAACTTGGCGATGAGATCGCTACGACGACAATGGAGGTGAAGATTTCTGTTGGCGGCAGCAGAGACCAGCGGCGGGAGGTTGCTGGCAACGAGAAGACAATCCGGAGACACGAGGCGGCAGAGCAGGACACACGCCGACGAAGAGGTTTTGGAGGAATTTCCAAAATTTGACCCATCGGTATATGTATCCTGACACTGTCGGTGTGACTGAGTGAAACAACTAGGTGGCACCGAGATGCAGAATCGCAAGCAGTTGCTGCAACTCGGTGTGACCGAAAAATTCTAATTGGTTGCACCGAGATTGAAAACTAGATCAACTCAGTGAACTCGGTATGACCAAAATGGATGAATCGGTCAGACCGAAATGCACAAAGAGGTTTTGGAAGTTTAAGTCTATGATGAATCAGTGACTCCGAGTGCTCCTCACCCAAAGGGTTCGAATTTGACTTGTTCAAACTTTGTGATGTAGCATGAATAGAGTTTGAGACGAGAAAAGCATAGATAGCTAAAGAAGGTTCTTAGGCATTCTTGTCCATCCATTTGGTAAAAGAAGAAAAAGCCAAACAACCAAAGCAACAAACGGATGTCCTCAAATGAGAAAAGTATGCAATCAACATGCTCACACAATAAATGGCAAATGAAATATGTGGCAAAGCATGCACAATCACTCTAGCATCTATCAAGCAATTGGCGATGACTAGGTCATCTATATATGAGTATATTGACTTAGGAGTCAAATGAGAACATTTGATCATAGGTCATACTCATTGTTTAAGCTCAAGTGGGGTTACCACTTTTACATAAAGCATTGTCGTGTTCACACCACTAGAGTTGCTTTAGCTCAATTCTTAGAGTAAAGCTCCCCCTAGATGTGATATCCCCCCTAAGAGGGATGAACTAACCTTGGGTTTTGTCGATGATGACTTCATGTAGATGTTGAAGATGTGGATCCTCATTCTTGATGTAGATCATTTGGAGCAATCCATTGGAGTGAGTTACATTTTCAATACCTACATGGGTTAGTCCCACAAGGAACAAACAAGGATATCCATAGACATAGAGTGAAGCACACACATGATGATGTCCATGAAAGCATTGGGTTACCCTGTCCCTTGTCTTACCAACAAGAGGGTTTGTGACTCCTTGAACTAGTGCAAGATGTGGAAGTTGTTTGCACTTGTCCTTGCCAAAATGAATATGAGTGAAGAATGTTGGCGGAGTCACCCTCAAGAACTCTCTAGTTCTTCTTCTTCGGATCCACATCATCTTGATGGGAATCCTTGGGGTTGTAGATGTACTTGGTGAAGTAGAACTTGATGTAGTCTTGGGAACCCACTTGACCAAGGCCTTTGGAGCATCTTCAAATGCATCAATCTCCTCTTGAAGCTTGCCCTTGCCTTTTAGCTTGTGGTCTTGTGGGGGAAGATCATCTTGAGCTTGTGTCCCCTTGAAGGAAGTAGGATCATACTTCTCTTGTTGAGGAACAAACTTCGTCTTGGGGTATTGATCTTCTTACCACTCAACTCCATTGGCATTGAACTTTCGTTCAAAACCAACACCTTGATTCTTCCGGAGCCTTCCTTGCTTGCATACAATTTCCTCAAATTGCTTACTTCCAGCAAGGCTCTTGTAGACACCTTTCTATATAATTCCCTTCAATAAGCTATTTTCTTGCTCAAGTGTAACTTGGCTAAGAGAATCATTAGTGGAATCAAGAGAACTATCGGAAGCAACAACATTGGATTTAACATGATTATTGTTACTACTAGAAGAAGAATCTTTCTTTTTCTTGTTGCTAGATTTTACTTGTGGCATGTAAGTAGACAAGAGTAAATGTTTGACAATGTAAGAATAACTTTTCTTTCGAAGATCATCATTGATGGCCTTTAAGAACCCATGTTCTTGCTTAAGATTGAGCTTCCCGAAGCGTAGCTTCTCATGAGTTTCTAAAAGTTCTCGATGATCTTCTAAAGTAGTTTCATGAGCTAACTTAAGTGTGTTTAGTTCTTTAGTTAGACGCTCAATCTCCTTCTTATCATTGTCATTCGTTTCATCTTGATTAGCTTGATTAATAGCATTTTCAACATAGTATTCATCACTAGAGTTGTCAACAAGTAAATCATCATTACCTAGCAAGTCATCTTCATCACTATTGAAATCAACATACTCGCGATGTGTTACCTTGGGGACTTTAGCCATGAAGCATCTTCCAATTCCTTCATTTGGTGAATCAAATATGTCATAGGAGTTGGTTGACATAAGTGCTAGACCGGCAACACCTTCATCTTGAGTATATTCGGAGTCGGAGTGATAACTTCTCTCAGAGTGGTGGTCGGAGTCGGAGCTGGATACCCATTCACCAACATGAGCTTGATGTCTTCGTTTTGTGTAGCTCCTTCATGACTTGTCCTTCCTTTTCGAATCCTTGCTTCTTCGAGAGGTTCTTCATTCATAGCGATCATCTCTACTCCTTCTCTCTCTTGGAGGTGATTCTTCCATTTTGCTTATCATTTTAGGTGAGTCTTCTCTTCTTTTGTATGGAGTCGTACACTCATTGGAGTAGTGACCGGGTCTTCCACAATTGTAGCAATTTTGCTCACGACTAGAATATCTTTTGTCATTGTATGACCTTGACTTGAAACTTCTTTCCTTTCTTATACTCTTGTAGAGTGTTGAAGTTCTTCACCATTAAGCTCAATTCTTCATTGAAGGCTTGTTTCTCATTTGATGATGTAGGACATCACATGAGGCTTTGTAAGCACCACTAGACTTGTTATGAAGCTCTTCATTATCCTTGAGTGACATCTCATGAGCAACAATTCTTCCAATGACTTCGGTTGGCTTGAGATCTTTGTAGTTTGGTATCATTTGAATCAAAGTGCACACGGTATCATATTTTCCATCCAAGGCTCTCAAGATCTTTTTGATGAAAAATTTGTCGGTAATCTCTTCACTTCCTAAGCCGGCAATCTCATTTGTGATGAGAGCAAGCCTAGAGTACATTTTGGCGACACCTTCACCATCCTTCATTTTGAACTTGTCAAGTTGACTTTGAAGCACATCCAACTTGGATTCCTTGACGAAGTGGGTACCTTCATGCATGTCAATTAAAGTATCCCAAATTTCCTTTGCATTCTCAAGACGGCTGATTTTGTTGAATTCTTCGGGGCACAATCCGTTGAAGAGGATATTGCAAGCTTGAGCATTGGATTGCAACATCTTCAATTCTTCCGCGGTAGCTTCACGATTCAGTTCTCTCCTATCGAAGAATTCACCTTGCAAACCAATACACACAATAGCACAAACGGCGAGGTTATGTCCAAGAATATGCATTTTCATCTTATGTTTCCAACTAGCAAAACTAGTACCATCAAAGTAAGGACCTCTACAGTGGTAATTTCCCTCGCTAGACGCCATACTCTCCTAGGTTGTGAAACCAAGGCTATGATCACCAAAGCTATGGAAATCAAGGCAAATGGAGACCAAAGCTCTGATACCACTTGTAGGATTGAAAGTATGTCTAGAGGGGGGGGGGTGATTAGACTACTTGACCAAATAAAAACTTAACCTTTTCCCAATTTTAATTCTTGGAAGATTTTAGCAATTTAGCACAAGTCAAGCAATCACAATACAATTCAAGCAAGAATGCAAAGAGTATATGAGCAGCGGAAAGTAAAGCATGCAACTTGCAAGAAAGTAAATGGGAGGAGTTTGGAGGGAGCAAACCCAATGTTGACACGGAGATTTTTGGCGTGGTTCCGATAGGTGGTGCTATCGTACATCCACGTTGATGGAGACTTCAACGCACGAAGGGTAATGGTTGCACAAGTCCACGGAGGGCTCCACCCACGAAGGGTCCACGAAGAAGCAACCTTGTCTATCCCACCATGGCCATCGCCCACGAAGGACTTGCCTCACTTGGGTAGATCTTCATGAAGTAGGCTATCTCCTTGCCCTTACAAACTCCTTGGTTCAACTCCACAATCTTGACGGAGGCTCCCAAGTGACACCTAACCAATCTATGAGACACCACTCTCCAAAACGTAATAGATGGTGTGTTGATGATGAACTCCTTGCTCTTGTGCTTCAAATGATAGTCTCCCCAACACTCAACTCTCTCTCGCAGATTTGGCTATGGTGGAAAGATGATTTAAGTGGAAAGTAACTTGGGGAAGGCTAGAGATCAAGATTCTTGTCATTGGAATGGAATGTCTCGGTATCACACATGAGTAGGTGGTTCCCTCTCAAAAAATTAGTGGAAGTGTAGGCACGTTCTGATGGCTCTCCTCACGAATGAAGAATGGGTGGAGGGGTATATATAGCCTCCACACAAAATCTAGCCGTTACACACAGATTCCCAAACTCGGTGAGACCGAATGGTAAAACTTGGTCAGACCGATTCAGGTCAAAATATGAACGTTAGGCTTTTCGTGGGACCGATATGATCAACTCGGTGGGACCGATGCGCTAGGGTTAGGGCATAACATAATCTCGGTGAGACCGATCGCATCAACTCGGTGGGGCCAATTTCAGTAATAGGCTCATAGAGAGTTGGTCAGGCAAACTCGATGGGACCGATTCACTCATTTCAGTGGGACCAAAACGTTATGAAAATAGAGAGTTTGCAATCCCATCTCGGTGAGACCGAGATCCCTATCGGTGAAACCGAACTGACTAGGGTTTGTGGCAGTGGCTATGTCAAATGAACTCGGCGGCGCCGGATAGATCAAATCGGTGGGGCCGAGTTTGACTTTTAGGTTTAGGACATATGTGGAAATGAGAAAGTGGTTGAGGGTTTTGGAGCATATCACTAAGCATTTTGAGCAAGTAAGCCATTAAGCAACACCTCATCCCCTTTTAATAGTATTGGCTTTCCAATAGAATCAATGTGATCTTGGATCGTTAAAAGAAAAATGTAGAGTCTTGAGCTTGTTGCCAATATGTGTCCTTAGCACTTTGAGGGATCCATATATCTAGTCCATGCCATGCCAATCATTGAACTTTCTGAAATGATCATCTTGAAAGAGCATTAGTTCAATGAGCTATATGTTGTTAAGAATTACCAAAACTACCCAGAGATTAGTTACACTTTCACATTCAGCTAACTACATGTAGTTCCGCCCCGCATGCATGACACGGCTGCCTCCAACAGACCGCAACAGCTCACGTGCATGCAGCTCCTTCACGACATGGCACAAGAATAGACTCACGCCGACACACACCCCCGTTCCCACCACGGATCAGACCTGGCGCACCGACGCCGGTCACCATCGCACGGGCACGGGCATGGCTTGTTGCCAACATAGAAGTGTGCCTGAAACTGAAAACACTTCAATATGGCCGGCCATCAGACGTTACGTGTGGAGGCCCTCGTCGTCTCCTCCTCCAGTTACTACCCCAACCAGAGAGCCTCAGGGCCACCCTCCATGCGTCGTTGGACTGCGACCCAGGCCTGAGCCCGCTACTACCCGATGTCTAGACCAGGGCAGAGCAGGTCGAGGAGGTCGTCGGTCAAAGTTGGAGCAGAGTCGATCGAACAGGAGGACGGAGCGTCGGTACGGAGGACGGAGAAAGCTGAGGGAGGCTCGGGGTACAGCCTAGCGCTGCCGCCTGGCTCTGGCGTCGTCTTCCTCGATCGCGGTGGGAGGGGGTGGCGGCGACCTGCCTGTCTCGTCTGGCCGAGATCGAGGGGACCTATGGAAGGTGAGGCGACATTGTCCGGGCGGTGCGAGGTGGAGGAGGGGGCGGAATATAGAGCTTGAGAGGCCATTAACTTGTGCCGCCATCTAGAATGCAAAAAAGAAGAAGTTTGCATCAGTAATGAGCAATATCTCTGGAACTTTGGGAATATTTCAACAAGAAAAGAAACTTATACTTTAAACTCATTCAATCATACAAAACTACAGCCTGTTAAGACTATGCTCATATAAAAAGTGACATTTTTGGATGATGAGGTTTTGTTTAATAAATATTTATGGTCTTTTGTTAATAGCAGCTATTGCCAATTCACTATGTTCTCTAAATTTTCCATGTATTAGAGATATCTAATTTAGAGGTCCCTAAATTTGACATGACATATGGTCTTTCATTCATACCATTTTTTCTATACTTCTCATGAATTAGATATCGCTTAATTTTCATATACCATGGAAAATTACCTTGAATTAGAGATCGTTTGCCATGGCATTATACATCATGGGGTCCATAATGTTTGTTAAAAGCTGGGAGTTTTATTTTAAATATGTATTGACATGGCAACTAAAAGCATCTGTTGCCATGATGGCAACCTTTTGTTCTTTTTTTCCATAGCATTTTGAAGAATGTTTTTTCCATGGTTACTTACACAAATTTTCCATGCTTTAAAAAAACATTTAGAATAACAAGGTTGACAATCAATTTGAAGAAGCATATCTAGGGTCATAAAACTTGGCAAATAATTCCACCAAACCATATCAACTTTTATATGTTCATTTTAATTTCTTGCCATAGCAGAAGTGTTTAATGCTTTTGCCATGTTTGTAATATAAATTTTACCATGTCATCAATTCAAGTTTTGACATGCCATAAACTATAAAATTACCACGACAAACGCGTTAAACTCTTCACCATGACAAAAAATTTAACACTTTTGCCATGTAACCAATACTCTTTTTAAATCATTTTTTCCATGATTTTTTCTCCCATGGTAAACGGCAAATTAGTTAGATGGCAATTTTTGTAAAATGGCGTAAATTGTTTGGCAAAACCACATGACAAATTTCTTAGGAAATTTTTAAAAAGTAAAATCCAAATGTCAAAATCATTTTTCCATGGCGGGTGTGTTTATAGCTTTTGCCATGTCACCAACATAGCTTCTTCCATGTCAGCATTACAACTTTTTCCATGCCACAATGCCATAGCAAAAAGTTAAAACATGTTGCCATGCAAACCTACACTTTGTAAAATTAGTTTTTCAATCATTTCTTTTTCTCATGTTCACATGGCAAATTCATTAAAAATATATTTCTAAAGATGGCAACTTTAGGTCTTTCAAAACACATCTTTTTTAAATATGGCAAGTTGATTTAAAAAAATAACGCTCTCCTGGAAACTATAAGATTTCCTTGTCACACACATGGAAACTTTCATATTATTTTTCTAACGGTCACATTTCAATTTCAAAGCACTATTCTGCCAAAACATGGAATTTTTGGAATTTTTTTATGTAACTAGTCAATACTATGAATTTTTTTATCTTCACATATGGAAAAAATTTAAACCATCACAAGTTTCTTTTTTTACCACGGCAAATCCAAAAACAATATTGGGTTTATATGGCAAATTTAATTATGCTTCAAAAAAAACCATTGTAAGTTCTTTTTCTGTCTTTTTTTTGTTTGGAACATTATTTAGTGCAACACTAGGCAACTGGGTTGCGCATGGCTTTTTTTCTGTTTGGGCCAGCACAAATAGTGACCACCAAAAATCGTTTGCTAGGGACTGGTTTGTAGGGCGAACATATGTGTTCGATCAATCAAATCGCTATAGGAAAAGATTCGTTCTATCTAGGGAGTGCTAGATCCATATTTATGTCCAAATTAATTAGCCTATACAAATCCACAAGTCACGCAGGCAGATTTTTTTCGTGAACATAGTACAATCGAAGACACTCACATACACGAGCATCCACTCACCCCTATGAATGCACATACATCATACCCAACACCTCTGAGAAACTGAGCCGGCATATCATCTTGATACTGATGTAGTCCCCACAGGCACCGCATAGTGGATGAGAACGTCTCCTCCCATTGAACAAACATCACCAAAAGCATGAAATAAATCCAAGAAGGTGAACCATCCAGCCAGAGGTTGGCTCGCGCGTAGGCGGAAAATGAGCAAATTAAGGTATACAATCCAATCTAAGCGGGACAAAATTAGTTAGCCTAAAAACTTAAGAACCAAATTAAGGTATGCAATCCAATTGGGTCAGAACAAAACTAAATATCCTAAACAAGTCCACAAATCAGTCGGACAGAATTGAATGAGAAAACTAAAGTTTGCAATCCAATCAGATCCAAACAAAATTCATTAGCCAAAAATTAAAGAAATGAATTATGGCATGCAATCGAATCGAATCGGAAAAAAATTGAACTGGACTAAAAAAATCCCACACATCGCGTGCAGAATTGAAGGAGATAATTAATCTATGCAATCCAATCGGATCAGAATAAAATTAATTAGTTTAAAAAATAGAAGGTTGTTAAGATGGAAAGATACTCTTGAAGCAAGCATAAAATGGAATAAATGGTTGATATTGTATATTTCTGCTACCATGAGTGCCCTTTATAAATAGTATAGATAATATAACATGCATCAACAAATTGGATCATTTTGTAACAATTTCCTTGTGATGGCACTTCCCAAGAACATACTGAGGGTTGTACACTCCATGGCCCTTGTATTCATGGGTATTATGATTTTCTCCAATGTTTTCTCATCATGTGATGCACGTAAGCTCTTCCCTTTCTGATTAATCTTTTTTTAAACATCAGGTCTATATACATTATGTATGTATGTATGTATGTATGTATGTATGTATGTATGTATGTATGTATACATATTTATTTATTAATTTTTGGATACATTTATATACATAAATGTAGTTCAATTTGTGTGTTCTAAATAATGGTTATATTTTTTGTAGCTGGAGAGGGCGACATACAGTGTAATAAAATTGAGGATTGCACAATCACTGGATGCAAGAATATGTGCAGAGAACATGGTCTTGATCCTTATTCAGCTTACTGCTCATTAGCACCGGGAGATGAAATGAAATGTTGTTGCACCCCAGTCCCCCCATTCCATGAATAATATAGAAAATGATGTACACATTATCTTCAGCAAGCTGAATATGGAATAAGAATTTTAGTCCATCTAATTTTGTGATATTTTTTCTCTTCTGAGTAGTAGTAAAAGTGCTTTCATCGATTTGACAACATATACTTGTCCTTAGTGGTCAGTAAGGCCCCCTTTGATTGCATGTTAAGTCAATTCGGTTAGTTAACCTTAATACTTCTTAACCCTATGAGGTTAGTTTAATCCAATTTTTTGTTTAGCAGGGCTTGCAGAATGAGTTAACAATATTAAGTTCATTTAACGGAGAGGTTAAGGTCATCTCCAATGGCAACCCATAAATTTCCTTCCGCATCCGTCCGCGGACAGGGGGGACCAGTCCGCGCACATGGATGCGGGAGGACGCCATCCAACCGCAGACGCATACATCCGATCTTTCGGGTTTTTGTCCTAGTCCGCACGATCAAGTAGCCGCATGCAAAGGATACAGACGTTCAAATACCCACTTGCAACACTAGTTCAAATTTTAAAGAAAAATCAAATATTACATCCCAACAGTCTTGTACCCTTTCACCGCCCATTGATGCTCAATCAGATCTTCCTTCAGCTGCTCATGAGTTGGTTGATGCCAAATTTGTTGATACATTTGAATAAACTCCTCAAATGTGGTCGTCGATCCATTAGACGACTCAACATATTGCTCATATATGTACTCCAAATCGGAATTCATTGCTAAAAAGAAGGGACAACTATTTTCAGCGAGGATGATTCATCGAACAGTTGTCGGGCTCCGCAGAGGATGGTACCTGGCGGCGCGGTCGGCGGACAGAGGGTTGAACGGAGACAGAGGAGAACCAACGGGGAGCCCTGCTGGAGTGCCGGAGGTGACGGCGACGCAGATTTCTGGCATGGGTGTGCGTGGTGGCCGGGGTGGTGGAGCAGCGGCGAACACAAGAGAAAAAGAAGGAAGGAGAGAAAGTGGAGAGGATGGAGTCGCGGGGTCGAGGAAGGTCTCTGGGTGGGCATGGGGTGTCATATTCGTACGCTTCACGTGTCCGAACTTACGCAAAGCTTCCCCACTTTTGTCTCTCTTTTGCGAGAGAAATCGCGTCTGAACCGCCCCACGGACCGATATAGGACCGCATTGGATGGCTTCGGCGGTCCGAATAGCATGGCCCGGACGATTGAGGGAGGTTTACGGGTCCACCTTGAAGATGCCTTAAGTTATTCCGTTGTTTTGGTGGGCTAACTTAATACACCTTACATGGAGGATAGCTACGATGTATGTGGCGGTGGAGGGGTAAAAGAGGGATTAAGTGAGATTACAACAAGTACACCTTACATTGTGAAATTTTTGTAAAAAAAATGCACCTTAGATAAAGGAACGGAGGGAGTAGTTAGCACGATTAAATAGTGTTGACCATATTAATTTATTCCCAGCTAATCAAGCGTTGTTTGGTGGGTTGAGTCCCTAACCTAAGGCTTAACCCTGTAACAAATAGTGCATAAGAGTTTGTGGTCTTAACCCCTCTAGTTTGTGGTCTTAACCTCTCACTGGTTTATTTTTCTCTCCACCCTTTCCTTTTAAACTGACACTTTCCTAATGTACAAAAGATCATGGATCTAACTTTCCTAATTTACCCAAATCAACCAATCCCTTCCATGAATGCAATTTGCTTTAGGAAACAAATAATGAATTTTAAGGGGGAGGTGGGAATCAGATTTTAAGGAAAAATCCAATTGACTAATGGACAAACATGTATATGGATCTTCCTTCTCCAAATAAAATCAATTAACAGTTATGAACAGAATCATAATTTTCCTTTTCTTCTCCAACCCCTTCCCGCCCCTCTGCGTCACCTCGGCCAATGTAGTCCACGCTTTTCTTAACACCACCCATGCCTTACTGATCCTATAGCCGATGGTATCCCTTCACCTCGGGATTGCACATGCCTCCCTTGTCAGTAATACAACAAGTTAATCGTTACAGATTTGTACAATTCTTGGTGAATTCGTACAGGTGCGTATAAATTATGGGCATATAAACAGGTATACACTATTCATCCTCGCAAAAAAAAAAGGTATACACTATTCATGTTCACTAGAGCTGTGAGTACTTGGCAATGATATGCTTTGCTTAGATGCCCACGACGATGATATTGTACTACTCCATAGGAGATGGGATCACTTGGCAAGGAATTGCACATGAGCACGTGCCAATCCAATAAATGTGCCAGGACTGATAGCGACGCAACATTCTCACATGTGCACGTCAATTATAATTTTTGTTGATGCCGGCGCATGGATAGAACTTGTAACATCCTTTTGGTGTGTGTTGTGTATGATGGTCGGTACTACGAAGAATTTCCGATTTTTGCTATGCGGCTTTTCATCCATTTTTAATTAATCCTTGCATGTAACAGGCACACCCTTTCGTCCAAGCATGATTTGATTCTTTTCTTTTACTTTGATAAAAGGACCACACAAAAAGTGAAAAAAGCACACACATCTAACTCCCTCTATTTTGCACAAATGGATCGGTGCTCCCGTTTTAAATCCAATTAGCCGTGGTTGAAGCTAGTAGATGCTTTGATTCTTTTCTTTTCCTTTGCTTTGGAAAGAAGAAGAAGGACCTCATGAAAATTTGAATTTATATCCGACTCCTCCCATTTTATACACAGGACCTCCAAATGAGACACGAAGAGAGTACTACTAATGTGATTTGGGAAAAAATACTTCCTCTGTAAACTAATATAAGAGCATTTAGATCACTACTTTAGTATTCTAAACGCTCTTATATTAGTTTACGGAGGGAGTACAAGGGAATGGAAGCATGTTTTCAGGCCAAGAAAGCGTAAACCGGTGGAAGACGCCACCAGCAGCACATAAATAAACCCACTCCCCTCCACCACCTCTGAAATCCATCCAACCCAAGAAAAAGTTTATTCCTTTCCCCCCGAATCACTCAGCCGCTGCGCCGGGAAGGTCATGGCGGCGGCCCTCCGCCGTCGCGACCTCCTCCTGCCGCTGCCGGCGGTCGCCGCCCTGCTGCTGCTGCTGCTTCCCCTCGCCGGACGCGCGGCGGCCGACTCCCCCGGCTGCTCCAACAAGCTCCAGCCGGTAACCAATCCCCATCCACTCTATCCTCTCCTCTGTTGGCCACATCTCCCGCTCTGCTCTCTGCTCTGCTCTCGGATGCAAAATCTGGGATTTTTCAGCATACAAGTGAAGATGCAACCTGAAAAAAAAAAGACTTTCTAGCGGAATCCCTCTGAAAAAAATACTTGTATATTTAGAAAACGGTGGGTGGGAGTAGATAGCATAAAACTTTGCTTGATTCATCCCTTTTTCACTTCACAACAACACGAAATGAATTATTATATATCAGGATGGTTAGCAGCAGCATGCAGCACAAAACTACTTAAATTTGTACTCTGCTCTGCTATATACAGTATATAGCTGCAACCGATCTCATCTGGACCAACTTGAAAAATAGTAGTAATACTAGTAGTATCTCCGTTGTTACACTCCACTTAAGCAGCAAGCAAATTAACCGGCTCTTCTCTGCTCTGATCCCATCTGATCTGATCAGGACCATCCTAAAAGATTTTTATGGCTTCTTGTCTTGTCACACTTCAGATTGTGTGTGTATGCACACACATTGTCTGCTCCAAATCTTAAATGAAAGAAACATACTGTCGCGCCCCCCGATTTTCTTTCTTTCTCATGCTCCCAGGTTTTCTTTTTCCCCAGGTTAAGCTGAAGAAGAACTGGGTGAGTGGAACCCAGGGCACGACCGTTGCTGTAATGAGCGCGACATTCGGAGCCACCTTGCCCACAACTGTCAACGAGGCTCAGAGAACATGCGCTGCCCTCACCGACCCTCTTGACCGCTGCTCCAATACAGCCTCAGAGGTTCTGCTTCGACTCTGAATCCGGCATAACTTGGCAACCCTTGCTGTTGGTTCTACAGGCATCTTCTAATCTAATCTAACCCTTGCTGTTGCAGTTAACGGTTCCTGTCGCCTTAGCGACACGTGGACAGTGTGCTCTCACCGCTCAAGCAGAAACTGCACAGCCTGCTGCTGATGACGGAGGTATTCATTCAAAGGACGACCTGAAAAAAATTACATTCTCTGTTCAATATTTTTGCTAGGCATGCCTGGTTCTTTTGCAGGCAATAATCTGTTTGCTTAACTTTGTGTTTGCAGAGCTTCATAAGATGGTTTGCAGTGCCAGTGATCCTTCAATTAATGAGCCAAGTCGTCCGGTTGTGGACCCTTCACTATGCTTCTTGTTCATAATGGCTGTAGGAACTATAGTCTGCTCCTCACTCTGGGGTGAATTCGTTGCATGCCAACCGATTGATGAGCGTTATAATCAGCTGACATGGCAGGTTCTCACTTTTCTGCCTATCCATACTGTATGGCATGCTATGCTATTTACTACTCCCTCCGTCCCATAATGTAAGACGCTTTTTGACACTATTGTAGTGTTAAAAAAACGTCTCGCATTATGGGACGGAGGGAGTAGCTTTTTTTCATACGCATACTTACTTACTTACGAAACCTTTTATCCCAAACAAGTTGGGGTAGGCTAGATATGAAACCCTTTCACGAGGACTTCCCAGGAGGTCACCCATCCTAGTACTACTCTCGCCCAAATGGGTTTCATACCCAAAAGACTGGCTAGTTTTTACGTTGGCTCGCCAAGCCTATCACAACCCTTAGATATGAAACCCTTTCACGAGGACTTCCTAGGAGGTCACCCATCCTAGTACTATTCTCGCTCAAATGGGTTTCATACCTATGGGACTGGCTAGTTTTTACGTTGGCTCGCCAAGCCTATCACAACCCTCCTCCTTTACCCGGGCTTGGGACCGGCTATGTTTTTCATACGCATACCAACACATAAATCGCGTGTAGGAACAGGGATGAGCCGTTAACAGGATTATGTAATATAGAATATATGGTTGTTGCTTGATTATATGTTATCTGCAGATTTGTTTGCCCTGGCTTTATAACATTTCTGCATCTGTACAAAAAAAAATTAACTTATCTTGCTGTGAGGCACACTTGGTACTTATGATTCTTAAGATAACGAATATTTTGCATTTTATCGGGTTTGTTTCTAGTTAATGAGTAGTAGTTTTCAGTTGATCACTTGGTTAATTTTTTGACTAATGAATTTCTTCGTTTCATACTAAACAGCAGGGACCGAATTCTGGGACAAACGACAGACAAGATAAACAAATCATTGAAATCACCGCAAAGAGAGCTAGTTTTCAAATTGTAGGATGTTCAGTTCTCCTTCTCCTGTTCTACTTCATGTCGTCTTGGGTCGCCTGGCTACTCATTGTATTGTTCTGCATTGGTGGTATTCAAGTATTTCCTCGTATATTCTCTATCTTTGCACTCTTTTATCTATTTGTACAAATACTTCTCTTGGCGCTTGGTTATTGAAGTGCTTGTTTAGTTTTTTATATTCGTATTCGGTTGTGAGTTTGTTTCTGTTTTGTGCCTTTCAGGGTATGCATGTTTGCTTGGTGACAATTATCTCTAGGTAATGCATGAAATAGTTTACATTAAGCAAGTTTTTCAATGCTCTTTATTTTAGTTTTTAACTCGGTTATCTGTGCCTATTGTGCGCCCTGTTTCCAGGATTTATAAGGATTGGAGAAATAAAACTGTACAATTGCCGTTGTACGGGGAGGTCTTAACCTTGTCTCTTGGAGTGGCACCATTCTGTACGGTATTTGTCATTCTATGGGCTGCTTATCGGCATTCTTCGTTTGCTTGGATAGGTCAAGACATCCTTGTAAGTTGAA
The DNA here is from genome assembly GCF_018294505.1 of Triticum aestivum. NCBI lineage: Eukaryota > Viridiplantae > Streptophyta > Magnoliopsida > Poales > Poaceae > Triticum > Triticum aestivum. Next base: position 751,731,102 of record NC_057803.1, read on the forward strand.
TTGATTATTATTCTTATGTTCGCTTGCTTTGTTTTTAATCTCCAAGGGGAAATACCCTTCATTCAAACACCCCCTTAGTTCTATTCTTTCCACTTTAGTTCAGAAGCAACTGAAAGCATGCAACATGTTTACTATCACGGATCAAGTTGGAGTTCACATGATACGGTGATATATATAGACGTACAGTTTTTCTGAAATGCCAGAACTTAAAACTAGCATGTCCAAATTCAGTGCGGGTCGAGGTTCCATTTTCCTAGTAGGATCAGCTAAACTGTGATTTGTTTTATAATTTACACATTGCAGTAAGGTCAATCTCTTGAAAAGAATTTGATGCTGTTTTTTAGTTAAAGTACATTTCAGAACCGGCCTTCTATTTTTACACTAGCAGCTGTGTATGTGCAATGCAAGTTTTCACATCATACATCAAATGTCAATCCAACTTATCATTGACCATATTCAGTTTTTAGTCCTAACAAGGTAAGTACCATAAGCCACAAGCTTAAGCATGATTTATCTAACATGAATGCATTTATATTAGTTATGGGCTGAACCGATTTTTGTTTAGATATGCAAGTTTGCACTAGGAAGGGAGTTGATAAGATTATCTTCATTTCACACCTTGTATCATTTGTTTGATTTTGGACATCACATATTCAGTTTCCAAGCTTGATGCATGTTATTTGAGAATTACATTATGAGTTGTGGAATAGTTTCCCTAATGTAGAGAACGTCATTTCTTTACCTTTTTTTTATATAATTTGTTACTTGGGATGCAAAATTTCTTTTGGCATGGTGTTTAATTAGCTTGCAGCCTTGGACCTTTGAGAAAAATACATACATTAACCATGCAATCTGTGTAATTGTCACAGGGTATCTGCTGGATGATAAACATAATTCAGAAGGAGCATTTACCTAATATCAGGGTATTAGCATGTCTATTTGCTGTAGTCAACTGATTGTCGTTGGATCCTGCTTGTAGTAATATCTAAGACTCTATCTTTGCAGGTTGCATCGGTTCTCCTTGGTGCTTCATTTGTGTATGACATCTTCTGGGTCTTCATTTCACCTCTTATATTCCATGAGAGTGTTATGTTTGCAGTAACTGCATTCTTGACCTTTACATTTACATCAATACTTACTATCAGCCATGCTTTAGTTCTACATATTAATTTGCACGGTAGATTTTCTAGTTAAATCAATCAGTGGAATGGTTTTGCTTCTTCGCAAAAAAGAAAAGGAATAGTCTTGCAACTGCATGATGAAACCATTTTTAGAAAATAGGATATGACATTTCCCCCAAAAACGAATACTCTTGCTTCTTCACAAAAAAAAGGCATCTGGAGGTTGTAAAATAAAGAGAAGGACAGGACAGAATCCACAAGGGTTGACTTCTTAAATACCTTCAGAATGTGGGAGAATTGGTAGCAGCCTGTCTTGAAACTGAGTGAATTGTTAAAATATTCAGTGTTATGATCTAATTTGGTTCTCTTATGACCTGTATAAAATTGATATATTTTGGAGGCAAATGTTCAGACTTGAAACTGTAGTAAAATGTTATTTTTGTGGTTATAATTTGAAACTAAATAAATGCATTGTCCAGCAAATGCTTATGTTTAGTAACCTATCTTATTCTCTTATGTGCTGTGACTTGTGATTGTTTTTTTTTTTACTTACCATCTTATGAAAGCTCCCAGGTTGCAAGTGGTGGCAGCTCAGGGGAAGTGATTCCGATGCTCCTAAGAATACCTCGTTTCTTTGATCCATTGGGTGGATACGCCATGTTAGGCTTTGGTGATATTATTTCCCCTGGACAGCTCATCGCATTCAGCTACAGGTACTCTATTACAATGCTGCAATATATGTTTATGGGTTTTCATCTAATCTGTTACTCCGTTAGTTCACTAATGGGTAGACATAGAAGAAACATACTTAAATACTGCCTGGTAGTCTGGTACTCCCTCCGTTTCTTTTTAGTCTGCATATAAAATTTGTCTAAAGTCAAACATAGTAAAGTTTGACTAAGATTATAGAAAAAAATATAAACATTCACAATATAAAATCGATGCCATTAGATGCATCATTGAATCAACTTCCATATTGTATATCTCATGTATTATAGATGTTGATAATTTTGTATATAAATTTGGTCAAACTTTATGAAGTTTGACTTAAGACAAATCTTATATGCGCAGTACAAAGAAACGGAGGGAGTACCATTCATGCTAAACGCAATGAAGGTCTCAAGAAACACACTAACTACCGTGCTGAAGATAGGTTGAGATGTAGAATATTTGGGAGATACTAAGATCGATTCTTCCTGCTTATCTCAAACATAGATACATATCATCTTCATATAGTGAATGCTTGGACCCTTGTTGTCTCCTAGCACAATAAGAACTCTGTTGTCTCAGAGGTCCACGCCATTTGTTAATGATAGATCATCACTTTGGTATACGACGCAGATTTGACAGGGCAGCCAAAAAAGGTATCATGAATGGATATTTTTTATGGCTGACCGTGGGATATGTTGTCGGTAAGCATTTGATACATCTTGTTCTCTATGTTGTGTCTGTTGTGGTATTGCTTATGTCCATGGGCTGGTTACGCAATTTTCTTTAACAGTTCATTTTAGTTGTGAACTTCATAGTGGCCCGTCATATTTGATTATTTGGGTACTAGCAAATTAGTGGACTTTGATAAGTGGCCATAGTCTCCAGAACTATTTTTTAGTGCAGTTCTAAATTTTTGGCATGAGTATCGAGTCTAGAACCGATAGGCTTAACAAGCACTGGACTATATAAGGGCTCAATGTAATCAAGCTGTACATAGTACCGGCATTGCACATGGTGGTGACTGCCTTTGACTGATTGGCTGTTTCCATTTTCTTGTTCTGCATTCTGTTCTGCCTGGAAGTTACTGTCTTTCTTTGTCTTCAGGCAATAGATATACATATTTTTCTTACTATAACTCTGTAAACTGCAGACTGTGGCGTAATCTGAAAGCCTGTGTTTGTTAACACAATTCATTGCTTTGCAGTGCAGAACCCAGATTTTCATTTTCCTTTTACCCTTGCAGGCCTTTTCCTTGCCTGTCTTGGGATCTTCCTAATGGATGGCCATGGTCAACCAGCGATGATGTACCTAGTACCATGCACCCTAGGTAAGCATATAAATTGTTCCTTTGCATCTACATGGCCTATGGCCCATCTCAAATAAGGGCTCATTACATCTACATGCATGAATACATTACTGTTTTTTTTTACAGAACACGTCAACACAAAGGATAACTTTGCTCATGGATATTTAACTCTATCAACCATGAATGAATAGTTAAGTTAGAATTATGGGGGGGGGGGGGGGGCTTACCCCCATTTTTATGGGGATCCTTGCCCTTATATTTGTTCAACGGTTGCTTATGGTTGAGTATATGTATGTTATAATCATCATCTGTATCATTTAATCACAGTTACATGGTATATTAAGACCTCATTTGATAAATAAAATTACTTTATATATATATTATTATAACTTAATAATGATTTTCATGATATGCAATATATACTGATGAAAGTATTACTTCTACTCTATTATACACTCCATTGTATAAAATTCGCACTAGGGCCTCCAAAATATTAGGGCCGGTCCAGATCTGCTAGAACAGTTTTTATTCTCCTTCCAGTATTTTGTAGTACCTATGAATTGGCCGTTTTACAAATCTCTTACCATAGTTTTCATGTGAAACTGAATGCAGAGGCTGGTACTTCAGCATATCGTCCAAAGACCTTCTATCAACCATGAATGAATGGTTAAGTTAGAATTATGAGGTTTGGCTACATACTGGGGGTGGGGGGTGGGGGGCTTGCCCCCATATTTAGGGGGATCCTTGCCCTCCTTCCCCGGCATGACACCACAATATATTCATTCAATGGTTGCTTATGGTTCAGTATATGTATGTTCTAGTCATCATCTGTATCGTTTAATCACAGATACATGGTATATTAAAACTTCATTTGATTTTGGACCTGGGCTTGTATCTGTAAACCAAACAGAAGCAAGAGGCATATGACAGAAGGCAAGAGTCAATTGACGAGGAAAGTGATGAAGCGGTTGAGAAGATGGCAAGTTATTCTCCTCCTGAAAAACTTACATTGCACTCCATCGACATCCTTGAGTCCTTGAGCATATACATTATTTACTTTACGTGACAATCTGCTTCTGTTTTTACTGTTATCAGGTGAAACCAAAGAGTATTAAAGTCAAGGATGTCGATGTAAGTCTGATTTTTAGTACGTGTTTCATGCTGATCTTCAAAATATAGTGTATTACCGTCAATGATTGTGCTAGGCTGGCCACATTACAAGTTCTGTTTTCTAGAAAGAAGATTTACTGTTCCAACATGCAAAAAAAAAATTGAATTTGAATCAAGACTATTCATAATTCAGATGAGGAACATTGTGCAGTATTTTTAAGTAATGCTAGAATTTTCCACTGCATGTACTTGACTCCGTTAAACAGTATTGTGCACACTCGTGTCATAATCTGTGTTATGGCTAGGGCCTTGTTACATTCTGAAGCATTTATCAGTTTATATCTAGTAGCTAACACAATTTTCACCTGCACAGGTTGATAGGACAACTGATCTCTCCATGCCTGTTTTGGCTCCATATACATGGCCTTGCCCCCATATTGGGGGGGGGGGGGGGATCCTTGCCCCCATATTGAATTCTTGTTTTTCTAATGCTATAATAATAATAATAATAGAAATTTGTTGTTGTTATGTAGGAAATGATCGGAAGCTTCTTGAAAAATGGCCCCTTGTGTTTCATGGCTTATTGCAACGTATTCCCCATATGGGCCTTTGGAGAGTATCACAGATTAGTATATTGCTCTGTCTAAATTGGTACCTTGTGGTATGAAGCGACTGAATGTTGCCCCTCCTCTGCTTTCATGTGTGATAAAAGGGAAGAAAACAGGAGCAATCAATCCAGAAGGAATAAGCAGAATGTGCAGCCAGCATGTACAGTAGACAGTATATGTTGCCATCATCATGTCATGTGTATGCCACAAGCAAAAGGCATGTCCTAAACTAGTACACTGGACTAGATTTGTGTTTTTGTGTGTGACACAGCTAGACGAGCAAAGGAAGGGGGTAGTGCTTAATTACCAGTGAAGGGATAAAAAGGAGGGCATATGGACACTGGTGATGCAGCATCACCCGGATTTATTCATGATGTGGATTGTGACACTGTGAGAGCTTTTCAAAGGAAAAAGAGGAGAAAATGATGGGAAGAGGTCAAGAGGGGTGGTGTGGACATGCAACTAACTGTATCATGTATCAGGCAGGACAGACAGCAGCAAAAGCAATTCAGCCTTGAGCAAAAGCAAGAAGCTGTATGTGAATATTTTAGCAGCATGTAGAGGTAGGGACTGCACACCCTATATACTACAGAACTGTTACAGGTAAATAAATTGTTACAGGCATGATTTATTTTTATGATTTGTTGGACAAGATCAACTTTTTTTAGGGAGGGATGGGCCCTGCATTCCATGTGTTGATTGTTGGGGTGATGTTATCTGATTGCTGATTGCAAACACTATGCTACTATATTTATATGTATGATGACGATGATGATGATTAGATTACGAATGGTTCTGCTCGCCATTTGTCTCTTCCTTGCTTGTTTTTGTGCGACTTTAAATTTATTTTAATAATCTTGTACGCATAAATGCAGGGATGGGAATCTCCATTAAAATTTCTTTCGATGAGGATATTTAACAATTGCTGATATTTCAATATAAACAACATAAGGATAGAAATGGGTGAACATGCACACAAAATGTGTCTATCGGTTTAGAAGATTTTTTTTAGAACATCTTATAATAGTGAACAGAGGGAATCCGTCGATTGATTGCTTGTGTATGTGCGTCGAGTACATTAAAGGACATGTAGATGAATAAAAACACAGTAGTTGCAAGCAGCAAACTTATGCAACTAGCATGTTGATTGTTGCCTGGATGGATCTTCTTAAACAAGAGCATGAGTGTAGTTGTCCTCGTTGGCAAACTTATGTAACTTGTGGGGAAATACTGCAGCAGCCAGGTGATGTGGTTAGAGTTCGCACGCCATAAGCAACCCCATGCTATGCTAGTGGTGTTAAGAATGGGTTTATTTGCTTAAAATGGGGCATGTAGGGGATACAGAAACAATGGCCAACACGCTCGGGCTCTACATAGCTATGATGCAGACAGACAACACCAATACACACACAAATCACACCGGCATCTAGCATAGTCAAACAAGACCGAAGTTATGCCTTGGAGGAGTAAAAGAGAAAAGAAAAACTCTGAAACGATCAAAACAATCTACAACAACCTTGTCTGCACCAACAATCACTTGAAATCACAAGTACCACAAGAAGGATTCTCCAACATCAACACCATCGGGAAGAGAATGTCACTCAAGCGCCGCCCGTTGCCGGATGCAACCACCGAAAGCCAGGTCATTCGTTTTCACCCCAAACAAAAATTCCGAGCAATGCCTTCGACAAGGTAATGACACAATAAACATCGCCACTGCCAAATATAACCAATATATCAAAGTTTGAGTTTTCACCCCGGAGCTCAAGACCGATACTTGAGAAGCACCACTTTCCGTGATTCCAGCAGCTACATGCATGTCATGGACTTTGATGTGCGATATCACACAAGCGAAGACCATGCTTGCAAAAGCAGGCAGTCGAGCAACGACAAAGTGGTGGTCGTACTTATCCTAAGCAAAGAGTATCAAGGGATCGTGAGGGATTAGTCAGCAACCCCCGGAATATTCTATCCTTTTTTATCACATGAAGATACAATAATATGTGTGTATGTAGAAAAGCAACAATAAGGTAAAGCAATCACCATCATCTTAGATGCTCTTTTTAATGCCTGCAAGTCACATCACCATCCGAGACTTTCTCCATTCCATCCCAGCCATCCCACGGGGTAGGATTTTAGAAACCACCTATTTTATTTTATTTTATTCTTTTCAACTTCCATTACATTTCTAGACTAGATTCTTAAAATATATTGCTGGAATCTGAATACATCAAAGAAGGAAGGAATCGAAAGAATCCGTCGATGGCTCGATGCAAAGTAAGAAAGAGAGCTTTCTTTCTTTGCAATGAAAGGGAATGCAGAAAGGCATGATAGAGAAAACTGTAGAGAGAAAGACAAAATGTGGTTTTAGGATTGGTTTGGCCTGCTGAAGCTTCAGCGCAGAGCGGTTTTGAGAGATTTAACTGTTTGTGTAGGCGAACCATGTTCGATTCAGCTGAAATTATGTGATGAATGTGTTGTCGGTTGGCAACGTGATAAATGTGTTGTAGTAAAAATCTAGAGGTTCCAGAGAAGATTATGTACAAGTCATCCTCACAATAAAGTTTGATGTACCAGCCGGTCCACAAATTTTTTTACTCCCCAAGTTGAGGTTATTTTTCCATGCGAATCATATATCACATGTGCACGTCATGTGTGTATTTACCGTGTCACTAAATCGGTGAACTTTGAGCCGCCTTACCGGGACCTCGACTACCGCCGGTGCCGGGTCAGGGTCAAATCTCACTCCTCGCACGACGATGGCGACGATGATGGACTGGTGACGACAAGGATGGCGAGAATAGCTCTGTTTCCCCATGTCGGAAAGGAGAGAAAAGGGAAGGAGATTGTATGTTTCCCCATGTCGGAAAGGGGAGAAAAGGGAAGGAGATTGCTAGGCCATGTATACCGGTTATGATGCTTGTGTGAAGGGAGAAACAGGAGTGATCTAGTAGGAACAAGTGGAATCTGCAGCATGTGTATGCCACAAGCAAAAGCATGTCAACTACTAGTACATTAGACTAGACTTCTGTGTGTGTGTGATACAACTACACAAGCATGTGTATTGAGAACAGGTACTGCTCAATTACCAAGGAAGGGATAGAAAGAATATGCTGGCGTGGTGATGGAGCATCACTCATTCATATGATGTGGATTGTGATGCTAGCTGTGAGCTTTTCAAAGAAAAGTAGAAAAAGATGAGGAGTGGTGTGGACATGACATGGAGTATATAGATAGCAGCAAGGCAATGCAGCCTTGAGCAAGGCAGTAAATGTCAGTTTCTGAAGCTTTCAGAAGCAGGCAGGAAGGGACTGAAGATAGATAGATGATAGATAGAAACAGAATCACCTGCCCTCCTCTAGATGTCGATGCAAAAGGCGAAATATCACAATTAACATATGTGTAATTTTGTGGTGGTATATTTATTTTTGGTGATGAGGGAGGCCGGGTGGGCCATGCATGGATGTGTTGGTTGTTGGGGGTGATACTAGGGCATCTCGAACGGCAACTCGCAAAAACCTCCCACATCCGTCCGCAGACAGAGGAACCAGTCCGCGGACATGGATGCAGGAGGTTGACATTCAACGCTAGCCGCATTACATTTTAAACTATTATTTAATAAACCGGATGAAATTCATGCAAACACGGCCGGGTTTCGTACAAATATGACGGATTTCATACGAACACGGCGGATTTAACAACATTCCGAACAAAAATAAGACCTGCCCCTAAACCTATCCTACGGCGGTGGCGCCCGCGTCCAAGCCTGTGTCGTCCTCTTTCCGCCATCTTCATGAGCACCGGCGATAAGACCGATGAAGTGAAGGTGCGGTCTCCGGTGAGGAAGAGTAGAACATGGGAGACGGAGCAGTCCGCGCCTTATCCGTCGCCGATGGACGCGAGGTCCACGAGGGAAATGGTGGCGCCTTGGCTTTCGTCGTCCCACCGAGCCGGCTGATGGTTCGTCGGTGGCACGTAGAAGGCACAACTGGCTATGTTCTCCTCCGCGATCGCCTGTGCTTCCTGTCGAGCGGCGGCTTGAGCACGGACGGCATCGTAGATGACACACTACTCTGCGACAAAATTTGGGTTCGTCGTGGCCATGGCCGCCATGGCCTCCTTGCTCGTGTACTCGCTGTATATCTGGTCCTCCGCCAGCCGGTGCTGCTCCAGGAGGAACAGGTTGTACCACTGTTCCTCCTGCGCCTGTTGGAACACCGACAATGGTGCCGTCGCAGGCTGCACCTCTGCTATGGCGGCGTTGAACTACGGCTGCGCCTGCTCCATGGTGAGGCCGAGGTGCACATGAGGCACGGGAGCCGAGACAGAGTCTTCGGAGCCCGTCTCCATCGTGGTGTCGTCCGAGACCTCGGGCAAGATGGCCGGCAAGCCGGCCTCGATCCGCCTGGCACGGCGGCTATGCCAGGCGGCAGCAAGGACGACCACCGCGTGCTTCATCTCCAGCGACAGACTGTCCCACAGTGCTTTCCCGCTGGCGGTCATGCCCGATGCAGTGCAAGGAAGGAGGATGTGGAGGGGCTGGCATTGTAGTGTGGAGTTATCCGGGTGTGGCCACCTTTATATGGCGTATTCCGGTGAGGCCAGACGTTCGGGTGCGTCAATGTGCAACACCGGAGTGGGTTTCTCGGCCAGCGAGCCTGCTTAATGGCGGCAGAAGGACGGACGGTGGCATTGAACGAGTGCGGTAGATATCCTTCCCGTCCCATCCAGTCACGTGTCTCCGGCATTTAACAGGCGCGAACACCGGAGACGCGTCGCGGGCGGCACCCTCAGCCGACGTGCCGCTTTAATGGCGGAGGCAGTGAGAGGTCACTTCTGTCCTGAACCGTCTTCAATGTTGAACGGCGCTCTACAGCGGCATGAATGCGGGCAGCTGGCAACGAGCGGGAGCACGCGCAAGGGGGTGGAGGGGTTTTTGGTAGGCCATGGCCAGAAAACGGACTTGGGATCGGTCCAGACTCCTGCATACCTCCCCCACGTTTGTCTCCGGTTTGCGGGAGAAATCGGGTCCGGACCGCTCCGCGAACCTATACAAGTCGGTGTTGGATGGCATCCACGGTCCGGAGAGCGCGGTCCGGACGGTTGCGGGGGGTTATGGGTCCGCCTTGGAGATGCCCTCATCCCCCGATACACTGTTGAATGGAAAGACTATTTTTGTATGTATGATGACGATGGTGATGATTGGGTAGATTATTGCTCATGGTGCGACTTTAAATTTAGAAAGAAATCGTCCTCTAGTGGCATGCCGACTGGATTTTAATTTCTAAACGCTTTTGTTGCGGATGTTTAACTAGTATCTAAAGTAGAGTAGAGGTGCTGTTGCTCTAGCTTCAAAAAAAAAAGGTGCTGTTGCTCAGTAATCAATCAATCAATTGCTCATGTTGAGCGATAATACAAGGGTGGACATGGTTGCACGCTCACCCATGTGAATAGTAAATTCAGAAAAAAATATAAATTATTTTTCTTTTGAAATTTTGAGGCATCAAACTTGGTCCACCATTTTACTCTCACGTATGAAGTTCCATGAAGGAATGACAACCGTGTTTGCCGCTCATGGATGAAGTTCCATGAAGGAATGACAAACGTGTTTGCCGCTCGTGCCTGGTGCCGGCGAATTGGCGAGTTTTTGTCATGCTCCGAGGTGTTTGGATACGGCTGTGACACAGCCTGTGTGTTGTGTGTTCCACCTCTTTGCCATTCATGGCTTGAGTTTAGGCAAGGAGAGTAGTGTGCCGGTGTTGTTGTGGTGGGTGTAGTTGCTAACCTCTTGGGGTAGCATTGTATGCTGAAAGACGTTGTATCAACCATCTTAGCTCTTCTTTTATGAATATACGAAAGGCATGCTTGTGTGTATTCTAGAAAAAAGAAGAGGAGCTGATCCCTGGTGTGCTAGTTCCATCACAAGGAACCTAACAATCTAAGCCAGGCTTCGTAGCCACGTGCTCTAATCCTCTGAGCTACAGGCCCAATTATCTTCACTGGATCTCTTTCCGGGATACCCCTTCATTTCAGGTTAAGAAGATGGGTTTTACAATGTGCATATTTACCGTGTCGCTAAATTGGTAAACTTTGAGCCGTCGTACCAGTGCCTCGACTGCTACAAATACTGGATCGGGCTCAAAACCCCTGTCTCGCATGACGACCAAGACAGTGATGGACCGATGACGAAATGGATGTCAAGAAGTAGCTCTTTTTCCTAGGTATAAAAGAAAAGGAAATATTCAAGCCATGTATACTACTGCATCCGTTCCAAAATATAAAATGTATGAGCTTTTTTTAAGTCAAACATGTGCATGTTTGACCAAGATTTTAGAAAAAAATATCACTATCTCCTGTACCAAATTTGTATCATTAAATCTAGAAAAGTATTTTTCGTATATTTATTTATTTTGTAGTGTAGATGTCGATATTTTAACCAATATAATCTTGGTCAAACATACACGCAAGTTTGACTTGCACGAATATCGACACGCCTTATATTCTACTCCCTCCGTTCCTAAATATAAGTCTTTGGAGAGATTTCACTATGGACCACATACGGATGTATATAGATGCATTTTAGAGTGTAGATTCACTAATTTTGCTTCGTATGTAGTCCATAGTGGAATCTCTACAAAGACTTATATTTAGGAACGGAGGGAGTAGAATGGATTGAGTAGTAGCCAATTTCATGTGAAAGAAAACAGTGATCAATTAGGGATAAGAAGAATCTGCAGCATGTATAGTAGATGCCAATCCTCCTCCTATCCGTTGCCATCATCATGTCATGTGTATGCCACATTGCCACAAGCAAAAGCATGTCAACTAGTACACCAGGCCACACTTATGTTATGTCAGTGTGTGTAACACAACTACACAAGCAAAGGAACGAGTGCTGCTTACCGATGAAGGGATAGAAAGCATATGTAGATACCGGTGATGCAATCCGCAACAATGGCTCGTTTATATATATGATGTGGATTGTGACGGAATGAGAGCTTTCCAAAGAAAAGCAGAAAAGGATGAGGAGCCGTGTGGACATGCAACTGTTTCAGGATAACAGATACAAGCTAGCAGCAAAAGCAATGCAGCCTTGAGCAAGGCAAGAGAATGTGTCAGTTTCTTTCTCAAGCTTTCAGATTCAACAAGTAGCGACTGCACACCATACTACTAGTACACAACTGATACAGAGTCCTCGTGTCCTCCTTTGTATACGTGTATGTACTCCCCAGTGATCTAAACGCTCTTATATTTCTTTACAGAGGGAGTACTGGTGAACGTGGATGCAAAAGGCTAGAGACCACAACATATGTGTTGTTTTTGTACTACTATAATTACTTTTTTTGGTGATGAGGGAGGGAGTGTGGTGCTAAGAAAATAGGCAATTTTTCGACTAATTTAATCCATAAGTAGATAACTAGCATGGCATTGACAGAACTAACAACATACTGGTACTGATCTAAACGAGCACGTACTACGCAAATAGTAGACAAATCTACACATGATGCTAGCACTGCTAATACAGAAATTATCATGAGAGGGATAAACGCGGTATACCCTCCAGTAGGCCATGCAGAAGCCGCCGCCGCGGTGGCAGCAGCAGAAGCGTCCTCGGCGGCCTTCTTGTCGGCCTCGGTCTTCTCGGCGGTGGTGCGTTCGGCGTCGCTGGACATGGTGATGACGGAGACGGCGCGGACGTAGAGGAAGTAGTGGATCGGAGGCGAGCAGTCGCGTAGTCGCTTCCCAAAAAGCTATTCGTCTCTCAACCGTACAGGAACCAGAGAGACGGAGTTTCGGAGACCTGCTCTCCCGTCGACCGTGTATGCGGCGGACGGGATGGAGTCACCGGCGGCAGGAGCAGCAAAGGAACGACGATGGGCGGTGCGCGTGGAGCAGATGTGATCTGATCATGGCGGCTAGGGTTAGGGGACACAACATACTTATATAGACGCAGCCGCGTGGAGAGACGTGGGCTTGACCCACGTCCAAGTCCGTGACAGCCCACGATCCTACGTCTCGGATCATGGCCCTGCTGTCAGAACCTCTCCGTTAGTGACTGGCAAAAATAAGCGCATAGGTGTGAGTTCGGCTCGGCTCATTCCCGCAACCCGTGGCGCGTCGTGACAAGGCGAGGCGTGGCAAGGCGGGCGGCGGAGGAGGAGCGCGCGAGGGCCTCTTCTCTTCTCAAGCTCCAATAGCATGTAGAAGAGCCACCCTTATAAACCACTCCAACTTTCCTTCCACTAGCATGGTGGGACTAAACTTCCCACCACCTTGTCATGCCACCTACATGGGCCCTTAGAGATCAAATCTAAAATTGTCATATGGGCTCCAGGCCCATCTCACATTTCAACAATCCCCCACCAGATCTTAGGGGCCCACTTTGTCCTTTGTTCCAAACGCTGTTTTGATATACTAGTGCTTCAGTGAAGACCTGTTAAGGTTGAGCTTCACCTAGAGCAAGTAGCTACACTCCTTCACAACTGAACAGTGGACTATGCCTTGAAGTTTCACCACATGTCTTACTAGTACTGGGCTGCCGAAGGCTGACCCCTCGGGTGGAGCATATAAGTCACGCTCCTGGCCTATTCATGAGCTTACTAGAGATCACCCCAATCTCATAGACTGTGACTAGCAGTCGGGCTCACATAGGTGTGTTCCTCCAAAGATCGCTCTGTAGGATAGCATCTTGCTTATACATATAAGCCTTGGAACACATTAAGACAGTAGTCATCCTTCCATACAGTTTCCGAGAGTATTGCATCTCCAACGGAGTGGGTTAGTAAAGTTACTCTCCTCAGTTCACCACTGGCTTGTTTCCCAGGTCCTACTTCACGGGATCTCCGATCACATAGGTTGGGTTACCACCATGGCAACTCATGTGGGTCTCATACCCATCTCCCTCGATGCACTATCTATCACTACACGTGATAGCCCTTTCGTAAAGGGATCTGCCAGATTCTTAGGCGTATGGACATAGTCCAGCGCTATCACTCCGGAGTTTCTTAATTTTCTGACAGCTTTTAATCTCATTCTTATGTGTTTGTTGGACTTCATGTTGTCCTTTGAACTCTTCACCTTGGTGATGACAGTCTGATTATCACAGTTTATAAGGATAACCGGAACCGGTTTATCAACCAGTGGCAAGTCCATCAAAAGATCTCGAAGCCATCCTACTTCAACACCAGAAGTGTCTAATGCTGTTAATTCTGCTTCCATTGTCGATCTCGTTAAGATCGTTTGCTTGCAAGACTTCCAGGAAACAACGCCACCTCCAAGAGTAAACATATACCCAGTTGTGGCCTTCATCTCATCAGCATCAGAGATCCAATTCGCATCACTATACCCTTCAAGTACCGACGGGTCTCCAGTATAGTGAAGTCCATAGTTCATAGTACCTTTCAGATAGCGCATAACTCTTTCAACAGCATGCCAATGTACATCACCCGGTTTGGAAACAAACCGGCCCAGTTTGCTCACAGCAAACGCGATGTCAGGCCCCGTTGCGCTCGCTAGGTACATCAGTGAACCAATGATTTGAGAGTATCTCAATTGATCTTTAGCCATGCCTTTGGACTTTTGAATCAACACGCTAAGATCATATGGTGTTTGAGATGGTGTGCAGTCCGAATATCCAAAACGACTCAACACCTTCTCAACATAATGGGATTGCAGAAGTGTGATCCCACCCTCATTATCTCTCAGTAGCTTGGTGTTCAAGATAACATCAGCCACACCAAGGTCCTTCATCTCAAAGTTCTGAGACAGAAACGATTTGACCTCCTCAATGACTTTGAGGTTTGTTCCGAATATCAGTATGTCATCAACATACAAGCACAGTATAACTCCTTCGCCCCCACCATGGCGATAGTATACACATTTGTCAGCCTCATTAACAACGAAACCAACAGATGTCAGAGTTGTATTGAACTTATCATGCCATTGCTTAGGTGCTTGCTTCAGGCCATATAAAGATTTCAGCAACTTACACACCTTCCTTTCCTGACCATCTATCACAAAGCCATCTGGCTGTTGCATGTAGATTTCCTCATTCAGCTCTCCATTCAGAAAAGCCGTCTTAACATCCATTTGATGGACGAGAATACCATGTGAGGCCGCCAACGAGAGTAATACTCGAATGGTGGTCAGTCTAGCCACAGGTGAATAAGTATCGAAGAAATCTTCCTCTTCTTTCTGGTCATAGCCCTTGGCCACAAGCCTGGCCTTGTACTTTTCAATCGTACCATCGGGCCTAAGCTTTTTCTTGAACACCCACTTACATCCCAATGGTTTGCAACCATAGGGACGCTCAGTGATCTCCCATGTCCCGTTAGCCATGATGGAATCCATCTTGCTACGGACCACATCCTTCCAGTAGTCAGCTTCTGGAGAGGCATATGCTTCTGAGATAGAAGTGGGAGTATCTTCCATGAGGTACATGAAGAAATCATCACCAAAGGTCTTTGCAGTCCTTTGTCTCTTGCCCCTACCAAGGGTTTCCTCGTCATCCTCCTCAGGATTTTCATCATGTGTTTGTTCATAATATTCCATAGGAATGGCAGGCTCAGGAGTCTCCTCAGATTCCTGTCTAGAAGTGCTTTGCATATCTCTCATAGGAAAAATATCCTCAAAGAATGTAGCATCCTTAGACTCTATGATTGTACCGAACTTCTGGTCAGGTAACTCAGATTTCACTACTAGAAATCTATAGCCAACGATGTTCTTAGCGTAGCCCAAATTAACGCAGTCCACAGTCTTGGGGTCCAAGCTTACGCTTTTTGGGGATCGGCACGTTGACTTTCGCCAAACAGCCCCAAGTACGCAAGTATGAGAGTGTTGTCCTTCTCTTTGCCCATCTCTCATAGGGAGTGATCTCATTATCCTTTAACGAAACTTTATTCAGGACATGACATGCCGTCAATATAGCCTCCCCCCACCATGCCTTGGATAAACCCGACGTATCTAACATGGCGTTAACCAGATCAGTTAGAGTACGGTTTTTCCGCTCAGCAACCCCGTTGACTGGGGTGAATAGGGAGGCATCCTCTCATGAATAATGCCGTGTTCCGCACAGAAGGAATCAAACTCACTCGAGAAGTACTCTCCACCACGATCTGAACGGAATCGTTTAATTTTCTTTTCAAGTTGATTCTCAACTTCTGCCTTATAGATTTTAAAGTAGTGTAGAGCCTCATCTTTAGTATTTAACAGATACACATAGCAATATCTAGTGGAATCATCTATCAATGTCATGAAGTATTTCTTTCCACCTTTAGTCAATACGCCGTTCATCTCACAAAGATCAGAATGTATGAGTTCTAATGGTGCCAAGTGTCTCTCCTCCGCAGCTTTGTGAGGCTGGCGAGGTTGCTTAGCTTGCACACATGACAGGCACTTAGAACCTTTGGCTAAAGTGAAACTCGGGATTAAATCCAACTTAGCTAGCCGCGTCATAACATCGAAACTTATGTGACAAAGACGTGAATGCCAAACCTCAGATTCATTAACACTCTAATGAATATGGTTCACGACTTTATTACAGAAATCTGCGAGGGAAAGGCGGAACATCCCTCCGCTCTCATAACCTTTTCCAACAAATAGTCCATACTTAGTAACAACTAATTTATTAGACTCGAATACCAACTTAAACCCTTCTCTACATAGAAGGGAGCCACTAACGAGGTTCTTCTTGATGGCGGGGACATGTTGCACGTTCTTCAGCTGCACGATCCTTCCCAAAGTAAACTTCAGATCGACCATGCCAACACCATGAACAGAAGCACTCGCGCTATTCCCCATCAATACGGACCCGTGGCCTGTGACCTGGTAAGAAGAGAACAATGAAATGTCAGCACACACATGAACACCTGCACTTGTATCCACCCACCAATCGGTAGGCTGAAACACTGAAAAAACAGTAAATAAATTACCGTACCCAGATGCACCATTCTCATTATTGCCCACAATCATGTTGACAGACTTGGAGTCCTGTCCTGACTTCTTAAACTTGTTTGGGCACTTGTTGGCCCAATGTTCAGCCGAACCAGAAGTAAAGCAGCCCTCATCCTTCTTGTTCTTCTTAAAGGTCTTCTTACCCTTCTTCTTGAAGTCGGTATTCTGTTGGACACCGTTCTTTCCCTTAAACTTGTGGGAGTTGAAGTTCCTCTGGTTCACCATGTTGGCAACAGAAGTCCCTTCGGCCCCTTTTCCGTGCGAGTCCTTTGCCCTCGAATTCTGCTCAACACTCAGATGGCCAATGACATCCTCCATAGAGAATTCACGCCTCTGATGTTTCGAGTGGTGGCAAAGTTCCTCCAAGAATTGGGGAGCTTAGCGATTATGCAGCCCGCGACAAACTTGCCCGGTAACTCACACTTCAGAAGCTCAAGCTCCTTAACAATGCATATTATCTCATGAGCCTGCTCCAGTACAGGACGGTTCTCAACCATCTTGTAATCGTGGAACTGCTCTATAATATACATCTCGCTCCCTGCATCGGCGGCCCCAAACTTAGATTCAAGCGCCTCCCACAAGTCCTTGGCGACATGCACATGTAAATATGCATCGACCAGTTTATCTCCGATCACGCTAAGAACTGCTCCGAGAAACACAGTGGTTGCCTCCCTGAACGCCTTCTCCTGTTCAGGAGCAATCGTTCCCGTGGACACACCGGTGACCCAGAACACGTTCATATCCGTGAGCCATAAAGTGGTCTTTGTCTGGCAACGCTTGAAATACGTACCGGTAAACTTATCCGGTTTCAGTGCTGCGGCAAAGCCACTTGCCGAAAAATTCCTACACATAATAGGTTTTTGGATTGCTAAGAAAATAGGCAATTTTTTGACTAATTTAATCCATAAGTAGATAACTAGCATGGCATTGACAGAACTAACAACATACTGGTACTGATCTAAACGAGCACGTACTATGCAAATAGTAGACAAATCTACACATGATGCTAGCACTGCTAATACAGAAATTATCATGAGAGCGATAAACGCGGTATACCCTCCAGTAGGCCATGCAGAAGCCGTCGCCGCGGTGGCAGCAGCAGAAGCGTCCTCAGCGGCCTTCTTGTCGGCCTCGGTCTTCTCGGCGGTGGCGCGTTCGGCGTCGCTGGACATGGTGATGACGGAGACGGCGCAGACGTAGAGGAAGTAGTGGATCGGAGGCGAGCAGTCGCGTAGTCGCTTCCCAAAAACCTATTCGTCTCTCTCCTGTACAGGAACCAGAGAGACAGAGTTTCGGAGACCTGCTCTCCCGTCGACCGTGTACGCGGCGGACGGGATGGAGTCACCGGCGGCAGGAGTAGCAAAGGAATAACGATGGGCGGTGCGCGTGGAGCAGATGTGATCTGATCATGGCGGCTAGGGCTAGGGGACACAACACACTTATATAGACGCAGCCGCGTGGAGAGACGTGGGCTTGACCCACGTCCGAGTCCGTGACAGCCCACGATCCGAGTCTCGGATCGTGGCCCTGCTGTGAGAACCTCTCCGTTAGTGACTGGCAAAAATAAGCGCATAGGTGTGAGCTCGGCTCGGCTCATTCCCGCAACCCGCGTCGCGTCGTGACGAGGCGAGGCGAGGCGAGGCGAGGCGTGGCGAGGCGGGCGGCGGAGGAGGAGCGCGCGAGGGCCTCTTCTCTTCTCAAGCTCCAATAGCATGTAGAAGAGCCACCCTTATAAACCACTCCAACTTTCCTTTCACTAGCATGGTGGGACTAAACTTCCAACCACCTTGTCATGCCACCTACATGGGCCCTTAGAGATCAAATCTGAAATTGTCATGCGGGCTCTAGGCCCATCTCACATTTCAACAATCCCCCACCAGATCTCAGGGGCCCACTTTGTCCTTTGTTCCAAACGCTGTTTTGATATACTAGTGCTTCAGCGAAGACCTGTTAAGGTTGAGCTTCACCTAGAGCAAGTAGCTACACTCCTTCACAACTGAACAAGGGACTATGCCTTGAATTGTCAGTTTGGCGTAAAGAAGTTTCACCACATGTCTTACTAGTACTGGGCTGCCGAAGGCTGACCCCTCGGTTGGAGCATATAGGTCACACTCCTGGCCTATTCATGAGGTTACTAGAGATCACCCCAATCTCATAGACTGTGACTAGCAGTCGGTCTCACATAGGTGTGTTCCTCCAAAGATCGCTCTGTAGGATAGCATCTTGCTTATACATATAAGCCTTGGAACACATTAAGACAGTAGTCATCCTTCCATACAGTTTCCGAGAGTATTGCATCTCCAACGGAGTGGGTTAATAAAGTTACTCTCCTCAGTTCAACACTGGCTTGTTTCCTAGGTCCTACTTCATGGGATCTCCGATCACATAGGTTGGGTTACCACCATGGCAACTCATGTGGGTCTCATACCCATCTCCCTCGATGCACTATCTATCACTACACGTGATAGCCCTTTCGTAAAGGGATCTGCCAGATTCTTAGCCGTACGGACATAGTCCAGCGCTCTCACTCCGGAGTTTCTTAATTTTCTGACAGCTTTTAATCTCATTCTTATGTGTTTGTTGGACTTCATGTTGTCCTTTGAACTCTTCACTTTGGTGATGACAGTCTGATTATCACAGTTCATAAGGATAGCCGGAACCGGTTTATCAACCAGTGGCAAGTCCATCAAAAGATCTCGAAGCCATCCTACTTCAACACCAGAAGTGTCTAATGCTGTTAATTCTGCTTCCATTGTCGATCTCGTTAAGATCGTTTGCTTGCAAGACTTCCAGGAAACAACGCCACCTCCAAGAGTAAACATATACCCAGTTGTGGCCTTCATCTCATCAGCATCAGAGATCCAATTCGCATCACTATACCCTTCAAGTACCGACGGGTCTCCGGTATAGTGAAGTCCATAGTTCATAGTACCTTTCAGATAGCGCATAACTCTTTCAACAGCATGCCAATGTACATCACTCGGTTTGGAAACAAACCGGCTCAGTTTGCTCACAGCAAACGTGATGTCAGGCCTCGTTGCGCTCGCTAGGTACATCAGTGAACCAATGATTTGAGAGTATCTCAATTGATCTTTAGCCATGCCTTTGGACTTTCGAATCAACACGCTAGGATCATATGGTGTTTGAGATGGTGTGCAGTCCGAATATCCAAAACGACTCAACACCTTCTCAACTTAATGGGATTGCAGAAGTGTGATCCCACCCTCATTATCTCTCAGTAGCTTGATGTTCAAGATAATATCAGCCACACCAAGGTCCTTCATCTCAAAGTTCTGAGACAAAAACGATTTGACCTCCTCAATGACTTTGAGGTTTGTTCCGAATATCAGTATGTCATCAACATACAAGCACAGTATAACTCCTTCGCCCCCACCATGGCGATAGTATACACATTTGTCAGCCTCATTAACAACGAAACCAACAGATGTCAGAGTTGTATTGAACTTATCATGCCATTGCTTAGGTGCTTGCTTCAGGCCATATAAAGATTTCAGCAACTTACACACCTTCCTTTCCTGACCATCTATCACAAAGCCATCTGGCTGTTGCATGTAGATTTCCTCATTCAGCTCTCCATTCAGAAAAGCCATCTTAACATCCATTTGATGGACGGGAAGACCATGTGAGGCCGCCAACGAGAGTAATACTCGAATGGTGGTTAGTCTAGCCACAGGTGAATAAGTATCGAAGAAATCTTCCTCTTCTTTCTAGTCATAGCCCTTGGCCACAAGCCTGGCCTTGTACTTTTCAATCGTACCATCGGGCCTAAGCTTTTTCTTGAACACCCACTTACTTCCCAATGGTTTGCAACCATAGGGACGCTCAGTGATCTCCCATGTCCCGTTAGCCATGATGGAATCCATCTCGCTACGGACCGCATCCTTCCAGTAGTCAGCTTCTGGAGAGGCATACGCTTCTGAGATAGAAGTGGGAGTATCATCCACGAGGTACACGAAGAAATCATCACCAAAGGTCTTTGCAGTCCTTTGTCTCTTGCCCCTACCAAGGGTTTCCTCGTCATCCTCCTCAAGATTTTCATCATGTGTTAGTTCATAATATTCCATAGGAATGGCAGGCTCAGGAGTCTCCTCAGATTCCTGTCTAGAAGTGCTTTGCATATCTCTCATAGGAAAAATATCCTCAAAGAATGTAGCATCCTTAGACTCTATGATTGTACCGACCTTCTGGTCAGGTAACTCAGATTTCACTACTAGAAATCTATAGCCAACGCTGTTCTTAGTGTAGCCCAAATTAACGCAGTCCATAGTCTTGGGTCCAAGCTTACGCTTTTTGGGGATCGGCACGTTGACTTTCGCCAAACAGCCCCAAGTACGCAAGTACGAGAGTGTTGTCCTTATTTTTGCCCATCTCTCATAGGGAGTGATCTCATTATCCTTTAACGGAACTTTATTCAGGACATGACATGCCGCCAATATAGCCTCCCCCCACCATGCCTTGGATAAACCCGACGTATCTAACATGGCGTTAACCAGATCAGTTAGAGTACGGTTTTTCCGCTCGGCAACCCCCTTTGACTGGGGTGAATAGGGAGGCATCCTCTCATGAATAATGTCGTGTTCCGCACAGAAGGAATCAAACTCACTCGAGAAGTACTCTCCACCACAATCTGAACGGAATCGTTTAATTTTCATTTCAAGTTGATTCTCAACTTCTGCCTTATAGATTTTAAAGTAGTGTAGAGCCTCATCTTTAGTATTTAACAGATACACATAGCAATATCTAGTGGAATCATCTATCAATGTCATGAAGTATTTCTTTCCACCTATAGTCAATACGCCTTTCATCTCACAAAGATCAGAATGTATGAGTTCTAATGGTGCCAAGTGTCTCTCCTTCGCAGCTTTGTGAGGCTGGCGAGGTTGCTTAGCTTGCACACATGACAGGCACTTAGAACCTTTGGCTAAAGTGATACTCGGGATTAAATCCAACTTAACTAGCCACGTCATAACACCGAAACTTATGTGACAAAGACGTGAATGCCAAACCTCAGATTCATTAACACTCGAATGAATATGGTTCACGACTTTATTACAGAAATCTGCGATGGAAAGGCAGAACATCCCTCCGCTCTCATAACCTTTTCCAACAAATAGTCCATACTTAGTAACAACTAATTTATTAGACTCGAATACCAACTTAAACCCTTCTCTACATAGAAGGGAGCCACTAAGGAGGTTCTTCTTGATGGCAGGGACATGCTGCACGTTCTTCAGCTGCACGATCCTTCCCGAAGTAAACTTCAGATCGACCGTGCCAACACCATGAACAGAAGCACTCGCGCCATTCCCCATCAATACGGACCCGTGGCCTGTGACCTGGTAAGAATAGAACAATGAAATGTCAGCACACACATGAACACCTGCACCTGTATCCACCCACCAATCGGTAGGCTGAAACACTGAAAAAACAGTAAATAAATTACCGTACCCAGATGCACCATTCTCATTATTGCCCACAATCATGTTGACAGACTTGGAGTCATGTCCTGACTTCTTAAACTTGTTTGGGCACTTGTTGGCCCAATGTTCAGCCGAACCACAAGTAAAGCAGCCCTCATCCTTCTTGTTCTTCTTGAAGGTCTACTTACCCTTCTTCTTGAAGTCGGTATTCTGTTGGACACCGTTCATTCCCTTGAACTTGTGGGAGTTGAAGTTCCTCTGGTTCACCATGTAGGCAACAGAAGTCCCTTCGGCCCCTTTTCCGTGTGATTCCTTTGCCCTCGAATTCTGCTCAACACTCAGATGGACAATGACATCCTCCACAGAGAATTCACGCCTCTGATGTTTCAGAGTGGTGGCAAAGTTCCTCCAGGAATTGGGGAGCTTAGCGATTATGCAGCCCGCAACAAACTTTCCCGATAACTCGCACTTCAGAAGCTCAAGATCCTTAACAATGCATATTATCTCATGAGCCTGCTCCAGTACAGGACGGTTCTCAACCATCTTGTAATCGTGGAACTGCTCTATAATATACATCTCGCTCCCTGCATCGGCGGCCCCAAACTTAGATTCGAGCGCCTCCCACAAGTCCTTGGCGACATGCACATGTAAATATGCGTCGACCAGTTTATCTCCGATCACGCTAAGAACTGCTCCGAGAAACATAGTGGTTGCCTCCCTGAACGCCTTCTGGTGTTCAGGAGCAATCGTTCACGTGGACACACCGGTGACCCAGAACACGTTCATAGCCGTGAGCCGTAAAGTGGTCTTTGTTTGCCAACGCTTGAAATACGTACCGTAAACTTATCCGGTTTCAGTGCTGCGGCAAAGCCACTTGCCAAAAAATTCCTACACATAATAGGTTTTTGGATTGCTAAGAAAATAGGCAATTTTTCGACTAATTTAATCCATAAGTAGATAACTAGCATGGCATTGACAGAACTAACAACATACTGGTACTGATCTAAACGAGCACGTACTACGCAAATAGTAGACAAATCTACACATGATGCTAGCACTGCTAATACAGAAATTATCATGAGAGGGATAAACGCGGTATACCGTCCAGTAGGCCATGCAGAAGCCGCCACCACGGTGGCAGCAGCAGAAGCGTCCTCGGCGGCCTTCTTGTCGGCCTCGGTCTTCTCGGCGGTGGCGCATTCGGCGTCGCTGGACATGGTGATGACGGAGACGGCACGGACGTAGAGGAAGTAGTGGATCGGAGGCGAGCAGTCGCGTTGTCGCTTCCCAAAAACCTATTCGTCTCTCAACCGTACAGGAACCAGAGAGACGGAGTTTCGGAGACCTGCTCTCCCGTCGACCGTGTATGCGGCGGGCGGGATGGACTCACCGGCGGCAGGACCAGCAAAGGAACAACGATGGGCGGTGCGCGTGGAGCAGATGTGATCTGATCATGGCGGCTAGGGTTAGGGGACACAACATACTTATATAGACGCAGCCGCGTGGAGAGACGTGGGTTTGACCCACGTCCAAGTCCGTGACAGCCCACGATCCGACGTCTCGGATCGTGTCCCTGCTGTCAGAACCTCTCCGTTAGTGACTGGCAAAAATAAGTGCATAGGTGTGAGCTCGGCTCGGCTCATTCCCGCAACCCGCGGCGCGTCGTGACGAGGCGAGGCGTGGCGAGGCGGGCGGCGGAGGAGGATGAAGGAAATATGCCCTAGAGGCAATAATAAAGTTATTATTTATTTCCTTATATCATGATAAATGTTTATTATTCATGCTAGAATTGTATTAACCGAAAACATAATACATGTGTGAATACATAGACAAACATAGTGTCACTAGTATGCCTCTACTTGAGTAGCTCATTTATTAAAGATGGTTATGTTTCCTAGCCATGGACAAAAGAGTTGTCATTTGATTAAACGGGATCACATCATTAGGAGAATGATGTGATTGACATGACCCATTCCGTTAGCCTAGCACTTGATCGTTTAGTATGTTGCTATTGCTTTCTTCATGACTTATACATGTTCCTGTAACTATGAGATTATGCAACTCCCGTTTACCGGAGGAACACTTTGGATACTACCAAACGTCACAACGTAACTGGGTGATTATAAAGGAGTACTACAGGTGTCTCCGAAGGTACATGTTGAGTTAGCGTATTTCGAGATTAGGTTTTGTCAATCAGATTGTCGGAGAGGTATCTCTGGGCCCTCTCGGTAATGCACATCACTATAAGCCTTGCAAGCAATGTGACTAATGAGTTAGTTGCAGGATGATGCATTACGTAACGAGTAAAGAGACTTGCCGGTAACGAGATTGAACTGGGTATTGGATACCGACGATCAAATCTCGGGCAAGTAACATACCGATGACAAAGGGAACAACGTATGTTGTTATGCGGTTTGACCGATAAAGATCTTCGTAGAATATGTAGGAGCCAATATGAGCATCCAGGTTCCGCTCTTGGTTATTGACCAAGAATAGTTCTAGGTCATGTCTACATAGTTCTCGAACCCGTAGGGTCCGCACGCTTAAGGTTTCAATGACAGTTTTATTATGAGTTTATGAGTTTTGATGTACCGAAGGAGTTCGGAGTCCCTGATGAGATCGGGGACATGACGAGGAGTCTCGAAATGGTCGAGACGTGAAGATCGATATATTGGACGACTATATTCGGAGTTCGGAAAGGTTCTGAGTGATTCGGGTATTTTTCGGAGTACCGGGGAGTTACGGGAATACGAGGAAGAGTATTGGGCCTTAATGGGCCTTAGTGGGAAGGAGCCAGGAGGTGGCGCGCGCCCCTCCCAAGCCCAGTCCGAATTGGACAAAGGGTTTGGGGCGCGGCCCCCCTCTCCCTTCCTTCTCCACTTCCCTTCTTTCCCCCCCTTCTCCTAGTTGGACTAGGAAAGAAGGAGTCCTACTCCCGGTGGGAGTAGGACTCCCCTTAGCGCGCCCTCCTCCTAGGGCCGGCCTCCTCCTCCCTTGCTCCTTTATATACGGGGGCAGGGGGGCACCCCATGACACACAAGTTGATCTACGGATCATTCCTTAGCCGTGTGCGGTGCCCCCCCCCACCATATTCACCTCGGTCATATCGTCGCGGAGTTTAGGCGAAGCCCTGTGCCGGTAGAGCATCATCATCGTCACCACGCCGTCGTGCTGACGGAACTCATCCCCGAAGCTTTGCTGGATCGGAGCCCGGGGATCGTCATCGAGCTGAACGTGTGCTGAACTCGGAGGTGCCGTACGTTCGGTGCTTGGATCGGTCGGATCGTGAAGACGTACGACTACATCAACCGTGTTGTCATAACGCTTCCGCTTACGGTCTACGAGGGTACGTGGACAACACTCTCCCCTCTCGTTGCTATGCCATCACCATGATCTTGCGTGTACGTAGGAATTTTTTTGAAATTACTACGTTCCCCAACAGTGGCATCCGAGCCTAGGTTTTATGCATTGATGTTATATGCACGAGTAGAACACAAGTGAGTTGTGGGCGATACAAGTCATACTGCTTACCAGCATGTCATACTTTGGTTCGGCGGTATTGTGAGATGAAGCGGCCCGGACCCACATTACGCGTACGCTTACGCGAGACTGGTTTCACCGTTACGAGCACTTGTGCTTAAAGGTGGCTGGCGGCTGTCTGTCTCTCTCACTTTAGCTGAATTGAGTGTGGCTACGCCCGGTCCTTGCGAAGGTTAAAACAACACTAACTTGACGAACTATCGTTGTGGTTTTGATGCGTAGGTAAGAACGGTTCTTGCTAAGCCCGTAGCAGCCACGTAAAATTTGCAACAACAAAGTAGAGGACGTCTAACTTGTTTTTGCAGGGCATGTTGTGATGTGATATGGTTAAGACGTGATGCTATATTTTATTGTATGAGATGATCATGTTTTGTAACCTTAGTTATCGGCAACTGGCTGGAGCCATATGGTTGTCGCTTTATTGTATGAAATGCAAACGCCCTGTAATTGCTTTACTTTATCTCTAAGCGGTAGCGATACTCGTAGAAGCAATAGATGGCGTAACGACAACGATGCTACGATGGAGATCAAGGTGTCGTGCCGGTGACGATGGTGATCACGACGGTGCTTTGAAGATGGAGATCACAAGCACAAGATGATGATGGCCATATCATATCACTTATATTGATTGCATGTGATGTTTATCCTTTATGCATCTTATCTTGCTTTGATTGACGTAGCATTTTAAGATGATCTCTCACTAATAATCAAGAAGTGTTCTCCCTAAGAATGCACCGTTGCGAAAGTTCTTCGTGCTGAGACACCACGTGATGATCGGGTGTGATAGGCTCTACGTTCAAATACAACGGGTGCAAAACAGTTGCACACGCGGAATATTCAGGTCATACTTGATGAGCCTAGCATATACAGATATGGCCTCGGAACACGGAGACCGAAAGGTTGAACGTGAATCATATAGTAGATATGATCAACATAGTGATGTTCACCATTGAAACTACTCCATCTCACGTGATGATCGGACATGGTTTAGTTGATATGGATCACGTAATCACTTAGAGGACTAGAGGGATGTCTATCTAAGTGGGAGTTCTTAAGTAATATAATTAATTCAACTTAAATTTATCATGAACTTAGTCCTGGTAGTATTTTGCAAATTATGTTGTAGATCAATAGCTTGCGTTGTTGCTTTCATATGTTTATTTCGATATGTTCCTAGAGAAAATTGTGTTGAAAGATGTTAGTAGCAATGATGCGGATTGGATCCGTGATCTGAGGTTTATCCTCATTGCTGCACAGAAGAATTATGTCCCTAATGCACCGCTAGGTGACAGACCTATTGCAGGAGCAGATGCAGACGTTATGAACGTTTGGCTAGCTCAATATGATGACTACTTGATAGTTTTGTGCACCATGCTTTATGGCTTAGAATCAGGACTTCAAAAACGTTTTGAACGTCATGGACCATATGAGATGTTCCAGGAGTTGAAGTTAATATTTCAAGCAAATACCCGAGTTGAGAGATATGAAGTCTCCAACAGTTCTATAGCTAAAAGATGGAGGAGAATCGGTCAACTAGTAAGCATGTGCTCAGATTGTCTGGGTACTTCAATCACTTGAATCAAGTGGGAGTTAATCTTCCAGATAAGATAGTGATTGACAGAATTCTCTAGTCACCACCACCAAGTTAGTAGAACTTCATGATGAACTATAATGCAAGGGATGACGAAAACGATTCCCAAGCTCTTCGTGATGCTTAAAACGATGAAGGTAGAAATCAAGAAAGAGCATCAAGTGTTGATGATTGACAAGACCACTAGTTTCAAAAAAAAGGGAAAGAAAGGGAACTTCAAGCAGAATGGGAAGCAAGTTGTCACTTCCGTGAAGAAGCCCAAAGCTGGACCTAAGCCTGAAACTGAGTGCTTCTACTGCAAAGGAAATGGTCACTGGAAGTGGAACTACTCCAAATATTTGGTGGATAAGAAGGATGGCAAAGTGAACAAGGGTATATTTGATATACAGGTTATTGATGTGTGCCTTACTAGTGTTTATAGTAGCCCCTGAGTATTTGATACTTGTTCGGTTACTAAGATTAGTAACTCGAAACAGGAGTTACAGAATAAACAGAGACTAGTTGAAGGGGAAGTGACGATGAGTATTGGAAGTAGTTCCAAGATTGATATGATCATCATCGCACACTCCCTATACTTTCGGGATTAGTGTTAAACCTAAATAAATGTTATTTGGCATTTACGTTGAGCATGAACATGATTTGATCGTGTTTATTGCGATACTGTTATTCATTTAAAGTTAGAGAATAATTGTTATTCTGTTTACATGAATAAGACCTTCGATGGTCATACACCCAATGAACATAGTTTGTTGGATCTCGATCGTAGTGATACACATATTCATAATATTGATGCCAAAAGATGCAAAGTTAGTAATGATAGTGCAACTTATTTGTGGCACTGTCGTTTAGGTCATATTGGTGTAAAGCGCATGAAGAAACTCCATAAAAGATGGATTTTCGGAATCACTTGGTTATGAATCATTTGATGCTTGTGAACCGTGCCTTTTGGGCAAGATGACTAAAACTCCGTTCTCCGGAACAATGGAAGAAGCTACTGACTTATTGGAAATAATACATACCGATGTATGCGATCCAATGAGTGTTGATGCTCGTGGTAAGTATCGTTATTTTCTGACCTTCACAAGATGATTTGAGCAGATATGGGTATATCTACTTGATGAAACATAAGTCTGAAATAGTTGAAAGTTTCAAAGAATTTCAGAGTGAAGTGGAAAATCATCGTAACAAGAAAATAAAGTTTCTGCGATCTGATCATGGAGATGAATATTTGAGTTACGAGTTTGGTCTTCAATTAAAACAATGTGGAATAGTTTCACAAACTCACGCCACCTGGAACACCACAATGTAATGGTGTGTCCGAAAGTCGTAATCGTACTTTACTAGATATGGTGCGATATATGATATCTCTTATCAGTTTATCACTATCGTTTTGGGGTTATGCATTAGAGACAGCTGCATTCACGTTTAATAGGGCACCATCTAAGTCCGTTGAGACGACACCGTATGAACTATGGTTTAGCAGTAAACCTAAGCTGTCGTTTCTTAAAGTTTGGAGTTGCGATGCTTATATGAAAAAAGGTTTTCAACTTGATAAGCTCGAACCCAAATCGGAGAAGTGCGTCTTCATAGAATACCCAAAGGAAACTGTTGGGTACACCTTCTATCATAGATCCGAAGGAAAAACATTCGTTGCCAAGAATGGATCCTTTCTAGAGAAGAAGTTTCTCTCGAAAGAAGTGAGTGGGAGGAAAGTAGAACTTGATGAGGTAACTGTACCTGCTCCCTTATTGGAAATTAGTTCATCACAGAAATCTGTTCCTGTGACTACTACACCAATTAGTGAGGAAGTTAATGATGATGATCATGAAACTTCTGATTAAGTTA
Organism: Triticum aestivum; assembly: GCF_018294505.1. NCBI lineage: Eukaryota > Viridiplantae > Streptophyta > Magnoliopsida > Poales > Poaceae > Triticum > Triticum aestivum. The sequence goes on from NC_057803.1 coordinate 751,760,327, forward strand.
CTACAGAACCTCGTAGGTCTTACAGAGTAAGATCCGCACCAGAGTGGTACGGTAATCCTGTTCTGGAAGTTATGTTACTAGACCATGACGAACCTACAAACTATGAAAAAGCGATGGTGAGCCCAGATTCCGCAAAATGGCTTAAGGCCATGAGATCTGAGATAAGATCCATGTATGAAAACAAAGTATGGACTTTGATTGACTTGCCCAATGATCGGCGAGACATTGAGATTAAATGGATCTTCAAGAGGAAGACGGACGCTGATAGTGTTACTATCTACAAAGCTAGAATTGTCGCAAAAGGTTTTCGACAAGTTCAAGATGTTGACTACGATGAGAGTTTTTCACTCGTATCTATGCTTAAGTCTGTCTGAATCATGTTAGCAATTGCCGCATTTTATGAAATCTGGCAAATGGATAAACAAAACTGCATTCCTTAATGGTTTTCTTAAAGAAGAGTTGTACATGATGCAACCAGAGAGTTTTGTCAATCCTAAAGATGCTAACAAATTGTGCAAGCTCCAGCGATCCATCTATGGACTGGTGCAAGCATCTCGGAGTTGGAATATATGCTTTGATGAGTTGATCAAAGCATATGGTTTTATACAGACTTTTGAAGAAGCCTGTATTTACAAGAAAGTGAGTGGGAGCTCTATAGCATTTCTATTATTATATGTGGATGACATATTGTTAATTGGAAATGATATGGAAATTCTGGATAGCATGAAAGGATACTTGAATAAGAGTTTTTCAAAGCAAGACCTCGGTGAAGCTGCTTACACATTGAGCATCAAGATCTATATAGATAGATCAAGACGCTTGATAAGATTTTTCAATGAGTACATACCTTGATAAATTTTTGAAATAGTTCAAAATGGAATAGTCAAAGAAGGAGTTCTTGCCTGTGTTACAAGGTGTGAAGTTGAGTAAGACTCAAGACCCGTACATTGCAGAAAATAGAAAGAGAATGAAAAGTCATTCCCTATGCCTCAGTCATAGGTTCTATAAAGTATGCTATGCTGTGAACCAGACCTATTGTATACCTTGCTCTGTGTTTGGCAAAGGAATACAATTTTGATCTAATAAGTAGATCACTGGACATGGGTCAAGAATATCCTTAGTGAGGACTAAGGAGATGTTTCTCGATTATGGAGGTGATAAAGGAGCCCGTCGTAAAAGTTACAACGATGCAAGCTTTTACACCAATCCAGATGACTCTAAGTCTCAATCTGGATACATATTGAAAGTGGGAGCAATTAGCTAGAGTAGCTCCGTACAGAGCATTGTGGACATAGAATATTTGCGAAATACATACGGCTCTGAATATGACAGACCCGTTGACTAAGCTTCTCTCACGAGCAAAACATGATCATACCTTAGTACTCTTTTGGGTGTTAATCAAATAGCGATGTGAACTAGATTATTGACTCTAGTAAACCCTTTGGGTGTTGTTCACATGATGATGTGAACTATGGGTATTAATCACATGCAGATGTGAATATTGGTGTTAAATCACATAGCGATGTGAACTAGATTATTGACTCTAGTGCAAGTGGGAGACTGAAGGAAATATGCCCTAGAGGCAATAATAAAGTTATTATTTATTTCCTTATATCATGATAAATGTTTATTATTCATGCTAGAATTGTATTAACCGGAAACATAATACATGTGTGAATACATAGACAAACATAGTGTCACTAGTATGCCTCTACTTGACTAGCTCGTTTATCAAAGATGGTTATGTTTCCTAGCCATGGACAAAAGAGTTGTCATTTGATTAAACGGGATCACATCATTAGGAGAATGATGTGATTGACATGACCCATTCCGTTAGACTAGCACTTGATCGTTTAGTATGTTGCTATTGCTTTCTTCATGACTTATACATGTTCCTGTAACTATGAGATTATGCAACTCACGTTTACCGGAGGAACACTTTGGGTACTACCAAACGTCACAACGTAACTGGGTGATTATAAAGGAGTACTACAGGTGTCTCTGAAGGTACATGTTGAGTTGGCGTATTTCGAGATTAGGTTTTGTCACTCCGATTGTCGGAGAGGTATCTCTGGGCCCTCTCGGTAATGCACATCACTATAAGCCTTGCAAGCAATGTGACTAATGAGTTAGTTGCAGGATGATGCATTACGTAACGAGTAAAGAGACTTGCCGGTAACGAGATTGAACTGGGTATTGGATACCGACGATCAAATCTCGGGCAAGTAACATACCGATGACAAAGGGAACAATGTATGTTGTTATGCGGTTTGACCGATAAAGATCTTCGTAGAATATGTAGGAGCCAATATGAGCATCCAGGTTCCGCTATTGATTATTGACCAAGAATAGTTCTAGGTCATGTCTACATAGTTCTCGAACCCGTAGGGTCCGCACGCTTAAGGTTTCGATGACAGTTTTATTATGAGTTTATGAGTTTTGATGTACCGAAGGAGTTCGGAGTCCCGGATGAGATCGGCGACATAACGAGGAGTCTCAAAATGGTCGAGACGTAAAGATCGATATATTGGACGACTATATTCGGAGTTCAGAAAGGTTCCGAGTGATTCGGGTATTTTTCGGAGTACCGGGGAGTTACGGGAATACGGGGAAGAGTATTGGGCCTTAATGGGCCTTAGTGGGAAGGAGCCAGGAGGTGGCGCGCGCCCCTCCCAAGCCCAGTCCGAATTGGACAAAGGATTTGGGGCGCGGCCCCCCTCTCCCTTCCTTCTCCACTTCCCTTCTTTCCCCCCCTTCTCCTAGTTGGACTAGGAAAGAAGGAGTCCTACTCCCGGTGGGAGTAGGACTCCCCTTGGCGCGCCCTCCTCCTAGGGGCGGCCTCCTTCTCCCTTGCTCCTTTATATACGGGGGCAGGGGGGCACCCCATGACACACAAGTTGATCTACGGATCGTTCCTTAGCCGTGTGCGGTGCCCCCCTCCATCATATTCCACCTCGGTCATATCGTCGTGGAGTTTAGGCGAAGCCCTGCGCCGATAGAGCATCATCATCGTCACCATGCCGTCGTGCTGAAGGAACTCATCCCCGAAGCTTTGCTGGATCGGAGCCCGGGGATCGTCATCGAGCTGAACGTGTGCTGAACTCGGAGGTGTCGTACGTTCGGTGCTTGGATTGGTCGGATCGTGAAGACGTACGACTACAACAACCGCGTTGTCATAACGCTTCCGCTTACGGTCTACGAGGGTACGTGGACAACACTCTCCCCTCTCGTTGCTATGCCATCACCATGATCTTGTGTGTACGTATGAATTTTTTTGAAATTACTACGTTCCCCAACAGAGGAGCGCGCGGGGGCCTCTTCTCTTCTCAAGCTCCAATAGCATGTAGAAGAGCCACCCTTATAAACCACTCCAACTTTCCTTCCACTAGCATGGTGGGACTAAACTTCCCACCACCTTGTCATGCCACCTACATGGGCCCTTAGAGATCAAATCTGAAAATGTCATATGGGCTCTAGGCCCATCTCACATTTCAACAATCCCCCACCAGATCTCAGGGGGGCACTTTGTCCTTTGTTCCAAACGCTGTTTTGATATACTAGTGCTTCAGTGAAGACCTGTTAAGGTTGAGCTTCACCTAGAGCAAGTAGCTACACTCCTTCACAACTGAACAATGGACTATGCCTTGAATTGTCAGTTTGGCGTAAAGAAGTTTCACCACATGTCTTACTAGTACTGGGTTGCCGAAGGCTGACCCCTCGGGTGGAGCATATAAGTCACACTCCTGGCCTATTCATGAGCTTACTAGAGATCACCCCAATCTCATAGACTGTGACTAGCAGTCGGGCTCACATAGGTGTGTTCCTCCAAAGATTGCTCTGTAGGATAGCATCTTGCTTATACATATAAGCCTTGGAACACATTAAGACAGTAGTCATCCTTCCATACAGTTTCCGAGAGTATTGCATCTCCAACGGAGTGGGTTAGTACAGTTTCAACGAGGCCTGACATGAATTTCGTAATTTCGGAATTTCGGAAATTCATGTGGGTCTCATACCCATCTCCCTTTACGAGCTCTCACTCCGGAGTTTCTTAATTTTCTGACAGCTTTTAATCTCATTCTTATGTGTTTGTTGGACTTCATGTTGTCCTTTGAACTCTTCACCTTGATGATGACAGTCTGATTATCACAGTTCATAAGGATAGCCGGAACCGGTTTATCAACCAGTGGCAAGTCCATCAAAAGATCTCAAAGCCATCTTGCTTCAACACCAGAAGTGTCTAATGCTGTTAATTCTGCTTCCATTGTCGATCTCGTTAAGATCGTTTGCTTGCAAGACTTCCAGGAAACAGCGGCACCTCCAAGAGTAAACATATACCCAGTTGTGGCCTTCATCTCATTAGCATCAGAGATCCAATTGGCATCACTATACCCTTCAAGTACCGACGGGTCTTCGGTATAGTGAAGTCCATAGTTCATAGTACCTTTCAGATAGCGCATAACTCTTTCAACAGCATGCCAATGTACATCACACGGTTTGGAAACAAACCGGCTCAGTTTGCTCACAGCAAACGCGATGTCAGGCCTCGTTGCGCTTGCTAGGTACATCAGTGAACCAATGATTTGAGAGTATCTCAATTGATCTTTAGCCATGCCTTTGGACTTTCGAATCAACACGCTAGGATCATATGGTGTTTGAGATGGTGTGCAGTCCGAATATCCAAAACGACTCAACACCTTCTCAACATAATGGGATTGCAGAAGTGTGATCCCACCCTCATTATCTCTCAGTAGCTTGATGTTCAAGATAACATCAGCCACACCAAGGTCCTTCATCTCAAAGTTCTGAGATAGAAAGGATTTGACCTCCTCAATGACTTTGAGGTTTGTTCCGAATATCAGTATGTCATCAACATACAAGCACAGTATAACTCCTTCGCCCCCACCATGGCGATAGTATACACATTTGTCAGCCTCATTAACAACGAAACCAACAGATGTCAGAGTTGTATTGAACTTATCATGACATTGCTTAGGTGCTTGCTTCAGGCCATATAAAGATTTCAGCAACTTACACACCTTCCTTTCCTGACCATCTATCACAAAGCCATCTGGCTGTTGCATGTAGATTTCCTCATTCAGCTCTCCATTCAGAAAAGCCATCTTAACATCCATTTGATGGACGGGAAGACCATGTGAGGCCGCCAACGAGAGTAATACTCGAATGGTGGTCAGTCTAGCCACAGGTGAATAAGTATCAAAGAAATCTTCCTCTTCTTTCTGGTCATAGCCCTTGGCCACAAGCCTGGCCTTGTACTTTTCAATCGTACCATCGGGCCTAAGCTTTTTCTTGAACACCCACTTACATCCCAATGGTTTGCAACCATAGGGACGCTCAGTGATCTCCCATGTCCCGTTAGCCATGATGGAATCCATCTCGCTACGGACCACATCCTTCCAGTAGTCAGCTTCTGGAGAGGCATACGCTTCTGAGATAGAAGTGGGAGTATCATCCACGAGGTACACGAAGAAATCATCACCAAAGGTCTTCGCAGTCCTTTGTCTCTTGCCCCTACCAAGGAGTCTCCTCGGATTCCTGTCTAGAAGTGCTTTGCATATCTCTCATAGGAAAAATATCCTCAAAGAATGTAGCATCCTTAGACTCTATGATTGTACCGACCTTCTGGTCAGGTAACTCAGATTTCACTACTAGAAATCTATAGCCAACGTTGTTCTTAGTGTAGCCCAAATTAACGCAGTCCACAGTCTTGGGTCCAAGCTTACACTTTTTGGGGATCGGCACGTTGACTTTCGCCAAACAGCCCCAAGTACGCAAGTATGAGAGTGTTGTCCTTCTCTTTGCCCATCTCTCATAGGGAGTGATCTCATTATCCTTTAACGAAACTTTATTCAGGACATGACATGCCATCAATATAGCCTCCCCCCACCATGCCTTGGATAAACCCGACGTATCTAACATGGCGTTAACCAGATCAGTTAGAGTACGGTTTTTCCGCTCGGCAACCCCGTTTGACTAGGGTGAATAGGGAGGCATCCTCTCATGAATAATGTCGTGTTCCGCACAGAAGGAATAAAACTCACTCGAGAAGTACTCTCCACCACGATCTGAACGGAATCGTTTAATTTTCTTTTCAAGTTGATTCTCAACTTCTGCCTTATAGATTTTAAAGTAGTGTAGAGCCTCATCTTTAGTATTTAACAGATACACATAGCAATATCTAGTGGAATCATCTATCAATGTCATGAAGTATTTCTTTCCACCTTTAGTCAATACGCCGTTCATCTCACAAAGATCAGAATGTATGAGTTCTAACGGTGCCAAGTGTCTCTCCTTCGCAGCTTTGTGAGGCTGGCGAGGTTGCTTAGCTTGCACACATGACAGGCACTTAGAACCTTTGGCTAAAGTGAAACTCGGGATTAAATCCAACTTAGCTAGCCGCGTCATAACACCGAAACTTATGTGACAAAGACGTGAATGCCAAACCTCAGATTCATTAACACTCGGATGAATATGGTTCACGACTTTAGTACAAAAATCTGCAAGGGAAAGGCGGAACATCCCTCCGCTCTCATAACCTTTTCCAACAAATAGTCCATACTTAGTAACAACTAATTTATTAGACTTGAATACCAACTTAAACCCTTCTCTACATAGAAGGGAGCCACTAACGAGGTTCTTCTTGATGGCGGGGACATGCTGCACGTTCTTCAGCTGCACGATCCTTCCCGAAGTAAACTTCAGATCGACTGTGCCAACACCATGAACAGAAGCACTCACGCCATTCCCCATCAATACGGACCCGTGGCCTGTGACCTGGTAAGAAGAGAACAATGAAATGTCAGCACACACATGAACACCTGCACATGTATCCACCCACCAATCGGTAGGCTGAAACACTGAAAAAACGGTAAATAAATTACCGTACCCAGATGCACCATTCTCATTATTGCCCACAATCATGTTGACAGACTTGGAGTCCTGTCCTGACTTCTTAAACTTGTTTGGGCACTTGTTGGCCCAATGTTCAGCCGAACCACAAGTAAAGCAGCCCTCATCCTTCTTGTTCTTCTTGAAGGTCTTCTTACCCTTCTTCTTGAAGTTGGTATTCTGTTGGACACCGTTCTTTCCCTTGAACTTGTGGGAGTTGAAGTTCCTCTGGTTCACCATGTTGGCAACAGAAGTCCCTTCGGCCCCTTTTCCGTGCGAGTCCTTTGCCCTCGAATTCTGCTCAACACTCAGATGGCCAATGACATCCTCCACAGAGAATTCACGCCTCTGATGTTTCAGAGTGGTGGCAAAGTTCCTCCAAGAATTGGGGAGCTTAGCGATTATGCAGCCCGCGACAAACTTGCCCGGTAACTCACACTTCAGAAGCTCAAGCTCCTTAACAATGCATATTATCTCATGAGCCTGCTCCAGTATAGGACGGTTCTCAACCATCTTGTAATCGTGGAATTGCTCTATAATATACATCTCGCTCCCTGCATCCGCTTCCCCAAACTTAGATTCGAGCGCCTCCCACAAGTCCTTGGCGACATGCACATGTAAATATGCGTCGACCAGTTTGTAAGTGCATCTAGTGCCACCCCTAGTTGGTTTTGGAGTATTGATGACAAAGTTGGTTGAGGGACTAATGTGTTTGTGAGAATTGCAGGATAACGCAGGTAGTGTCCCTCATTGATTCGGTTTACCTACCGGAGATGACCCCTAGAAATGTATGAAGACATTGAAGACAATGGTGGTATGAGAAGATATTCATATTGAAGACTATGACATGAGAAGACATTACGTGAAGACAATGGAGCGCGAAGACTGTGTGGTTTCGTCGTTTCCTTTCTTCTTTGTTGAGTCATAGGAACCACCATACTGTTAAGTGGGGTCCAAGTGAACTAAGTCAGAGTGACTGAAGTGATGCTCAACCCAAATCCTATGTCTTCGAGCGAAGACAATGAGAGTAAATCTTATCCAGAGTTGGATGAGTTAGCTTTGCTTGTAGCCCAAGTAAAGTTGTTGTGTGTGTTTGAAATCAGACCATTGGAACACGTGTTAGTTCCTTCGTGACCCAGGGTCATTTTGGACAAATCAGGTCAGGTTGCCTGGTGGCTATAAATAGCCCACCCCCTACACCATAAATTGGTGGCTGCTTAGAGTTTGTATACGGCTTTTGTCGTTTGAGAGCAACCCACCTCGAAGCATTTGAGAGAGAGAAATCCTTGCGAGGACAAAGCCCAAACACCCAGAGCCAAAGAGTGTTAGGCATCACTGAAGTCTTTCTGTCTGTGTGACCTGAAGACTTATTACACTTGAGGACTGTGTATCCTCCAACCGGTTAGGCGTCGCGTTCTGAGCATCCAAAAGTCATTGTGGATTGCCGAGTGAACAAAGTCTGTGAAGGTTTGGAAGTCTCCCTTGAAGACTTACCAGAGTGATTTGGCGAGGACTAAGTGACCTTAGCTCAAGGGGAATAAGGTGAAGACACGGTCTTCTGAGTTAAATCTCAGCCTCCCTAACCAGACGTACAGTTGTCACAGCAACTAGAACTGGTCCAACAAATCATGTGTCCTCGACAAGCAACTGGTTCTATCTCTTCCCTCCTTTACTTTGAGTTTGTCTTCGTGAAGTCATTGCTTATTGTTTTATCCGATTGACTTCATTGCTTGACTACTATTGTTGATTGGCTTCATACTATCTTCCATCCTGATCCTACTACCTAGTTGCTATTAATCTTCAAACGTTAATGCTATTGCATACTTGATTATGGCTTGCTTGTTGTAGTTTATCTTCCGCTGCATATCAATTAGGTTGTTTCTATTGTTTGTCTTCGAAACTTCCATGTTTTGGAGACTTTACTAAAAATCGCCTATTCACCCCCCCTCTAGTCGATAACTAGCACTTTCAATTGGTATCAGAGCGAGGTACTCCCTTGTTCTGTGTGATTCGGTTTAACCACCTGAAGTTTCAGCTATGTCGACTGTAGGGATAATCAAGGTCTCCGCTGCTTGCCCCGTGTTCGATGGAACTGAATATCCCTACTGGAAGAATAAGATGCGCATGCATCTTGAAGCCATTGATGTCGACCTCTGGTATGTCATCAAGAACGGCGTTCCCAAAACTGGTGAAGGTGTCACCCCCACTGATGTCAAGAAGTTCACTCAACTGGACTCGACTGCAAAGAACATCATCTGTGGTCATCTGACCAAAGGACAGTATGGCTGTGTGAGTGCTCTGGAAATGTCAAAGCTAGTCTGGGACTGGCTGTCCAAGGTCAATGAAGGCGTCTCTACACAGAGAGACCAGAGGATCAGTGTTCTTCGCAATCTCTTCAATCGCTTCAAGAGAAACGACAATGAAAATGTCCAGCTCACGTTTGATCGCCTCACCGACATCACAAATGAGCTTCAGGCTCTCGGCGCCACTGAGATCACCAAGCATGAAATTGTCAAGACACTGCTGAGATCACTTGACACCTCTTTTGACACCCTTGCCCTCATGATACAAGAACGTCCTGACTTCAAGACACTCGATCCGTCTGATATACTTGAGAGGCTCAACACACATGAGTTCCAACTTTCTGAGAAAAGAGATATTTATGGCCCCAACTATGGCCGAACTCGTGCTTTGAAGGCAAAAGTTGTTTCCTCATCTGAAGAAGAAGAATCTGACTGCGGTTCAGACGATCCTGAAGACATTGGAAAGGAACTTGCCATGCTTGTGAAGAAGTTCCAGGGGTTCAACAAGAAGAAGGGCTTCAGAAAGTCTTCACAATCCAGCTCAAGAAATGATGAAGCTTCCACTCATGACAACAAGAAGAGAACCTGCCACAAATGCAAGAAACCTGGTCACTACATATCTGAGTGTCCACAGTGGGACAATGAGAAGAAGAAGAAGAAGAGCAAGGAATATGATTCTGATGACAAGAAGAAGAAGAAATCATCAAAATCTTCTTCGAAGTCTTCATCATACAAGAAGAGCTCATCTGGCAAGGCTCGTGCTTTTGTTGGCAAGGAAATGGATTCAGAGGAGGAGTCTGCTTCGGAGGAGGCGGAGGTGGAGTCTGGTGAGGAGTCTGACCCTGGCGTTGCAAGTCTGGCTCTAGCCACAGCCTATGTCGCCAAGTCCATCTTCAACACTGAAGACAATGACGTCCACACCAACGCTGAAGCTAATGACAAAGACGATTCTTCTCCCACCTACTGCTTCATGGCACGTGGTGCCAAGGTAAAATCTCGCGATGCTTACTTTCAAACTTCAAGTGAAGATGACTCTGATTGTGAATCCAAACCCAGCTACAAAACACTTGCTAAAATTGCAACTAAACAACAAAGGGCTATGGAACATACTCAAAAACTGTTAGACAAAAGCGATGACCTGTTGGACGCGGAAATGACACGTTCACAGTCCTTAGTAGAAGACATAAAAAAACTTCATGCTAAGTACCAAGAACTTGAAAATCTTCATGATACGCTCTCAACCACATATGAAAAGCTCTCCTATGATTATCTTTAAAGGAAGCAAGAGCTTGATAAATTGAAAGCGACTCATGAAGATCTTCAAGCAGAGAATGAGTCACTTTGCGCTCAACAGATCAGTCCCGCTCAGGATGGATTCGAACCACCATGTTTAAAATGCATTGAGCGTGATAACGCTACATCTATTGGTGAATGTTCCACTGCTGCTGCTGTTTCATTGTCTTCAACTACTGATGTGGTTACTAACCCCTCTGCGGAGGATACCACTAGTATTGCTGATGAAAATGCTAGGTTGAAGACATTGCTTGAAACAGGGATGTACAAAAATTTGAAGGGACATCAGACTCTCTGCGATGTCCTCAAAAAGCAGATTCTGAACCGAAACCCTAGGAAAGAGGGTGTTGGGTTCGAGAGGAAAATGAATGCTAATGGTTCCTACTGGAAGCCTGAGCAGTATCCCAAAACCACATGGGTTGCTGCAAAGGAACCTTCAGTGGATTCATCCACTTTATCTGGATTTACCTGTGCTACTCCTATTATTATTGATGAATCCTTTGATGCAAACTATAAACTGTTCAAAAATCAGAATGGTGAAGTGTTTGCCAGGTATATTGGCACTAACTGCAGGAATGGACCTCCTATGAAGAAGATCTGGGTACCCAAAAGCTGCCTTGAGAATCTTCCAGTGAATGTCATCATGACACCACCAGTGAAGAAGACAAACCCCAGACCAAAGGCATCATATGGTCCAACGGCTACTTGCGAACACAGGACTCACTTGAGTCACCCTAATGCCAATATTTTGCAGGGAAATCATACTCAGACTCATGAATATGAGCGTGTGTCTTCAAATCGATATGTTCATAGAACTAAGAACTTCTCTGCTTATTCACATGAGTATCATTCATCTCCTGCAAGGCTATTTGCTAGGGCTTCAAAGCCGAAATTCTCAGATGTTGCACTTAGACTCATTGCTTCTAAGCCACCCCTGAAAATGTGGGTGGTGAAGAAGAACTAACTCTCTTTTGCAGAATGTGGTCTCCAGCCAGCAATCAATGGTGTCCGATATGATTGCTGGGGACCTAAAACATAAAGGGACGCATGATAAAATGACTTACTATGAATTCCACATATGAATCTCTTATCTGTCATACTGTGTGCTAATCTTGATCTAAACTGTGATAATCCATGTGTGTGTAAAATGCTTATGCTTCACAACATACCTTGTGAAGCATATCCTCCTAACTGCACTGTAGGGCATGTCACCAAAAGCTTCAGAATGGATTATTGACAGTGGATGCACTAATCATATGACTGGTGATCAAAGTCTTCTCATGGACTCAACCTTACGTCCATCCGACAAGAGTAAAATCACATTTGCTGACACTAGTAAAGGCAGAGTATTGGGTCTAGGTAGAGTTGCAATCTCAAGGGATCAACACATGGATAAAGTGATGCTTGTTGAATCGCTTGGATTCAACTTAATGTCTGTCTCAATGCTTTGTGACTTAAACATGATTGTGATATTTGGAAAATATCGTTGCCTTGTACTAATGGAATCTGACAAATCTCTAGTCTTTGAAGGGTATAGGAAAGGTGATCTATACATGGTAGATTTCTCAGCAGTGTAACACCCCGGTGTAATGATGCTACAGTAACCCCTGGGGTTAAGTTAATCTTTTTGCTAAACATGTGCCTGATCATTATTGTCTCATGTTCTTTCACATTCCAGTTGAATTCAAATTCAAATTTTGTCTGAAATTCAAAATGCTCAGACATGAAAACAAAAATGTTCATCATGTGCAGAATATTCCACAACTAACATTGGTGGTGAACCAACTTTTTTGCGAAAAGGTTTGAGTGGCCTAAGCTACTTCAAACAGTGGCCTAAGAAATAAATTAAATGCCTTTTTAATTTATGAAAATGGCAAACTATTTCTAAAGCCTCACAATCTTTTTGGGCAGTGCCTAATATTTCTTTGAGATTATTTTGTCCAATGGCATAATCTTTTGCAAAGTCTTTATTGGCTAAAAGAAAAAGAAAAGAAAATGCAAAAGCTGTTTACAAAAAAAAGAAGGAAAGGAAAACCCCCCTGCCCCTGGGCCTAAGGCCGCAGAGACACGCCCAGCTGGTCGTCGGCCCATCCCAGCCGGCCCACTCCCCCTTTCCTGTCGCTCTCCCCCCTCCTCCTGTTCCTCCGACCGGGCGAGGCCGAGCGCGCCCGTCCCCGCCGGACCCGCCTCGCCGGCATCGCCCGAGCGAGGGGATAAGGCTTGCGCCTCCTCGCCTCCTCGATCCCCGCCTCCACTTGCACCACCCACTCCACCTGCTCTTTCCCCCACCCTGTCTCGCTCGCCCGCCTCTCCCGAGCGCGCTCGCCGCCGTTCTCCGTCGTCACCGCGGCCACAGCCACCGCCTCGCTCCGCCGTCTTGTCGTGAAGCTCCGCCGGGGTCGACTCCGTCGTCTGGTGCCCCCAGGTGGAGCTGGGAAGCACCGCTGACGTCGCACGATCTCGTCCCCTTCCGCCCTTGTCGCCGGCGAGATCCCTCGAATTCCGGCTTCCCCTGCGCTCCTAAACTACCAAGGGCCATCGGCGTGCCGCTCGGTGAGCTCTCCTACCTTCTCCCTCTCCTTACCTACTTGGCGCGCCCCCTAGCTGCTTCCCCACGTGCGCCCGAACGCAGCGCCGCGGAGCTCGTCGCCGGCGAGACTCCGGTGACCTTTTGGTCACGGGCTCAAGCCCGTTGGACTCGCCGCACCACGGGGATCCTCCCCAGCCCTTCCTTTCGTTCCGTAGCATGCTGCTTCGCCTCCGCCATCACACGCCCGAAGGTCGTCGCCGCCTTTTCCGTCGCCGGCGATGCTCCGGTCGTCCCCGACGCCAGTCATCGTCACCATCGTGTGCGCGGTGCCGGGCCGCACCCTTAGGTCCAAGCCGTAGGTCCGGAGGCCCCCTGTAGCGCGGCTCCGGCCAACTCCGGCAAGGCGCCGCCGTCGCCTTGGTCGCCGGAGCCCTCCCCGGCGCAGCCACCAACCTGGATGCATGGGCCCCATCACCTGAGTCACTGACGCTGGGCCCCGCGGGCCCCTGTTAACTAAGTTGACTCAGTCAACTTTGCTGACTGGGCAGCTCCAGTCACTGACTGGTGGGCCCCAGTTGACTGGTCAACTGGTCAGCCGACCGCTGACGTTATGCTTACATCATGCTGACGTCATATTCCTTTCTGTTAATTTAAATAAATCCAGAAAATGGTTTAATCTTTAAAAAGTCATAGAAAATAAACCGTAGCTCGGATGAAAATGTTTTCTATATGAAAGTTGCTCAGAAAAATCCAACGAATCCGAATATGCGGTCCGTTCAGCTGTCACATGCCCCTAGCATGCTGAACATGGAACTTTCCCCCTCCGGTCATCTGTCTGACACAGGTCCGGAACCGGGAACACCTTCCCGGTTGATTTCCCCCTTCACCTATAACGTCTAGGACCGCGTTAGAGCACGCTTAGCGCTACGTATCGTCATGTCATGCTTAGTGTTACCTCTGTTTGCTATGTATTTACTGTTTCTTCCCACTCTTCTCTCCGGTAGACCCCGAGGCCGCTGATGCCCCGGTGATCGACTACGTCGTCGACAACGACCCCTCCTTGCCAGATCAACCAGGCAAGCCCCCCCCTTTGATCATCCCGATATCGCCCATTCCATTCTCTCATGCTTGCATTAGATTTTGCTACTGTTATTGTTTGCACCTATTCTGATGCATAGCCTGCTTTTGTATCTGTTGTTGTACCTTACCTGCTTATCCTAAACTGCTTAGTATAGGTTGGTTAGTGATCCATCAGTGACCCCCACCTTGTCCTTGTTGCCCCTGCTTCATCATTGAAGACCCGATCAACGGGATTGAAGACCAGGCCCCGGCACCGCACATCACTTACCCCTAGTTGCTCGACGCTGCTGGGTTACTATCGAGTGCCGAGGGTGAGACCTCTACAGCACTTCTGATGTTAACCTGTAGTGTAGCTATTCGGTCGTGGTCATCGAGGGTGATTTCCTCTTTAACCACTTCCGATACGACTCTGTCGTGCAACCCCTCAAGTGTGAACCTCGAGGGTGATTCCTCTACGTCCACCTTGATGATTACATTGAGTGGAAACCACCAAGGGTGATTCCTTGGGTTTTCCTCTTGATGTTTGGACACACGGATACTTCGACTTTACAACTGTTACTTGGAAAGTGATGTGGAGACGGGTTGACCTGGAAGGTGCCCGTGAGATAATTACGAGGCATGGCCGGGCATTCTTAGCCCTTGCCGCAAGTCCTCGAGACGGGGCAACGGGGTCACATCTTTCGTGAGTCTCTGCTTGTTACCGCGCGTTCCTAATCCACTATGATTTGGATATTTGATCCGAGGGGCCTCTGGCCTGATAGCACTAACCATCACGTGGGCATAGTATGGGCGTTCTGCGTCGTATACATCAGCCAAAGCTTAATAGACGTCAGCGACTGAGTGGCGCGCGCCGGGTTGGACTGCGCAAGCGCCTGCCTTGTTGAAGGAGGTAGCTAGGTCTGCTCACCGGCCGCGTACGCAACGTGCAGGAGTTTCCGGGGAGATGGCCCATGACCCCTGGGGGCATAGGTTTAGTCCGGCGTGCTGACCTCTCTGTTAAGTCTAGGTCGGGTTGCGGCGTATTGTTTGGCCGAGGCCGGGCATGACCCTGGAAAGTGTGTCCGGCCAGAGTCAATCGAGCGTGGTGGGTAAGTTGGTGCACCCCTGCAGGGAAGAAAACATCTATCGATAGCCTGTCCTACGGTAACGGACATTTGGAGTTGTATCCCGATCGATACAACTAGAACTGGATACTTGTGATGAGAACTGGTTGGTGATGAGGATTTGATTGTGATGATAACTGGATAGTATGGCTCTGGGATTGCTTTCTCGCAGGGAGTCGAGAAAGGATCTCTGGCCGAGGTTGATAACACTACTACCACTTTACTTTATGCTACTCTACTCCCTCCTGTTTGCTGCAAGATGGTGGTTTCCAGAAGATGCTAGTCTTCGATAGGACTAGGCCTTCTCTCTATTCTAGCATTTCTGCAGCCCAGTCCACATATATAGCCTTCCTTTGATAATGTTGCATATGTAGTGTAGATCCTTGCTTGCGAGTACTTTGGATGAGTACTCACGGTTGCTTTGCTCCCCCTTTTCCCCCTTCTTTCTTCTTTCTGGTTGTTGCAACCAGATGGTGGAGTCCAGGAGCCAGATGCCACCTTTGATGACTGCTGCTACCCCGAGGGTGCCTACTACCACGTGACGGACGCCGATGACCAAGAGTAGTTAGGAGGCTCCCAGGCAGGAGGCCTCGCCTTTTCGATCGTAGATGCTTTTGTGCTAGCCTTCTTAAGGCAAACTTGTTTAACTCATGTCTGTTCTCAGATATTGTTGCTTCCGCTGACTCTTTTGTTTTCGAGCTTATGTATTCGAGCCCTCGAGGCCCCTGGCTTGTAATATAAAGCTTGTATTATTTTTATTTTGTCTAGAGTTGTGTTGTGATATCTTCCCGTGAGTCCTTGATCTTGATCGTACACATTTGCGTGTATGATTAGTGTACGATTGAATCGAGGGCGTCACAAGTTGGTATCAGAGCCGACTGCCTGTAGGTAGCCCCCTTTCCAACTCCTTGGCCGAAGTTGAGTCTAGTCACTGAAAACTTTTACTAACATTGGCTGTGTGGCTTACGGGCCCACGTCGCCATTGGGTGGTATTAGCATCTTTTACTCCTCGTCTATACTCTGGGACTCTGAACTCTCTTCTACTCGGGTTAAATGAATTTACTAACATTAGGATCCCGTGACCACATTCACCCCGAAGTTGGATGAAGCCATAGTTATTCCTTAGAATAGCTTTTTGAGTAGTGCACACCCTGTCGTGTTGACTACGGAGTGGAATCCATCGTACCTCCTTCATTATGCATGTTTTCATCATGAATGATCCTTATCTTTGCAAATGCTCAATGCTGAACTACCCCTATTACATGTTAGCAGGATGGTTAGACCCGCTGGTCGTGGCTGTGGTGCCAACGACCCACCACCGCCTGAATTCTTTACTGGAATGAGGCAACAGTTTGAGTTAACTCGCCAGTTCATGGAAGGAATGGTGGCTCAGTTTCCTCGTCCGAACATGAATCAACATCCAACCCGAGTAACTCTGCAGGACTTCATGCGCCTCAACCCATCTATCTACCGCAGCTCAACTCAACCCCTTGATGCTGATGACTGGCTCCGCGACATCACATATGAAATGGAGTCTGCTAGTGTTGCCCCTGCCAGCTATGTCACCTTCGCATCCTTCTCTCTGAAGGGTCCTGCTGCTCAATGGTGGGACAGCCACAGGCGTACCCTACCTGCTGGAACGGTCATTACTTGGCCGGATTTCCAAGCTGCCTTCCGTGCCCGTTTCATTCCTCAGGGAACCATGGACAGGAAGAAGCGAGAGTTCCGCAACCTCACCCAAGGCAACAAGACTGTAGATGCTTATCAACGGGAATTTCTGGACTTGTCGCGTTATGCTGAAGAAGACATTGCAATTGATGCTCATAAGCAAGAGAAGTTTCGTGATGGACTTCACCCTGATATTAAGCTAGCATTGCTCGTTCATGACTTTGCCGACTTCGCCACCTTGGTGAACAAGGCTATTCAGGTTGAGACTGGTCTTCAGGAACACCAGGGATCCCTCAGGCGTAGCCGTGATGCTGGCCCATCTTCGGGCCCGTCAGCGCAGAAGCGTCGGATATGGATTCCCCACAGCATGTATCGTCCAACTGCACCTGCACCAAGACAGTCCTATGTTGCACCTCGTCTGCCTCCTCAACCGCAGAGGCAGCCCCTTCGGGCTGTACCACCCCAAGCTTCTGCTCCCAATCCCAATGATGGTCTGTGCTTCAAGTGTGGCCTTCCAGGTCACCGCTCCAGGAAATGCCCTCAGAATCAGAATCAGCTGGCTCTGTCTTCAACTGACCGTAACAATCAGCCCCATAACAACAATGCCAGACCTTATGGTCGTGGTCAGGCTAATCATATTGATCTGAATGAAGCTCAAGACCAGCCTGCCACTATGATGGGTACTCTCCTTGTTAATTCAGTACCAGCTTCTGTTTTGTTTGATTTAGGAGCATCACATTCATTCATGTCAGAAAATTTTGCTTACGCACATGACATTCGATGCGAGCCCATGAACACTCCGATAGTGGTACGCACCCCTGTGGGCCGATGTCAAACTACCATGATTGGTCGCGACGTTCCTGTTGAAATTGAAGGGTTGGAATTCCTTGTTTCTCCCATTATTCTGGAGTCTTCCAATATTGACCTCATTCTGGGAATGGAATGGTTGAAAGCGCATACTGCCTCTATCGTTTGCGCTACCAAGGTCGTTCACCTCCTACATCCTTCAGATGAGATTGTAACCTACCATGCTCAGCTTGTTCAAAACGCTGAAGCACGACTTTATGCTTTGAATGCGTTGAACGCGGCACCTCTTGAGGGAATTGAAAAGATTCCAGTCGTTCGCAACTTCCAAGACGTATTTCCAGAAGAACTTCCAGGAATACCCCCTGCCCGGGCTGTCGAGTTCGTCATCGACTTGAAACCAGGCACCGTTCCTATTGCAAAACGACCCTACAAGATGCCACCTCATGAACTCCTTGAGCTTAAGGAGGAAATCGACAAATCTCTTCACAAGGGTTTCATTCGTCCAAGTTCCTCTGCTTGGGGAGCACCTTCTCTCTTCGTCAAGAAGAAGGACGGTACGAACCGTTTGGTCCAAGACTATCGTCCTATCAACCAAGCTACAATTCAAAACAAATATCCCCTACCTTGGATCAATGATCTGTATGATCAACTGGCTGGTTCATCAATATTCTCTAAACTCGACTTGAGGTTGGGTTACCACCAGATCCGTGTTCGTGAAGAGGATATTCCAAAGACCGCATTTGTGACTCGTTATGGTTCTTACGAGTACACCGTCATGTCATTCGGTTTAACCAATGCTCCAGCTACATTCTCTCGTCTGATGAACTATATATTCATGGATTACCTCGACAAGTTCGTCGTAGTCTATCTGGATGATATACTGGTATATTCGAAGAATAAAGAAGAACATGCTGAACATCTTCGTCTTGTTCTGGAGAAGCTTCGAGAGCATCAACTTTATGCCAAGTATTCCAAGTGTGAATTCTGGTTACCCGAAGTCACCTACCTTGGTCATGTTATCTCCAAGGATGGTATTGCCGTCAACCCAGAGCGCGTTCAGGCTATTCTTGACTGGACCCCTCCGAAGACTGTCAAGCAAGTCAGAAGCTTTCTCGGACTGGCCAGCTATTGTCGCCGCTTTGTCGAGAACTTCTCCAAGATCGCCAAGCCACTGACTAATCTGCTTCACAAAGGCGTTAAGTTTGATTGGACAGACAAATGTCAGGAAAGTTTCCAGGCACTCAAGGATAAACTAACTTCTGCCCCAGTGCTTGCTCCCCCTGATTCTCGCAAGGACTTTGTCATCTATTGTGATGCTTCACGTCAAGGATTAGGCTGTGTTCTAATGCAAGAGCGCAGGGTGATTGCCTATGCCTCCCGTCAAGTGCGTCCTCACGAAGAAAACTACCCGGTTCATGACCTTGAGCTTGCAGCGGTTATCTTTGCATTGAAGCTATGGCGACAATACCTTCTCGGTAATCGTTGTGAGATCTTCACTGATCATCAGAGTCTGAAGTACCTGTTTACTCAGCCAGATCTGAACCTCCGTCAGCAGCGATGGATGGAAGCTATTGCTGACTACAACTGCAGTATATCTTATACACCTGGCAAGGCTAATGTAATGGCCGATGCCCTAAGCCGAAAGTCTTATTGCAATAATCACCAGGTCTACAAAGCTCAACCCCGTCTTTATGAAGAGCTATGCAAGCTGAACCTTCAACTAGTTCCACAGGGTTCTCTGAATAACCTTGTTTTGGAACCAACTCTTCTGAAAGCAATCAAGTCTGCTCAAGCCAAAGATGCTCATGTTGATCTGATGAAAAAGGATCTTGCCTTAGAGAAATCCAGAGATTTCTCACTTGGTGAAGATGGAACCTTATACTTCAGAGATCGCATTGTCGTACCCCGGTTCGAGCTTATGACAGAGAAGGTGATGAAAGAAGCGCATGACACCCCTCTCTCTATTCATCCGGGAAGTACCAAGATGTATCTTGACATCCGTCAGAAGTACTGGTGGTCTAAGATGAAGCAAGACATTGCTCGATATATTGAAGAATGTGACGTTTGTCGTCGCGTCAAAGCAGAACATCAAAAACCGGCTGGACTTCTACAACCGCTTCCGATTCCTGAATGGAAGTGGGATAAGATCCAAATAGACTTCGTCACTGGCCTTCCCAAGTCTCAGAAAGGTAACGATGCTATCTTTGTCGTCATCGACCAATTCTCGAAGGTTGCTCACTTTCTGCCAGTCAAGGAGACTATCACTGCTAGTCAATTGGCAACCTTGTATATCTCCCGAATTGTGTCACTCCACGGCATTCCGAAGGAGATCAGTTCAGACCGCGGCAATATTTTCACTTCTAAGTTCTGGGATAGTTTCCAAGAGGCAATGGGAACTCATATTACCTGGAGCACTGCTTATCATCCCCAATCCCAAGGCCAAGTCGAGCGAGTCAATCAAATTCTTGAAGACATGCTTCGAGCTTGTGTTATTTCTTTCGGCAAGAAGTGGGAAGAATCTCTCCCTTATGCGGAGTTCTCTTATAACAACAGCTATCAAGCCAGCTTGAAGATGGCACCCTTTGAAGTGCTTTATGGACGTAAGTGCCGAACCCCTCTGAATTGGTCAGAAACTGGGGAACGAGCACTCATTGGTCCGGACATTATTCAACAAGCTGAAGAGCAGGTTCGCATTGTTCGGGATAATCTCAAGGCGGCCCAATCCCGCCAGAAGAGCAACTATGACCGGAAACACTGGGGTTCAACTTATCAACCTGGTGAACAAGCTTATCTGCGTGTCACTCCTTTGAGAGGCACTCATCGGTTCGGAGTCAAGGGAAAGTTAGCTCCTCGCTACATTGGTCCCTTCCGTATTCTCGCCCGTCGTGGACTGGTGGCTTATCAACTGGAGTTGCCACCTCAGTTCTCTCATGTTCATGATGTCTTCCATGTGTCGCAACTTCGTCGATGCTTCAAGGATCCGGAACGTGAAGTGGATCCGGAATTGATTGAAATTCAAGATGATCTCACATACAAGGAGCATCCGATCTGCATTCTTGAAGAAGCTGAACGTCGAACCCGCCAGAAGGTTACTAAGTTCCTCAAGGTGCAATGGTCGAATCATACTAAAGAGGAAGCCACTTGGGAACGCGAAGATAACCTCCGGGCTGAATACCCCGATCTTTTCCCTTCTACCTCTTAATTCTCGGGACGAGAATTTCTTTTAGAGGAGGAGAGTTGTAACACCCCGGTGTAATGATGCTACAGTAACCCCTGGGGTTAAGTTAATCTTTTTGCTAAACATGTGCCTGATCATTATTGTCTCATGTTCTTTCACATTCCAGTTGAATTCAAATTCAAATTTTGTATGAAATTCAAAATGCTCAGACATGAAAACAAAAATGTTCATCATGTGCAGAATATTCCACAACTAATATTGGTGGTGAACCAACATTTTTGCGAAAAGGTTTGAGTGGCCTAAGCTACTTCAAACAGTGGCCTAAGAAATAAATTAAATGCCTTTTTAATTTATGAAAATGGCAAACTATTTCTAAAGCCTCACAATCTTTTTGGGCAGTGCCTAATATTTCTTTGAGATTATTTTGTCCAATGGCATAATCTTTTGCAAAGTCTTTATTGGCTAAAAGAAAAAGAAAAGAAAATGCAAAAGCTGTTTACAAAAAAAAAGAAGGAAAGGAAAACCCCCCTGCCCCTGGGCCTAAGGCCGCAGAGACAGGCCCAGCTGGCCGTCGGCCCATCCCAGCCGGCCCACTCCCCCTTTCCTGTCGCTCTCCCCCCTCCTCCTGTTCCTCCGACCGGGCGAGGCCGAGCGCGCCCGTCCCCGCCGGACCCGCCTCGCCGGCATCGCCCGAGCGAGGGGATAAGGCTTGCGCCTCCTCGCCTCCTCGATCCCCGCCTTCACTTGCACCACCCGCTCCACCTGCTCTTTCCCCCACCCTGTCTCGCTCGCCCGCCTCTCCCGAGCGCGCTCGCCGCCGTTCTCCGTCGTCACCGCGGCCACAGCCACCGCCTCGCTCCGCCGTCTTGTCGTGAAGCTCCGTCGGGGTCGACTCCGTCGTCTGGTGCCCCCAGGTGGAGCTGGGAAGCACCGCTGACGTCGCACGAGCTCGTCCCCTTCCGCCCTTGTCGCCGGCGAGATCCCTCGAATTCCGGCTTCCCCTGCGCTCCTAAACTACCAAGGGCCATCGGCGTGCCGCTCGGTGAGCTCTCCTACCTTCTCCCTCTCCTTACCTACTTGGCGCGCCCCCTAGCTGCTTCCCCACGTGCGCCCGAACGCAGCGCCGCGGAGCTCGTCGCCGGCGAGACTCCGGTGACCTTTTGGTCACGGGCTCAAGCCCGTTGGACTCGCCGCACCACGGGGATCCTCCCCAGCCCTTCCTTTCGTTCCGTAGCACGCTGCTTCGCCTCCGCCATCACACGCCCGAAGGTCGTCGCCGCCTTTTCCGTCGCCGGCGATGCTTCGGTCGTCCCCGACGCCAGTCATCGTCACCGTCGTGTGCGCGGTGCCGGGCCGCGCCCTTAGGTCCAAGCCGTAGGTCCGGAGGCCCCCTGTAGCGCGGCTCCGGCCAACTCCGGCGAGGCGCCGCCGTCGCCTTGGTCGCCGGAGCCCTCCCCGGCGCAGCCACCAACCTGGATGCGTGGGCCCCATCACCTGAGTCACTGACGCTGGGCCCCGCGGGCCCCTGTTAACTAAGTTGACTCAGTCAACTTTGCTGACTGGGCAGCTCCAGTCACTGACTGGTGGGCCCCAGTTGACTGGTCAACTGGTCAGCCGACCGGTGACGTTATGCTTACGTCATGCTGACGTCATATTCCTTTCTGTTAATTTAAATAAATCCAGAAAATGGTTTAATCTTTAAAAATTCATAGAAAATAAACCGTAGCTCGGATGAAAATGTTTTCTATATGAAAGTTGCTCAGAAAAATCCAACGAATCCGAATATGCGGTCCGTTTAGCTGTCACATGCCCCTAGCATGCTGAACATGGAACTTTCCCCCTCCGGTCATCTGTCTGACACAGGTCCGGAACCGGGAACACCTTCCCGGTTGATTTCCCCCTTCACCTATAACGTCTAGGACCGCGTTAGAGCACGCTTAGCGCTCCGTATCGTCATGTCATGCTTAGTGTTACCTCTGTTTGCTATGTATTTACTGTTTCTTCCCACTCTTCTCTCCGGTAGACCCCGAGGCCGCTGATGCCCCGGTGATCGACTACGTCGTCGACAACGACCCCTCCTTGCCAGATCAACCAGGCAAGCCCCCCCCCCCTTTGATCATCCCGATATCGCCCATTCCATTCTCTCATGCTTGCATTAGATTTTGCTACTGTTATTGTTTGCACCTATTCTGATGCATAGCCTGCTTTTGTATCTGTTGTTGTACCTTACCTGCTTATCCTAAACTGCTTAGTATAGGTTGGTTAGTGATCCATTAGTGACCCCCACCTTGTCCTTGTTGCCCCTGCTTCATCATTGAAGACCCGATCAACGGGATTGAAGACCAGGCCCCGGCACCGCACATCACTTTCCCCTAGTTGCTCGACGCTGCTGGGTTACTATCGAGTGCCGAGGGTGAGACCTCTACAGCACTTCTGATGTTAACCTGTAGTGTAGCTATTCGGTCGTGGTCATCGAGGGTGATTTCCTCTTTAACCACTTCCGATACGACTCTGTCGTGCAACCCCTCAAGTGTGAACCTCGAGGGTGATTCCTCTACGTCCACCTTGATGATTACATTGAGTGGAAACCACCAAGGGTGATTCCTTGGGTTTTCCTCTTGATGTTTGGACACACGGATACTTCGACTTTACAACTGTTACTTGGAAAGTGATGTGGAGACAGGTTGACCTGGAAGGTGCCCGTGAGATAATTACGAGGCGTGGTCGGGCATTCTTAGCCCTTGCCGCAAGTCCTCGAGACGGGGCAACGGGGTCACATCTTTCGTGAGTCTCTGCTTGTTACCGCGCGTTCCTAATGCACTACGATTTGGATATTTGATCCGAGGGGCCTCTGGCCTGATAGCACTAACCATCACGTGGGCATAGTATGGGCGTTCTGCGTCGTATACATCAGCCAAAGCTTAATAGACGTCAGCGACTGAGTGGCGCGCGCCGGGTTGGACTGCGCAAGCGCCTGCCTTGTTGAAGGAGGTAGCTAGGTCTGCTCACCGGCCGCGTACGCAACATGCAGGAGTTTCCGGGGAGATGGCCCATGACCCCTGGGGGCATAGGTTTAGTCCGGCGTGCTGACCTCTCTGTTAAGTCTAGGTCGGGTTGCGGCGTATTGTTTGGTCGAGGCCAGGCATGACCCTGGAAAGTGTGTCCGGCCGGAGTCAATCGAGCGTGGTGGGTAAGTTGGTGCACCCCTGCAGGGAAGAAAACATCTATCGATAGCCTGTCCTACGGTAACGGACACTTGGAGTTGTATCCCGATCGATACAACTAGAACTGGATACTTGTGATGAGAACTGGTTGGTGATGAGGATTTGATTGTGATGATAACTGGATAGTATGGCTCTGGGATTGCTTTCTCGCAGGGAGTCGAGAAAGGATCTCTGGCCGAGGTTGATAACACTACTACCACTTTACTTTATGCTACTCTACTCCCTTCTGTTTGCTGCAAGATGGTGGTTTCCAGAAGATGCTAGTCTTCGATAGGACTAGGCCTTCTCTCTATTCTAGCATTTCTGCAGCCCAGTCCACATATATAGCCTTCCTTTGATAATGTTGCATATGTAGTGTAGATCCTTGCTTGCGAGTACTTTGGATGAGTACTCACGGTTGCTTTGCTCCCCCTTTTCCCCCTTCTTTCTTCTTTCTGGTTGTTGCAACCAGATGGTGGAGTCCAGGAGCCAGATGCCACCTTTGATGACTGCTGCTACCCCGAGGGTGCCTACTACCACGTGACGGATGCCGACGACCAAGAGTAGTTAGGAGGCTCCCAGGCAGGAGGCCTCGCCTTTTCGATCGTAGATGCTTTTGTGCTAGCCTTCTTAAGGCAAACTTGTTTAACTCATGTCTGTTCTCAGATATTGTTGCTTCCGCTGACTCTTTTGTTTTCGAGCTTATGTATTCGAGCCCTCGAGGCCCCTGGCTTGTAATATAAAGCTTGTATTATTTTTATTTTGTCTAGAGTTGTGTTGTGATATCTTCCCGTGAGTCCTTGATCTTGACCGTACACATTTGCGTGTATGATTAGTGTACGATTGAATCGAGGGCGTCACAAGCAGGTCCAAAACTTGCCGTATGTCTTCTTGCTAAAGCTTCAGAATGCTGGCTCTAGCATCGAAGGCTGGGGCACACTGGCATGAGGAACTTGCATACTCTCGTCAAAAAGAAGCATGTCATAGGCATCGAAGGTGTCAAGTTCAAGAAAGATCATCTATGTGGTGCCTGCGAAGCTGGAAAGATGACAAGGGCCAAGCATCCCTCGAAGACAATCATGACAACATCTCAACCCTTCGAGCTGCTTCACATGGACTTATTTGGACCTACCCACTACTCCACCCTCAGAACAACGGCGTGTCTCTATGGCTTCGTCATTGTTGATGACTACTCAAGATACACATGGGTGCACATAATTCTCTACAAGACTGAAGTACAAGATGTCTTCAGACGATTCGCCAATCGAGCAATGAACAACTATGGTGTCAAGATCAAGCATATCAGAAGTGATAACGACACTGAATTCAAGAACACCGGGCTTGATCTTTATCTGGATACAATGGGAATCACTCATGAATTTTCTGCTCCATACACACCTCAGCAAAATGGCATTGTAGAGCGCAAGAACAGAACCCTCATCGAGATGGCTCGAACAATGCTTGATGAGTACAAGACACCAAGAAAGTTCTGGCCTGAAGCCATTGATACAGCTTGTCACATCATCAACCGTGTCTACATCCATAAGCTTCTGGGCAAAACATCCTATGAGCTCCTCACTGGCAAGAAGCCAAATGTCAGCTACTTCAGAGTCTTTGGTGCTAGATGTTGGATCAAGGATCCCCATCACAAGTCAAAATTTGAACCCAAAGCTCACGAAGGCTTCATGCTTGGCTATGGAAAGGATTCGCACTCTTAC
Source organism: Triticum aestivum (assembly GCF_018294505.1). NCBI lineage: Eukaryota > Viridiplantae > Streptophyta > Magnoliopsida > Poales > Poaceae > Triticum > Triticum aestivum. The sequence continues at coordinate 751,786,119 of NC_057803.1, forward strand.
AGAGTCTTCAACCTCTTCCACTACAAAATTGTTGAAACAGTGGATGTGCGATTTGATGAAACCAATGGTTCACAAAGAGAAATTCTGCCAAGTACACTTGATGAAGCTCCTTCCTGTGAATCTATCAAGTTGATGGGAACTGGTGAGATCATGCCCTCTGAAGCACAGCCTGAAGAGGAACTTATCATCTCTTCACCAAATCAACCTGAAGACAATGCTCAGACCAAAGACAATTCTCCCAATGATGACAATGATCAGCCAGAGCAGAATCTTCATCCTGTTCATCCTCGTGTTGCAAATGAAGTTCAAATAGAGAAGATTATTGACAGCATCAATGCACCTGGTCCGCTCACTCGCTCAAGAGCAACACAGCTAGCAAATTTCTATGGGCATTTTTCATTTGTGTCAATATCAGAACCCAAGAAAGTTGCTGAAGCTTTTATGGAACCTGAATGGATTCAAGCCATGCAAGAAGAACTTCAACAGTTCAAGCTGAATAATGTTTGGGAACTTGTCAAGTGACCTGACCCTCGCAAGCATAACATTATTGGAACAAAGTGGATATATCGAAACAAGCAAGATGAGCATGGTCAAGTCGTCAGAAACAAAGCTCGTCTTGTGGCTCAAGGATATACTCAAGTTGAAGGAATTGACTTCGATGAAACATTTGCTCCTGTTGCTAGGCTTGAAGCTATTCGCATACTGCTAGCCTATGCTAATCATCACAACATCTTGCTATATCAAATGGATGTAAAGAGTGCATTTCTAAATGGCAAGATTGAAGAAGAAGTATATGTTGCACAACCACCTGGCTTTGAAGATCCAAAACATCCTGATATGGTGTACAAACTGAACAAAGCACTATATGGCCTCAAACAAGCTCCTCATGCCTGGTATGATACAATCAAAGACTTCCTGATGAGCAAAGGCTTCAAACCTGGATCTCTCGATCCCACACTCTTCACGAAGACATATGATGGTGAACTGTTTGTGTGCAAATATATGTGGATGACATAATCTTCGGCTGCACCAACCAGAAGTACAGTGATGAGTTTGGGTACATGATGCAAGAGCAATATCAAATGTCCATGATGGGAGAGCTGAAATTCTTCCTTGGTCTTCAAATTCGTCAGCAACGAAATGGCATCTTCATATCTCAAGAAAAATACCTCAAAGATTGTCTGAAGAAGTTTGGAATGGAAGACTGCAAAGGCTACACGACGCCAATGCCAGCCAAGCACCATCTTGGTCCCGACGACAATGGTAAAGAGTTCGATCAAAAGGTATACCGCTCCATGATTGGTTCTTTGCTTTATTTATGTGCATCTAGGCCAGATATTATGCTTAGTGTTTGCATGTGTGCTCGATTCCAAGCGGCACCAAAGGAATCGCATCACTTAGCTGTGAAGCGAATTCTTCGATATTTGGCTTACACCCCAACACTAGGATTATGGTATCCAAAGGGCTCAAGGTTTGATCTGGTTGGATTCTCGGATGCTGATTATGCTGGTGACAAAGTGGATCGCAAGTCTACATCAGGCACATGTCATTTTCTCGGTCAATCACTTGTCTGTTGGTCTTCAAAGAGGCAGAACTGTGTGTCACTCTCAACTGCTGAATCTGAATACATTGCTGGTGGATCTTGTTGTGCTCAGCTTCTGTGGATGAAGCAAACTCTCAAGGACTATGGCATCGATCTGAAGCAAGTCCCTCTCTTCTGCGACAATGAAAGTTCCATCAAGATTGCCAACAATCCAGTCCAGCATTCGAAGACAAAGCACATTGAAATACGTCATCACTTTCTCAGAGATCATGTTATGAAGAAAGATATAGATATCATGCACGTCAACACTGAAGAGCAACTGGCAGATATCTTCACAAAGCCCTTGGACGAGAAAAGGTTTTGCAAGTTACGGTGTGAGCTAAATATCTTGGAATCCTCGAATGTCTTGTGATCAGGCACACATCCTAACACTTATGCATGTTGATAACTTAGATGTGCAACACACAAAGTAATGTATATCTTCAATCAATGAAGATTTACACTCTAAGTGTGAATAGATTAACATGGAATTTGACTTCGGAGCGCCATGATAATTGTGCACCGTGTCTGGGTCTAATACTTCCTATACGGTGGGTAACGCCACCACCAAATTTCTCTGTTTGAAGTGTTTCACTCATGGCATTATTTTTTCAAAGACTTCACATTTGGTTTGTCTTCAGTTTCTATTTATCCTCATGATTTTCTATGCTATGATGAGTTGATTGCATGTATATATACTAGCGTTCTGTCCTCTACAACATTCACTTATAGCTATGTCTTCAAGTTGAATCTTTTGAACTAAGTGAATGTGATCGGACCATAATCTCTCTATGCTTACTATCTCAAACTCTATCTGTCCAAATCATATGCATTCTAATGAAATTGTTGAATGTCTTCTCTGCATCCTTGTCAGCAGAAGACACAGAGACAAACATTAAGTTCTATTTAAATGATTCATCTTTATTGTCTATATCCGGAGAAGCCGGCACAACTCTCCGACATGCCTGGCGGGCGTGGGAACGTGGGACAACTCTATGTATGTTGCATGCTTGCCACGTGTCCCATGGATGTGAACAGACAGGGGCACCTGAGTAATTGCGCTGTGCCGCACAACTACTTATAAATACATGTCCCCTGCGGTAAAGAAATCTTTCTTCCACCTCTCCACCTCCGTCAAAACCCTAGCGCCACCGCTAGCTCGCGACGACATCGGCGACGAAGCGCTTAGCTGCCGCAACTTCTCCGACGCCGTCATCACGCCGGCCGCGGACATCTTTCTCTCCGCCGTCGCCGTAGGTGTCCTCCGTCGCCAAGTTAGGGCACGGTGGGCTGAACTGCTCGGTCTCTCATTCTTCCCATCTAGCAGTTCTTCGTGCGGTAATTATAACTCTATTTTTACCACCTTTTTGATCTTCATAGATTCATCCTACTTACCGAAAGTGGTTTCTGCCTACTAAATGTTAGATCTATTCTATCTGCATCTCATAATGCCTAGTCTATTCATTTAGATTTCCTATCTAATTTGATTCCTCACTTGTACTTATTCACGGATTGGTACAAATCTAGAACCAACTCACCACATATAAGTGAATGTCTTCGCATCATGAGGTCAATGTCTTCAAACTGATTTATCTTCAAAATCTTCTGAGAATGCATATGACCTCTTCCCCTTCCCTCGCATCTCTAATGCTGTCACAGGTACATGTCCGTGGGAGAATCCCTTGGTTCTCATAGTCTGCATTCGTTTGCAGAATACTTACAGCATCATATCAATTCTCCTGAAGCCAGTTCCTGCTTGACCAGCAAGCGTAAATCTCTGAAGCCTCTGAATGTATTGAAGCCATTCAGCTTGAAGTTCATGGCTGCAGAAAAATCAGCAAGGAAGGGTGGCAGACAACACAGAGGAGGAACACCCAAAGATCTGCCTGATGACCTAGCAGAACTATACAAGACGGACCCTGAAGAGACTTATCATCAGCGCAAGACACGAATCCAATGGATTCGACGCTATTGGGCTGAAGAATGGTTCAAGTACAAGTTCGTCACCAAGGAATATGCAGAGAAAAATGCTATCAAGAGTCCTTGGGGCGATATTCTCTATTGAGGCCTTCAACCCAAGAACAGAGCTGAAGCCATTGCGCAAGAATTCTATCCTTGCATGGTCCGTGGACCACAGCCTGAAGAAGCCGACCCATCATCATTGCTCTGGTGTCGCAACGACAATCTCTTCAAGCGCAACTTCCAGTTTGCTGTGTCTTCAGCAAAGGAAAACAAGAAGTCATGGGGATTAGACTTCAATCCTGGTCCCTCTGCTCCCCGTGAGGATGGCACTCGTGAAGCTGAAGAAAATAGAATTGGCCCCTTTGCAAACCTTGATGGCCTCATCTCCTACATCTTGGTACAAGGTGCCAAAGTGGATGATTCTGACAATGAGGCTGATTCTGATGAAGCCCCAGCTCCTCCTTCGAAGCCACAGAAGCAAAAGAAGGTAAAGGCTTCTAAACCCGTACCACCAAAAGCTTCTCGTGCAAAGCCACTGGCCACTGCACCTCCTGAAGCCAGTGTGCAGTCTGAAGATCAATCCCGTATCTCCAAGAAGACGGAGAAGAAAAAGCAACTTGTCAGGCATACTGATCAAGCCCTGACTCCTGCCGCTATTCTGCGCGACGATCCCATTGATCTGTCAAGTGATGAAGATCTTGCAGATGATGCTCTTGAGCAGCTGATAAAGAGCAAGGAAGAAGCAGAAATCTTCAACAACTTGCCTCTCTTTGATGTGGCCATCATCCACAACTTCATTGATGAATGGTTTGACACCCCCAATGTTAGCTTTGATGATTTACAGCTTCCCATTGGCCTCAGTGTCGCCTTCAATGGCGCCATTGCTTCTGAGCTAGCTCTTGCTCAGCGAATCGTTGAGCTCAAGAACAAGATTGATTTTGAGAAGGCTCAATTCAAGAAGCATGTGGCCAAGCTCAGTGTTCAAGACATCATAAACTTCAAGGTCATGTTGCATGAGCTTAAAGAAGCTTTTCAGAAGAAGCGCCAAGAAGCTCAAGGCTCTCGCGAGCGTATGAAGAGTTTGGCTGATAAGTGTGTGCTTTCCTACAATAAGGCTGAGAAGCACAAGTCACTTGGCCGTCCTGGCATTGACCCCCGAATGGCTGCAAAGAAAAAGAAGAAGTTTCCTGCTGATCAGCCTGCGCCTTCAAGCCAAGAAGCTCCACGTATTATCTTCCCAAGTAGCATGACTGGCTCGAAGCCAAAGGTCACCACAACCGCTTCTGAATAGAAGAAAACAAGGGCTGCAGAGGCAGAAGCTCGAAAGAGGATGAATACCGAAGCCTCTGATGCCGCTCCCTCCAAGAAGAAGCGCAAGACCAAGAAGAATCGGGCTGCTCCCACAGAGCCCCTTTTTGTTGAACCCATCTTAGTGATTCATCCTGCATCTGCATCCCAAGAACTTCACATGACTGTGCATGAGCCTGCTTCCACAGAGGCTCCTGAAGCTGAAGATATTCCAGCAGCTGAACCCACCGCTGCTGAAGACATTCGTCATCATGACAATGTTGAAGATGATGAAGTTCTTCCTCAGATTGAATACAATGTGGTATCAACGCCTGTTCGTACGAACAGCAAACTCATTAGCATTGGTCGTCCTCTGACGCCAATTGCACAGGATGATTCATGGGCTGATCGCCCGCAAGAACAAGACTCCCCCGGTACTCCCCTACAACAACAACAAGCTACCCCCAACGTGCAAGAAGAGGATGAAGACGTTCAGGCTCAGCCAACTCCATCTCCTAAAGTGAAGCCAGCTCTTTGCAGGCTTCGCAGAGGACAAAGGCCTGAAGTCCCTCTGTCAAGCGTTCCAGAAGGAGAAGTGCAACGTTCACCTGTTGCACGGCAAGTACTTTCTGAACCTGCTCCAACTGTGAATGTCTCCGAGTCTGAAGCACATGCTGCTGAAGACATTCAGGCTGCATCAGCCGAAGAAAATCAAGAAGAAGTATGTGTACCAACCCCCCCAGTGATTGAAGAAGAAGCAGTTCATGATCAGAATGTGTCTGTGCTCGACCCTCCTGTTCTTCAAGAGGAGGCTGAAAATGTTGAGGCTGCCACCACCAACGTCAATACAGCCAGTGACGTAGTCATGGCTGATGCTAATGTGGAGCCTACACTAACTGTGCCTGAAGCAAATGTGGCTACTGAACCTGAAGTCAATGAGGATGCTGCACCTGAAGTCAATGAGGATGCTTCACCCGAAGCCAATGAGGATGCTGCACCTGAAGCCAACATGACAACTGCTCCCGAAGCACCTGTCGTGCAGCCTGCCTCCGATGTTGCCCCTGCTCCTGTTCCGCCTCCAAGGCCTCACACAATTGAGCAAGCATACAGTCATGGTCAGCTCACTACTGTCCGATGGCCCGTTCTAGTGCCTCCATCCTCTGCCTCAGGACCGCCATTTGACTATCATATTGAGCATAGGCCTCAAGTGCAGAAGCCAAAGCCCAGGTTGCCAAGGTTTCCAGGTACTGCCAACTCTCCCGGGTCCTTCAATGCTAATGGCTTCAAAAGCCACAATACCTTCTTTGACAGCGCCAAGAACCCCTACTCCAAGCCAAGAATATCATCAGATAGGTTCTGGAGCTATCAACAAAGAAGCTATTACTCATGCGTGTTATATGATCAAGGGTGCATTTTCCCTCATATGCGCCTTGACACTGAAGCCGTTGCTGGACTGCCATGCTTAGAAGAAGCACTTGATTGCTTCCGAGATGCTGGTCTGCTCCACTTTGTGACAGACAAAGAACATTGGAATGAAGAGCTATTGCTTCAATTCTATGCCACTCTGCACATTCGCGGCTACAACAGAGACATCAAGACATGGGTTCTCGAGTGGATGACTGGAAATGTTCATCATGAAGCCAAAGCTATGGACATCATCGAGCTTACAGGGCTAGCCACTCCTGGAGAACTGTATGAACCCGACTGTCAGCTACACCGCAATGCTGTAGAGAGCATCTTTCATAAGCCAGAACCCAATATGAGCCAGATGCTGAGCATGATGAAGCCTTTGCCATCTGACGCTGAATATCCCACACATTTCTTTGTTGAAGACCTTGATTATCTGCCTCAAACCATATATCATATCATCAGGCAAACTCTATGGCCAGTCAAGGGACACTCATCAGCGGCCAAGCTTGAAGGAACTATGAAGACTTTGGTCTTCTATATTCTCAATGGCATCAGCTTCAACTCTCAGGAATTCTTCATAAGACAACTTGCTGCCTCCGGTTCTGATCTCTTTGGTCTGAAGTTTTATGCTCCATGGGTCATGCGCCTTATCAAGCGCCACTCTACTGTCAACTATCAACCCTCTGCTCGCAATCATATAATATTTCTACCAGAAGTTGATATGTCAGTTGATGCTATATATTCTGACCCTGCCAAGATGCCGCTTTGTCTTCAGAACATTGAGCACCAAAGCTTCACTCAGCCTATTGAAGGTGTTCAAGCAGCAACACGAATCTATCCATTTGCTGGTAACACTCGTCTGACTCACAGAGCGCCCACTGAAGCCACTGAAAGCACCATTGCCCAAAGGCCTCGCAAGCGTTCTCGCGTTCTCAATGACCAAGAACTTCTTGTGGCCCTTCATCAGAAACAGGATAAACATCACTTTTGGCTCAAGAGACAGATGCAAAGCCTCTTGGTGGATGTCAATCGCATTCGCAACCTTGCCACCAAGAATGCCTTTGTTGCTCATGAAACTTGCCGGAGATCATGGAAGAGTTTGACCCTGCTTAGTGCTGAAGCAGATCTTCAAGACGATGGCTTCAATGAAAGATTTTAGTTTGACTCCACTTCTCCACGGAATGCTGTCTTACGAAGAACTCCATCTCTTGAAGACTCTGAATATTCCTCCTCCGCGGCAACAGTTAATGCCAGAGTGATCGATGATGAAGATGACGCTACTTCACCACCTCCAACTACTGCGCGCATCGACACTGCACCAAGTTCCTCTGCACCGCCACCCAACGACAACAACCCTGCTGCTTCACCTACTCATCAAGAAGACGAGTAGATGTTCTATGTCTTCAAACCTTTTTGGTCATTACTGACAAAAGGGGGAGAAGCGTATGAGTTGATAGTCTTCAAGCGGGTTCATATGGGCGGTTGCATTATATTTTGCTACGTGCTTACAACTCTTGCATTTTGATACATTTGGTTCTTTGAGTTGTAACACCTAAACTTGATGGTCGCCTGCTACTTCTGCTACGTGTTTGCTTTACTCTGATGTGATGATAACTTCCGCACTTAGATCATCCTGCAGACGTCCATTTTTCATTATGCATGACATTCTACTTGTTATATCATTTCATGCATGATGAGTTATCTTCATAAGTTGAAGTGGATCTCCATAAGTACAACCTGCCATGTGCATTTGCAATCCAAAAGCAAATTATTAATATGCACATCTTCAGGGGGAGCCCTTGCTACTTATGAAGACAATTCCTATCCTTACAATTTCACATACTTTATCCCCGTTGAAAACTTCAACCAGTTTGTCCTCAATCACCAAAAAGGGGGAGATTGTAAGTGCATCTAGTGCCACCCCTAGTTGGTTTTGGAGTATTGACGACAAAGTTGGTTGAGGGACTAATGCGTTTGTGAGAATTGCAGGATAACGCAGGTAGTGTCCCTCATTGATTCGGTTTACCTACCGGAGATGACCCCTAAAAAATGTATGAAGACATTGAAGACAATGGTGGTATGAGAAGATATTCATATTGAAGACTATGACATGAGAAGACATTATGTGAAGACAATGGAGCGCGAAGACTGTGTGGTTTCGTCGTTTCCTTTCTTCTTTGTTGAGTCATAGGAACCACCGTACTGTTAAGTGGGGTCCAAGTGAACTAAGTCAGAGTGACTGAAGTGATGCTCAACCCAAATCCTATGTCTTCGAGCGAAGACAATGAGAGCAAATCTTATCCAGAGTTGGATGAGTCAGCTTTGCTTGTAGCCCAAGTAAAGTTGTCGTGTGTGTTTGAAATCTGACCGTTGGAACACGTGTCAGTTCCTTAGTGACCCAGGGTCATTTTGGACAAATCAGGTTGGGTTGCCTGGTGGGTATAAATAGCCCACCCCCTACACCATAAATTGGTGGCTGCTCAGAGTTTGTATACGGCTTTTGTCGTTTGAGAGCAACCCACCTCGAAGCATTTGAGAGAGAGAAATCCTTGCGAGGACAAAGCCCAAACACCCAGAGCCAAAGAGTGTTAGGCATCACTGTAGTCTTTCAGTCTGTGTGACCTGAAGACTTATTACACTTGAGGACTGTGTATCCTCCAGCCGGTTAGGCGTCGCGTTCTGAGCATCCAAGAGTCATTGTGGATTGCCGAGTGAACGAAGTCTGTGAAGGTTTGGAAGTCTCCCTTGAAGACTTACCAGAGTGATTGGGCGAGGACTAAGTGACCTTAGCTCAAGGGGAATAAGGTGAAGACACGGTCTTCTGAGTTAAATCTCAGCCTCCCTAACCAGACGTACAGTTGTCACAGCAACTGGAACTGGTCCAACAAATCCTGTGTCCTCAACAAGCAACTGGTTCTATCTCTTCCCTCCTTTACTTTGAGTTTGTCTTCGTGAAGTCATTGCTTATTGTTTTATCCGATTGACTTCATTGCTTGACTACTATTGTTGATTGGCTTCATACTATCCTCCATCCTGATCCTACAACCTAGCTGCTATTAATCTTCAAATGTTAATGCTATTGCATACTTGATTATGGCTTGCTTGTTGTAGTTTATCTTCCGCTGCATATCAATTAGGTTGTTTCTATTGTTTGTCTTCGAAACTTCCATGTTTTGAAGACTTTACTAAAAATCGCCTATTCACCCCCCCCTCTAGTCGATAACTAGCACCTTGACAGTTTATCTCCGATCACGCTAAGAACTGCTCCGAGAAACACAGTGGTTGCCTCCCTGAACGCCTTCTCGTGTTCAGGAGCAATCGTTCCCGTGGACACACCGGTGACCCAGAACACGTTCATAGCCGTGAGCCATAAAGTGGTCTTTGTCTGCCAACGCTTGAAATGCGTACCGGTAAACTTATCCGGTTTCAGTGCTACGGCAAAGCCACTTGCCGAAAAATTCCTACACATAATAGGTTTTTGGATTGCTAAGAAAATAGGCAATTTTTCGACTAATTTAATCCATAAGTAGATAACTAGCATGGCATTGACAGAACTAACAACATACTGGTACTGATCTAAACGAGCACGTACTACGCAAATAGTAGACAAATCTACACATGATGCTAGCACTGCTAATACAGAAATTATCATGAGAGGGATAAACGCGGTATACCCTCCAGTAGGCCATGCAGAAGCCGCCGCCGCGGTGGCAGCAGCAGAAGCGTCCTCGGCGGCCTTCTTGTCGGCCTCGGTCTTCTCGGCGGTGGCGCGTTCGGCGTCGCTGGACATGGTGATGACGGAGACGGCGCGGACGTAGAGGAAGTAGTGGATCAGAGGCGAGCAGTCGCATTGTCGCTTTCCAAAAACCTATTCGTCTCTCTCCCGTACAGGAACCAGTGAGACGGAGTTTCGGAGACCTGCTCTCCCGTTGACCGTGTACGCGGCGGACGGGATGGAGTCACCGGCGGCAGCAGCAGCAAAGGAACGACGATGGGCGGTGCGCGTGGAGCAGATGTGATCTGATCGTGGCGGCTAGGGTTAGGGGACACAACACACTTATATAGACGCAGCCGCGTGGAGAGACGTGGGCTTGACCCACGTCCGAGTCCTGACAGCCCACGATCCGACGTCTCGGATCGTGGCCCTGCTGTCAGAACCTCTCGGTTAGTGACTGGCAAAAATAAGCGCATAGGTGTGAGTTCGGCTCGGCTCATTCCCGCAACCCGCGGCGTGTCGTGATGAGGCGAGGCGAGGCGTGGCGAGGCGGGCGGCGGAGGAGGAGCGCGCGAGGGCCTCTTCTCTTCTCAAGCTCCAATAGCATGTAGAAGAGCCACCCTTATAAACCACTCCAACTTTCCTTCCACTAGCATGGTGGGACTAAACTTCCCACCACCTTGTCATGCCACCTACATGGGCCCTTAGAGATCAAATCTGAAATTGTCATATGTGCTCTAGGCCCATCTCACATTTCAACAATCCCCCACCAGATCTCAGGGGCCCACTTTGTCCTTTGTTCCAAACGCTGTTTTGATATACTAGTGCTTCAGTGAAGACCTGTTAAGGTTGAGCTTCACCTAGAGCAAGTAGCTACACTCCTTCACAACTGAACAATGGACTATGCCTTGAATTGTCAGTTTGGCGTAAAGAAGTTTCACCACATGTCTTACTAGTACTGGGCTGCCGAAGGCTGACCCCTCGGGTGGAGCATATAAGTCACACTCCTGGCCTATTCATGAGCTTACTAGAGATCACCCCAATCTCATAGACTGTGACTAGCAGTCGGGCTCACATAGGTGTGTTCCTCCAAAGATCGCTCTGTAGGATAGCATCTTGCTTATACATATAAGCCTTGGAACACATTAAGACAGTAGTCATCCTTCCATACAGTTTCCGAGAGTATTGCATCTCCAACGGAGTGGGTTAGTAAAGTTACTCTCCTCAGTTCACCACTGGCTTGTTTCCCAGGTCCTACTTCACGGGATCTCTGATCACATAGGTTGGGTTACCACCATGGCAACTCATGTGGGTCTCATACCCATCTCCCTCGATGCACTATCTATCACTACACGTGATAGCCCTTTCGTAAAGGGATCTGCCAGATTCTTAGCCGTATGGACATAGTCCAACGCTATCACTCCGGAGTTTCTTAATTTTCTGACAGCTTTTAATCTCATTCTTATGTGTTTGTTGGACTTCATGTTGTCCTTTGAACTCTTCACCTTGGTGATGACAGTCTGATTATCACAGTTCATAAGGATAGCCGGAACCGGTTTATCAACCAGTGGCAAGTCCATCAAAAGATCTCGAAGCCATCCTGCTTCAACACCAGAAGTGTCTAATGTTGTTAATTCTGCTTCCATTGTCGATCTCGTTAAGATCGTTTGCTTGCAAGACTTCCATGAAACAGCGCCACCTCCAAGAGTAAACATATACCCAGTTGTGGCCTTCATCTCATCAGCATCAGAGATCCAATTCGCATCACTATACCCTTCAAGTACCAACGGGTCTCCGGCATAGTGAAGTCCATAGTTCATAGTACCTTTCAGATAGCGCATAACTCTTTCAATAGCATGCCAATGTACATCACCCGGTTTGGAAACAAACCGGCTCAGTTTGCTCACAGCAAACGCGATGTCAGGCCTTGTTGCGCTCGCTAGGTACATCAGTGAACCAATGATTTGAGAGTATCTCAATTGATCTTTACCCATGCCTTTGGACTTTTGAATCAACACGCTAGGATCATATGGTGTTTGAGATGGTGTGCAGTCCGAATATCCAAAACGACTCAACACCTTCTCAACATAATGGGATTGCAGAAGTGTGATCCCACCCTCATTATCTCTCAGTAGCTTGATGTTCAAGATAACATCAGCCACACCAAGGTCCTTCATCTCAAAGTTCTGAGACAAACGATTTGACCTCCTCAATGACTTTGAGGTTTGTTCCGAATATCAGTATGTCATCAACATACAAGCACAGTATAACTCCTTCACCCCCACCATGGAGATAGTATACACATTTGTCAGCCTCATTAACAACGAAACCAACAGATGTCAGAGTTGTATTGAACTTATCCTGCCATTGCTTAGGTGCTTGCTTCAGGCCATATAAAGATTTCAGCAACTTACACACCTTCCTTTCCTGACCATCTATCACAAAGCCATCTGGCTGTTGCATGTAGATTTCCTCATTCAGCTCTCCATCCAGAAAAGCCGTCTTAACATCCATTTGATGGACGAGAAGACCATGTGAGGCCGCCAACGAGAGTAATACTCGAATGGTGGTCCGTCTAGCCACAGGTGAATAAGTATCAAAGAAATCTTCCTCTTCTTTCTGGTCATAGCCCTTGGCCACAAGCCTGGCCTTGTACTTTTCAATCGTACCATCGGGCCTAAGCTTTTTCTTGAACACCCACTTACATCCCAATGGTTTGCAACCATAGGGACGCTCAGTGATCTCCCATGTCCCATTAGCCATGATGGAATCCATCTCGCTACGGACCGTATCCTTCCAGTAGTCAGCTTCTGGAGAGGCATACACTTCTGAGATAGAAGTGGGAGTATCATCCACGAGGTACACGAAGAAATCATCACCAAAGGTCTTTGCAGTCCTTTGTCTCTTGCCCCTACCAAGGGTTTCCTCGTCATCCTCCTCGGGATTTTCATCATGTGTTCGTTCATAATATTCCATAGGAATGACAGGCTCAGGAGTCTCCTCAGATTCCTGTCTAGAAGTACTTTGCATATCTCTCATAGGAAAAATATCCTCAAAGAATGTAGCATCCTTAGACTCTATGATTGTACCGACCTTCTGGTCAGGTAACTCAGATTTCACTACTAGAAATCTATAGCCAATCATGTTCTTAGCGTATCCCAAATTAACGTAGTCCACAGTCTTTGGTCCAAGCTTACGCTTTTTGGGGATCGGCACGTTGGCTTTCGCCAAACAACCCCAAGTACGCAAGTACGAGAGTGTTGTCCTTCTCTTTGCCCATCTCTCATAGGGAGTGATCTCATTATCCTTTAACGGAACTTTATTCAGGACATGACATGTCGTCAATATAGCCTCCCCCCACCATGCCTTGGATAAACCCGACGTATCTAACATGGCGTTAACCAGATCAGTTAGAGTACGGTTTTTCTGCTCGGCAACCCCGTTTGACTGGGGTGAATAGGGAGGCATCCTCTCATGAATAATGTCGTGTTCCGCACAGAAGGAATCAAACTCACTCGAGAAATACTCTCCACCACGATCTGAACGGAATCGTTTAATTTTCTTTTCAAGTTGATTCTCAACTTCTGCGTTATAGATTTTAAAGTAGTGTAGAGCCTCATCTTTAGTATTTAACAGATACACAAAGCAATATCTAGTGGAATCATCTATCAATGTCATGAAGTATTTCTTTCCACCTTTAGTCAATACGCCGTTCATCTCGCAAAGATCAGAATGTATGAGTTCTAATGGTGCCAAGTGTCTCTCCTCCGCAGCTTTGTGAGGCTGGCGAGGTTGCTTAGCTTGCACACATGATAGGCACTTAGAACCTTTGGCTAAAGTGAAACTCGGGATTAAATCCAACTTAGCTAGCCGCGTCATAACACCGAAACTTATGTGACAAAGACGTGAATGCCAAACCTCAGATTCATTAACACTCGAATGAATATGGTTCACGACTTTATTACAGAAATCTGCGATGGAAAGGCGGAACATCCCTCCGCTCTCATAACCTTTTCCAACAAATAGTCCATACTTAGTAACAACTAATTTATTAGACTCGAATACCAACTTAAACCCTTCTCTACATAGAAGGGAGCCACTAACGAGGTTCTTCTTGATGGCGGGGACATGCTGCACGTTCTTCAGCTGCACGATCCTTCCCGAAGTAAACTTCAGATCGACCGTGCCAACACCATGAACAGAAGCACTCGCGCCATTCCCCATCAATACGGACCCGTGGCCTGTGACCTGGTAAGAAGAGAACAATGAAATGTCAGCACACACATGAACACCTGCACCTGTATCCACCCACCAATCGGTAGGCTGAAACACTGAAAAAACAGTAAATAAATTACCGTACCCAGATGCACCATTCTCATTGTTGCCCACAATCATGTTGACAGACTTGGGGTCCTGTCCTGACTTCTTAAACTTGTTTGGGCACTTGTTGGCCCAATGTTCAGCCGAACCACAAGTAAAGCAGCCCTCATCCTTCTTGTTCTTCCTGAAGGTCTTCTTACCCTTCTTCTTAAAGTCGGTATTCTGTTGGACACCGTTCTTTCCCTTGAACTTGTGGGAGTTGAAGTTCCTCGGGTTCACCATGTGGGCAACAGAAGTCCCTTCGGCCCTTTTCCGTGCGAGTCCTTTGCCCTCGAATTCTTCTCAACACTCAGATGTCCAATGACATCCTCCACAGAGAATTCACGCCTCTGATGTTTCAGAGTGGTGGCAAAGTTCCTCCAGGAATTGGGGAGCTTAGCGATTATGCAGCCCGCGACGAACTTGCCCGGTTACTCGCACTTCAGAAGCTCAAGCTCCTTAACAATGCATATTATCTCATGAGCCTGCTCCAGTACAGGACGGTTCTCAACCATCTTGTAATCGTGGAACTGCTCTATAATATACATCTCGCTCCCTGCATCGGCGGCCCCGAACTTAGATTCGAGCGCCTCCCACAAGTCCTTGGCAACATGCACATGTAAATATGCGTCGACCAGTTTATCTCCATCACGCTAAGAACTGCTCCGAGAAACACAGTGGTTGCCTCCCTGAACGTCTTCTCCTGTTCAGGAGCAATCGTTCCCGTGGACACACCGGTGACCCAGAACACGTTCATAGCCGTGAGCCATAAAGTGGTCTTTGTCTGCCAACGCTTGAAATACGTACCGGTAAACTTATCCGGTTTCAGTGCTGCGGCAAAGCCACTTGCCGAAAAATTCCTACACATAATAGGTTTTTGGATTGCTAAGAAAATAGGCAATTTTTCGACTAATTTAATCCGTAAGTAGATAACTAGCATGGCATTGACAGAACTAACAACATACTGGTACTGATCTAAACGAGCACGTACTACGCAAATAGTAGACAAATCTACACATGATGCTAGCACTGCTAATACAGAAATTATCATGAGAGGGATAAACGCGGTATACCCTCCAGTAGGCCATGCAGAAGCCGCCGCCGCGGTGGCAGCAGCAGAAGCGTCCTCGGCGGCCTTCTTGTCGGCCTCGGTCTTCTCGGCGGTGGCGCGTTCGGCGTCGCTGGACATGGTGATGACGGAGACGGCGCGGACGTAGAGGAAGTAGTGGATCAGAGGCGAGCAGTCGCGTAGTCGCTTCCTAAAAACCTATTCGTCTCTCTCCCGTACAGGAACCAGAGAGACGGAGTTTCGGAGACCTGCTCTCCCGTCGACTGTGTACGCGGCGGACGGGATGGAGTCACCGGCGGCAGCAGCAGCAAAGGAACGATGGTGGGCGGTGCGCGTGGAGCAGATGTGATCTGATCGTGGCGGCTAGGGTTAGGGGACACAACACACTTATATAGACGCAGCCGCGTGGAGAGACGTGGGCTTGACCCACGTCCGAGTCCGTGACAGCCCACGATCCGACGTCTCGGATCGTGGCCCTCTCCGTTAGTGACTGGCAAAAATAAGCGCATAGGTGTGAGCTCGGCTCGGCTCATTCCCGCAACCCGGGCCGGGCCGAGACGGGACGTGGCGAGGCGGGCGGCCGAGGAGCGCGCGAGGGCCTCTTCTCTTCTCAAGCTCCAATAGCATGTAGAAGAGCCACCCTTATAAACCACTCCAACTTTCCTTCCACTAGCATGGTGAGACTAAACTTCCCACCACCTTGTCATGCCACCTACATGGGCCCTTAGAGATCAAATCTGAAATTGTCATATGGGCTCTAGGCCCATCTCACATTTCAACATGTGGGCCATGGATGTGTTGGTTGTTGGGGTGATGTTATCCGCTGATTGGGAAGACTATGCTATGTGTATGATGACGACGACGATGATTATATAGATTACTGGTTGCTTGTTTGTCTCATTCCTTGAATGTGCGACTTTAATTTAGTAGCATGATGCATATGCAGCGAACGAGGGATATATAGGTCCTCTTCTAATGGCGTGCCGTGCCGACGGAATCCAGAAATATTTTTTCTTATTTTGCTCAAGATACTGTTAGCATATTTAAGTAGCTAGATATTGAGTAGAGATGTTGTTGCAGAGTAACCAATCAATCAAATCAAACAAGTGTATGTTGAGTCGATCAAAGGACATGTACGTAGTAGATCAATACAAACACACACACAAAAATCACAGCGGCATCTAGCATGGTCAAACAAGCTTGAAGCTATGCCTTGAAGGAGTAAACAAAAGAAGAAGAAAAATTCCGAAACGATTAAATAGTGATCAACAATCTGCAACCATATCCGCACCAACAATCACTTGACATCACCAACCAATATAAGGATTCTTCAACAACAACATCTTCATGAAGGGAACGATGCTCAAGCCACCGTCATTGGATCCAACCACTTAAGGTCAGATCATTGGTTTTCAACTCAAAGAAAAAGTTTGAGCAAATCCAAGCAATGCATGCAACACGGTAACAACACAATAAACATCGGCATTGCTAGATATAACCAATAGCTCAGACCTTGGGTTAGCACCCCGGAGCTTGATATCTATGCTTGAGAAGCACTACCAAATTGAAGTCACCCAATCTTGTTGTCATCACTTTTCGTGATCCCAACAACTACATGCATAAGACAGACTTCGATGACAGCTTCCATGACATTCTCTGCCTCTGACTTCACCATGGAACAAAAAATACATGTCCCATGATGGCAACAAATAGCAGAGCTTCGCGCCACTCCCTCCAGAAACCAAACGGTCAGAAAAAACATGGGTGCGCACGACCGAATCCCATCCGATCCAGCAATCTCCAAGCATGAGGCGCCCAAGGGAGTTCACCGGCGGAGCCTTCCGGAACTTGACACTCCGGCCAGATCAAGGAGGACAAGCATCAAGCAGATCTTCATCTCAACACGAGAGGAACCCTAGGACCGCCGCCTTTATTAGGCAGAACGACGGCCCCCATGCTGTCGCCTGCCGGCTCCCAACAACAGGTCAGAGATCTAAGCGGACACCGCCATCACCACTCACACCACGCTGAGATGAGGAGCTTAACCACGCCAAGTCATCCACAACGGTCACCAAGGTCGACAAAGAAGACCGAGGCAGCCGCCCCGGCGTCCGTCTCCGCTGCGTGCACCTCGATGTTGAAGGCAGCCAGTCTGAAGCAGCCGAAGATCCTGCCGCATGGGGTTGAAAGGCTCGCGCCGCCACCCACCACATGAGGAGATGAAGGCCCGCCGCCGCCGTCAGCCGCACAGGCTTAGCCTGGTGACTTCCTCTAGCGGCAGCGGGGGGCGGAGGTGGAGGGGGTGGGGGCGGCGGCGGCTGAGATCTGGATCGCCTGAGCTGCCTCCTCGAGCGACGCGAGCGACCTACGCTCTGTGAAGCACTTTTTATCTTACCTAATACTAATGTTGTGGAGTTTGTGTGTATGTAGAAAAGCAACAATAAGGTAAAGCAATCACCATCATCTTAGATGCTCTTTTTAATGCCTGCAAGTCACATCACCATCCGAGACTTTCTCCATTCCATCCCAGCCATCCCACGGGGTAGGATTTTAGCCATCACCTCTTTTATTTTATTCTTTTCAACTTCCATTACATTTCTAGATTCTTAAAATATATTGATGGAATCTGAATACATCAAAGAAGGAAGGAATCGAAAGAACCCGTCAATGCACAGTAAAATTTCCATTGCTATAAAATAAGTAAGAGAGCTTTCTTTCTTTGTAATGAAAGGGAAGGGAATGCAAAAAAAAGCATGATTTAATTGTGCTTTTGTTAGTTCGGGCTGCTACAGCTTCAGCACATAGCAGTTTTGAGAGATGGATTGATTTTGCACGCAAGCCGTGTTCGATTGAGCTAAAATTGTGTGATGAATGTGTTGTTGTTGGTTGGCCACGTGATGAATGTGTTGTAAATATGTAGAGGTTCCGGAGAAGATCCTGTACAATTCAGTCTCACCATAATGTTTTGTGTACCAGCCGGTCCACAACCGTGGTTTTTTTTCTCTCCTCAGGTTGAGGTTGTTTTTCCCATGTCAAATCATGTGTCACATGTGCAAGTTGTTCGTTGTAGTTGTTCTCAAAGTTCACTGTCAGTGGAGGGGGCCGTACATTATGCATATTTGCCGTGTCGCTAAGTCGGTGAACTTTGAGCCGCCTTCTTACCGGGGCCTCGACTACTGCCAGCGTCGGAACCGGCTCAAATCTCACTTCTCACATGACGGTGATGGACCGATGGCAAGGATGGCAAGAAGTAGCTCTGTTTCCCCAGGTAGGAGAGGGAAGAAAAGGAAAGGGGACTGCTCTGCCAGGCCATGTATACAAGGAGGCATGTCAACTAGTGCACCAGACTTGTGTGTGTGTGTGTGTGTGTGAGACACAGATACACAAGCAAAGGAACGAACGGGTAGTGCTTCCCAAGGAAGGGATAGAAAGCATATATATATATATATATATACCGGTTATGCAATCAGCAATGGCAGCATGATCCATATACTATTCCCTCTGACCCGTAATATAAGAGCTTTTTTACGCTACACTCTTACATTATGGGACGGAGAGTGTGTATATGATATGATGTGGATTGTGACATGGTTAGAGCTTTCGGAAGAAAAGCAGAAAGGGACGAGGAGTGGTGTGGACATGCAACTGTGTCATCAGGATAGTACTGTAGATAGCAGCAAAGCGATGCAGCCTTGATGCAGGAGGCCGTGTCAGTTTCTTTCTCAAGCTTTCAGCAGCCAGTAGGGACTGCACACCGTACTAGCTAGTACAGAATCGAATTGTTACAGGTAGACACAGAGTCCTTGTGTCCTCTGTCCTCTGCATACGTACGTATGTATGTATCTGTCTGATGGATGTGGATACAAAAGGGTAGAGAAAACAAGATACTTATTTTAGAGCATCCACAACCGAACTTGGCAAATCTGATCCCTCAAACGCCTGCGGATGCAACTGGGCGCGTCCGCGGCTAGTGACCGGTCACACCTTAAATTTGCTACTCTACATCCGAGTCTCATATTTTAACCCCTAAATCCATACAAAGCGTGCAAAAAAAATAAAATCCTACGTACTACCCTAGTTAATCTTTGTCGTCAGAGATGTCCACGACGTCGGTGCCGGGCGGTCCGAAGCGCATCTCCTCCGCCGTTGACGCCGTGGACATCTCCGCCTCCTCCTCCCCCTCCTCCTCGACCTCATCCATGTAGGCGGGCATCTCCTCCTCCTCTGTGGCGTGCTCTGCCTCCATCTCCTACCGACGACGGTGTCTGGCCTCCACATCCAACTCGAAGCGGAGGGAGTTGAGGATGGACTGCTGCACCACCTACAGATCCGCGTCAATAGCATCACCCACATCCTCCTCCTCCTCCGGATCCACTGCATCCGGAGGTAGCCCCCCTCCCCCCCTCACGCTATCCGGGCTTCACATCTTGTCCGGAATTGCTCAAGGAGCTACAGCGGACGCTCCGGCGTAGAAATGGGTAGCTCCTCACCTGGCGGCGTAGGAGCATGGCTACTAGTGGTGGCGGACGGGAGGAGGAAAATGTGGAGGGGTAGGGTTTCGGTGCCAGCGGTTGGCTTAAATAGCCAGGCTAGGCACTACAGGGCCCGCCAGAGCGGCGACATCGGTCCAACGGAGGAGATAAGCTTCGGACCGTCGGGTTTCAGACTGTTCTCGTGTGGGACCCCAGCGTCAGTCCGACGTGACAAACGTGCCTGGGCGCGCCCGGACATATGAGGCCCGTTTGAGGCGCCCATCTAGCACTACTAGGAAAAGGCCTACTAATGGCGCACTACTGGTGCGCCACTAGTATTTTTTACTAATGGCGCACCACTGGTGCGCCATTAGTATCTGGTATACTAATGGCGCACCTTGCAGTGCGCCATTAGTTTTGCCCGCCACTAGTGTCCGCTATACTAATGGCGCACCACAGTGTAGTGCGCCATTAGTAACAATTTTTTTATTTTTTATTTTTTGTTTTCTCTTAACTAATGGCGCACCACAGTGTAGTGCGCCATTAGTAACAATTTTTTTATTTTTTATTTTTTGTTTTCTCTTAATCTCAGGTCACTATTTCACATATGAGATATCCAACACATATATATACAACAAGCATCCATATAACAATCATATCCAACACACAAGTTTCATCATATATACATACATAGCCAACACATAGTTCCATCGTTACATATTATAAAAGTTTCACATTGTTCATCCAACACCGTTATCCATCAATTCACAAAAGTTTCACATTGATACAAAATAAAAATACAAATGGAAAAGAAGCACTCCATCCATGCAAGCTTCCGTGAATTAAATCAAATCTGCAAAATGATAAACAAAAAGTTAGAAGAAGAAGAAGAAGAAGACTAGAAGAACACTAGAAGAAGAATAAGAAGAAGAATAAGAAGAATAAGAAGAAGACTATAAGCTTATTCTGTAAACTTGATCATTTTGTGCTAACATAAGTTATTTTGGAGCTAACCTATAGGAAACTAAGCATATAAACTCTAAGTTAGCATATTAGAGCCAACTTAGGTAAAATGAAGCTAACCTATACGAAACTAAGCATATTAGAGATAACATAGGTAACTAAGTATATATATATATATATATCATTTTGGAGATCTGACATACCTGACATAGTTCAGTTCCATTGTTCTTCTCCTTCTCCTTCCTCAGCCTGATGCGCCAAGAGCGGCGAGGCGGTGGAGGCAGTGGGATGTAGTCTTCTACCACAATTGGCGTGGTAATGTCGCCCAGCTATGGGATCGCCGGCGCCACCACCGATGCATGGTCATTGTCAGGCACCACCACCATCGTGAGGCCACCTTCAGGCAGGACGGGCACGACCATCGCTAGGTCATCCTCAGCCACCTCCATCTCTTTTCCATGGTCAGCCACCACCATCTCTTGCCCATGGTCAGCCACCACCATCTCTTGCCCTGGGTCAGCCACCACCAGCGCTAGGTCATCCTCAGCCTGATGCCCATCGTCATCCTGCAGCTCCTCATCCCCACTCTGCTCCTCTTCTCCTGCACTCCAGTCCGGATCATCCTTCTTGTTGTCTATGCTGCTGCCAGAATCGCTGCTGCTTTCGCTAAAGCCAGAATCGGTGTTGCTTTTGCTACAGCCATAGTTGCTGCTGCTTTGGCTGTAGCCAGTGTCGCTGCTGCTGCTCCCATTACCTGTCCAAATGCAACAATGACTGTCGGTGTCAAAACCGGCGGATCTCGGGTAGGGGGTCCCGAACTGTGCGTCTAGGCGGATGGTAACAGGAGACAAGGGACACGATGTTTTTACCCAGGTTCGGGCCCTCTCGATGGAGGTAAAACCCTACTCCTGCTTGATTAATATTGATGATATGGGTAGTACAAGAGTTGATCTACCACGAGATCAGAGAGGCTAAACCCTAGAAGCTAGCCTATGGTATGATTGTTATTCGTCCTACAGACTAAAACTCTCCGGTTTATATAGACACCGGAGAGGGCTAGGGTTACACAGAGTCGGTTACAATGGGAGGAGATCTTCATATCATATCGCCAAGCTTGCCTTCCATGCCAAGGAAAGTCCTATCCGGACGCGGGACGAAGTCTTCAATCTTGTATCTTCATAGTCCGGGAGTCCGGGCAAAGGTCATAGTCCGGCCATCCGGACACCCCCTAATCCAGGACTCCCTCAGTAGCCCCTGAACCAGGCTTCAATGACGGCGAGTCCGGCGCGCAAATTGTCTTCGGCATTGCAAGGCGGGTTCCTCCTCCGAATACTTCATAGAAGATGTTGAACACAAGGATAGTGTCCGGCTCTGCAAAATTAGTTCCACATACCACCATAGAGAGAATAATATTTGTACCAGTCTAATCTGCTGACGTATTCCGCAGCGTGACATCACGCCACGGGCAAGCCTTTATTCGAATCGTTTTACTGTTCCACCTCAGCGCGTTTAGCGAGGCGGTTTCCTTGGCACGTCTTGTCAAAGCAGAGATCGTGTCCCCTTATTCCGGGATTCTCACGGGCGTGGGTAACCCAACCGTGCCTTTTGGTATGACTCCCTAATTGAAAGAGAGTCCTAAACAGTTACGGGGAGGGCTTTTGGTATTCAACTCCTTTATAAAGAGACCAAGGCTCGACTCATTTCTTTTCAATTCAACCGAATCGCCCCCTCGCCTTGAGTTCCAACACCCAAAGCTCTAGTTTTAGGCGCTTCGGATCTTCGACGATGTCCGGCTCCGACCTTCAAGGCCGGTGGATGCCTTCCTCCGTTACGGAAGAAGACGTGCGAAAGCTGAGAGATGCCAGGTATCTAACCGGTGAAATCTCGCATAGGCTGCCTGCTCAAGGGCAGGCCATTCCCACTCCCCAGCCCGGTGAGAGCGTGGTGTTCACATCTCACTTCCTTCGGGGGCTAGGCTTCCCAATTGATCCCTTCGTGAGGGGGCTATTGTTTCATTACGGGCTGGAATTCCACGACTTAGCTCTGGAGTCCATCCTCCAAATCTCATCATTCATTGTCGTGTGCGAGGCCTTCCTCCACATTACTCCTCACTTCGGATTGTGGCTTAGAACCTTCATGGTGGAACCAAAGATGGTCGAGGGGCAGCACGCTGAGTGCGGAGGAGCTATCATAAGCAAGGTAACCGACGCTCCATGGCCCAAGGGCTCTTTCCAAGAGGAGTTCGGCTTATGGCAACGGGACTGGTTTTACATTATAGCCCCCAGGGGCACCAAATGGGTGGCGCCACCTGCTTTTTGCTTGGGTCCCCCACCATGGCGAGCGTCATGGGTCAATGAAGGGCTTATCTGGGGGTCGTCCAAAGACGTGCCCCTACTGCAGGACCGCATTCGAGATCTCCTAGAAAGAGATATTAACTTGACCGTAGTGGTGGAAGTTATGCTGATTCGCCTCATACTGCCCTGCAAACGCCGCCCTCTCCACCTGTGGGAATTTAATCTGGAGGGACCGCGAGTTCTCCAACATTTTATGAGCGTGACGCCCGTGGAGATGTACAAATTGTTCTTCGGATCACAAGCAAGGTGTCCGGACTTGTCCGAGAACGTAGGTCTGAGCTGCAACCGCCCGGATGCTCAAGTAAGTAGCCCCGTATTTGGACACGCCATCCGTATTTTCATCATAACATTGCCCTTTAACAGAGCTATCCTTTGAACAGGAGTGGATAGCGAAGGCAAAGCTTATCAGGTGTCCAACCCCCCTGCCCGAGACCGTACCGGATCCCGTGTTAACCAGGATGCTAGAGATTATGCTTTCGGCAGAGGGCGAAGAAGGGAACCAAGGAGCTACCGCCTCCGCGAAGGAGGCTGCCGGGAAGGGAGGAATCGAGAATTCCCCCAACCTGGGAAAGAAAAGGACTGCCTCTGAAGACCCGGAGGAGATGGCCTCGAAACGGGGAAGAAATCTTTGCCAGAGGATCCGGCGCCGGAGAATGCCCCGGCCGCATTGCGCCCCCAAGGGGATCAGCTCTCCTCCGAGCCGTAAGTAAAGAGAGGGGTTACAAAATGAGTGACATCCCTGTTTTATTTCTGGGGAAGATAACCGAAATATTACCTTGCAGTTCGGATCTCAACCCTTCTTAGCAGAGCTCATCTTCAGGGGATCTTCGTCCGGAGATGATGGAGAGCGAAACGCCTCCCCTAGCTGCACCATTTTACGAGGCAGGCGACCCCGAGGTGTCGTCCCGGAGGGTTTTTCCCAGTCCGGACCCTGAAAAAGGTCGTCCGGCTAGTCCAGCACCATCTGGTGCGCGGTCGGAGGGGCTAAGGGATCTGCTCGGGCGAGCGTCCATCTCAGAAGAACACCGTATGTTGATGAACATGGTGATAGGAAGGATTTCATCCGCGGAAAGCGGATTTTACGAGGCCGCCAGGAGTTTACTGACAGGCTTTGAGGTACGTGAAAAGGTGTACCTTTTGGTAGAGCCGCATATATAAAATGCGCCCTGTATAAATGGTAGCCCCTGAGACTCTGTGTGTCGTCAAAAGTGATGGCGCACAGAGGATCATAACCCCAGGTGTAACATGTCACCTTTTTATGAAGGTGGTGAGGCGTTCGGTGGCTAGCCGGACTGATGAATCTGCCGAGCTAAAGTGGCAACTTGACGTGGTGGATGCCGACATTGCGCTTGTAAATAAGCGGCTAGACGAGGCACAAGGTATGCTCCACAGACATATGATAAGAGGGGTTCGATGCTCGTGCCTTATAAGATATGTGCTTAATGTAGATGGTGTTGTTGCCGTGGAGAACCTTCAGGCGGAACTTGCCCGAGCCAAGGAGCAAGCAAGGAAAAGTGATGCGGCTGCCGTTAAGCGGCTGAAGAGCTAAAAGCCGAACAGGCTGCTCACTGCCAGAGCAAGAAAGTAATAGCCGAGATAGCTGTAAAATTGAAGGATGCTGCCAACTGCTGTGAATTTCTTGAACAAGAAGATAGGGCGGCTCAGAAGGACCTTGAGAAGATCACTGCCGAGGCCAAGGATACTCGCTCTGCAATGATAGCTATGAAGGAGGAGCTACGTCAGGCCGGAGATATCACGGCTGGAAAGCCCTATATGCTGCTGATGAAGTTCGGGGATCCTAAGTATGCTCCGTTAGACCGGCAGTGGAGTGCGGAAAACACTTATCTGGATTTGGCAGCGAGTGCGGCGGACGCGACCGAACACTTCCGGGGTCGAGGTGACCATGAATTGGAAGAACTTTTTTGGTCGCAGTTCCACAATCCAGAACGCCCACTTTTGGTATCCGACCGTTTGGCCACCTGGGCGGAGCTAAACAGGTTATCCGGACTCGCCATGAGGTATGTTGCGAGTCATTTGTGGCCGGAAGAGCCAGAGCTGAAGAGTTATTTTAGCTCGGTGCAGCAGTTCCTTGGTTCGGTGCCGCATGTCGATGCAATGAAGAGGTCGGCGTGCATAGAGGGTGCACAGATGGCTCTTGCCCGTGTCAAAATATACTGGGTGGATATGAAGGCCAGTGTTGTTGCATCCCGGGATTCGGACGAAAGCCGAGTACCTGCCAAGCACTACTTTGAGGAAGTTCTTTAGGGCGCTCGTTTAATAGAGGCGCAGTGCTCGAAGGATGTTGTGTTCGAATAGCATGTGCTATTGTAAAACAAATATTTTGATAGAATATAAAAGCTTTTATACTTGTGCTTGCAAGGATTATAATGCCTCCTGTGCGGCCGTAATGTATATGTGTATATAACCTGAAAGATGGCAGTCGTTAGCTTCAGCCCCCACGCATATAATGCGGGGGTGTTCGCAAAAAGGCACATTTTCACACTTAATCCAACGTCTTGGTCCTATAAAGGAGGTGATAGCGCAGCGAACTAGGCAACCGGACTATAATGCTTTATCACTTTCACTTAGCCATAGGAGTTTGACAGTGGGGCTACTTAATAGCCCCTAGGGGCACCGCGCTCGCCCGAATTCGGGGCGCGTGTGTGCCTGACCGGGAAGCGGCCCTTCGTTAGTGCGGAGGAATCCTAAAGATTCCGAGAGTCATCGAGTGGTTGACCAGTCTCTCGCTATATCATGACAGTCAGTTTTCAGCTTTCTCTACTGAGGTGCTCGCCTGGCCGAACCGGGGCACAATCGCAGTAGTTCTCCTGGTGCCGCCTTAGCCGATAGAGCGGAACGTAAGGCAGCAAAACACAGGAGCCGGGCAAACCCAACATTTGTCCAAAGACATGATTCAGAGCTGATGCAAATAAGGCCAAACTCGCGATGCCGAACACTCCCTAAGGTATTCGATCTTTATGAAAATGGGCTGAACAAAAGCCCTTGGTAAGAAGCCCCTGGTGCCCAGGAACGCGCAAAATTCTGGCGTGGCCACATGCCAAGACGCCAGCCTCCTCCTCGATTATAGCAAAAACCGGGGGATGTTATCAACAAGAGACAGTAAAAAAGGTTTACATAGGGTCTTAATATGAAAAGAATCCATAAAATGGGTCCCTACTGCACGTCTGCGCCTGTGTCTCCGTTGTGTCGTATCATGGACGGGCGTAGCACGGTGTTCGTCTGCGAAAGAGAGGAACTTAGTAAAAAATAATCGTGCCAGAAATTTAAAATAAACAAAATATAATACAGACATGAGTAAAATTGAGCCGTATTGTCTCCTAGTGTAAACACGTGGAGCCCCTTGTACAGGGTTGTGTGGCTATTAAGTCTTTGTATGGACTCGTCGAGCCGTGTTCGGGGTAGTAAAGCTGGATTAGTGTGCGGCTCTCAAGGCGGCCGCACCATTATCCGTACTTCGGGGATCCATTGATATTTCCCTTTAATGAGATGATGCCTCGTGGACCGGGCATTTTGAGTGTAAGCGATGCATAATGCGGTATTGCGTTAAAGCGGGTGAAAGCTTCACGTCCCAATAGCGCTTGATAGCGACTTATGAACGGGGCGATGTGGAAGGTTAGCTTCTCGCTTCGGAAGTTGTCGGGTGAGCCGAACATGACTTCTAACGAAAGGGAACCCATACTCTGGGTACCTGGGCCCGGCGTGACTCCTTGAAAGGAAGTGTTGCCATGTCGAATTATTGCTGGGTTTACCCCCAGTTTGCGGATTGTGTCCTGATATAACAGGTTTAAGTCACTGCCGCCGTTCATTAGGACTTGTGTAAATTGGAGTCCGTCAATAATCGGATCCAAGACCAAGGCAGTCCAGCCTGCGTTCCGGATACCTCTGGAGTAATCCTGATGATCGAAGGTGATTGGTTGTAACAACCAGTGGCGGTGCTCGTCTGGGGCAGGCCGTATGGTGCGTATCTTCGTAGGTGCCGCTCTGTTTTTCCCTTTTGTCACCTGAAGTGAATTTACTGTTGACTTCTTGTGGGAACTTCTTTTGTTGTCCGGTGTTCTACTTGTGGGGTGCGTCGTCATCCTCGCTTGGTGTGTCGAGCCCCTTGTGTTCGGCGTTGAGTTTGCCGGACTGCTTGAAGACCCAACAATCTCTGTGGGTGTTGTTTGCAGGTCTCCCGGGAGTACTGTGGATTTGACATATTTTGTCCAAGATTTTGTTGAGGTTAGATAGCTCGTCCCTGTCATCTTTGGGGGGCGGCTTTTTTTGATTTTGCCGAGAGCTTTTGAATCCGGTGTTGACTGTCGTGCTCATCGGGCTGTTATCCTTGATCCGGCGCTGTTCTTTGTTACGGCGCGGTTTCCCGTTTCCGTCTCTGAGTTCGGATGTACTCAGGTCGCTGGTGCTGCTTCTTGCCAACCAGCTATCTTCTCATGCGCAAAAGCGGGTCATGAGGCTTGTTAATGCGGCCATTGTTCTTGGCTTTTCTTGGCCGAGGTGTCTGGCGAGCCATTCGTCTCGGACGCTATGTTTGAAGGCTGCTAGGGCCTCGGCGTCCGGACAGTCGACTATCTGATTCTTTTTAGTAAGAAATCTGTTCCAGAGTTTCCGGGCTGACTCTCCGGGCTGCTGAGTTATGTGACTCAGATCATCTGCATCCGGAGGTCGGACATAGGTCCCTAGAAAATTTGCCCGGAAAGCATCCTCGAGCGCTTCCCAACTTCCCATGGTGTTTTCGGGAAGGCTTTTAAGCCAATGCCGGGCTGGCCCTTTGAGCTTAAGGGGTAAGTATTTTATGGCGTGAAGGTCATCTCCTCTGGCCATGTGTATGTGGAGGATATAATCCTCGATCCAGACTCCAGGGTCTGTTGTTCCGTCGTATGCTTCTATGTTTACGGGCTTGAATCCCACTAGAAATTCATGATCCAGTACCTCATTGGTAAACCATAGGGGATGTGCGGCGCCCCTATATGTAGGTGTGCCGCGATGTTCGGATATTTTTTGTGTTGCATTGCTCAATGGAGCTTGCTTTCTTGGCCCATAGATGGATCTGGTTGGACCGGTTGTTTGATGCGAGTCTTTGGGCGGATCGCGTGCCGTATTGAGTGCGGCGCCCTTTGTCACTTGAGATCGATCGTGAGGTCGTCTATCCGACCTGGTGGCTTCCTTGTTTTTTGACTGTGGGGGCTCTAAGGCCTCTTCGTCAAATTCCGGTAGTAATTTCCGCTTCGGATAGCTCTTTGTGTGATGACTGTTGCCGTACTTGTGTGCGGTATTGAGTACGTTGCCCCATCTGATTTTGAGTGCATCTTCCGTGTTTTGAGCTTCCGCTTCTGCTTTTTCAGGCTACGTGCAGTGGCAACGAGCCTTTGGTGGAGGTTCTGGTGTTCCAGCAACTTGCCCGGCGTGAGGTCGTCCGGACTATTATCTTTCCCGGGGACGGCTTGTTCGGTTTGTCTGCCCTGTTTGGACGGTTGCTCGATGGCATGTTCGTCTTCCGTTGATTTGCCCTGCTCTATGGCTGGGTCTCTGTCAAGGTGGGGCTTGGCGCGGCGATTATGCCGCCGCTTTGATTGTTTTTCAAGGGAATGATCCCTGGTTGCGCCCTTGTGATCCTCGTCGTTGCTTCTTTTAGGTGTGTCCATCATGTATACATCGTGTGATGAGGTGATTGTCCGGTGCTCTATAGGCGCTGGTTCTTGGTCGTCTCCTTCATCGGCGTCCATACCATCGATGTCTTCAGAGTCGAAGTCGAGCATGTCGGTTAGATCGTCGACAGTGGCTACAAAGTGGGTGGTGGGTGGGTTTCGAATTTCTTCGTCGTCCGCATCCCAACCATGCTGACCATAGTTCGGCCAGGGCTCTCCTGACAAAGAGAGAGACTTTAGTGAATTCAGGATATCGCCAAAGGGCGAGTGCTGAAAGACGTCCGCGGCGGTGAACTCCGTGATCGGAGCCCAATCGGGTTCAATCGGACGGGGTGCGGAAGATTCGGAGTCCGGAACGGGGTCCGGCACCTTGGAGTCACGAGCCTTGCAAAGGACTAGGCTGGTATTCGGCTCTATCGACGTCGAGATTGCGGCTCCTGGGGCGGCGTCCAACCGACCGTCCCCGACTGGCGCAGTCGGCTCCGAGCTAATGGTCGGAGCGGGCACCTGAGCGACGCTCGGGGTGCTGTCCGGCGGCAGAGCTAGATCGTGCCCATCGTGACAGTGTGGCGCGCTCGGCTGTAGCTCGAATCCGTCGAAGATCAAGTCCCTGCGGATGTCGGCCGTGTAGTTTAGGATTCCAAACCTGACCTGATGGCCAGGGGCGTAGTTTCCGATTTGCTCCAGATGGCCAAGCGAATTGGCCCGCAGTGTGAAGCCGCCGAATACGAAGATCTGTCCGGGGAGAAAAGTCTCACCCTGGACCGCGTCATGCTTGGCGATCGAAGAAGCCATCGGGCCTAAGGGTGACGACACAGAGGAACTCTCAATGAAAGCACCAATGTCGGTGTCAAAACCGGCGGATCTCGGGTAGGGGATCCCAAACTGTGCGTCTTGGCGGATGGTAACAGGAGACAAGGGACACGATGTTTTTACCCAGGTTCGGGCCCTCTCGATGGAGGTAAAACCCTACTCCTGCTTGATTAATATTGATGACATGGGTAGTACAAGAGTTGATCTACCACGAGATCAGAGAGGCTAAACCCTAGAAGCTAGCCTATGGTATGATTGTTATTCGTCCTACGGACTAAAACTCTCTGGTTTATATAGAAATCGGAGAGGGCTAGGGTTACACAGAGTCGGTTACAATGGGAGGAGATCTTCATATCATATCGCCAAGCTTGCCTTCCACGCCAAGGAAAGTCCTATCCGGACACGGGATGAAGTCTTCAATCTTGTATCTTCATAGTCCGGGAGTCCGGCCAAAGGTCATAGTCTGGCCATCCGGCCACCCCCTAATCCGGGACTCCCTCAATGACCGTTAACAACCGATGTGAGACAAAGCCAAATGTAGAGGAATAAGAAGAGGCAGAACATACTGGCATCATCATCGTCAGCGTAGCGCATGCGACATATAGTTGCGTTGAACACCTTCACGATGAGCCTGGTGGCGTCGTCGTCGTACCTGAAGAGAAGGAAGTATCCCAGCCGCAGGTCGTAGGCACGGTAGAACTTCTGCCACCCACGAGACAAGTACATGTGGCCCTCCTTGATCAACAACTCCACATCCCACTGCCTGCGAAACCCGCTGCCGGCCTGTCGCAGCTTCACATTATTTGGCGGATCTTCACCCAGCATGTTCATAAAACTATCAGGCAACCTCTGCAGTTTGGGACAATGAGTGATGTCGCAAACAACAGATATCATAATGAGATGGGTGAAGGGGAGATCTCTCGTTTTATATACCTGCGTCATGGATGATACTGAAGTCCCAAGTATGATACTGAAGAACTCGGAAGCATCCAACTCGTACTGCGGTGTGGCAGAGCGGCGGTGGCTGCTTCCCTCCATCTCTGATAAGCAGCAGAAGAGACCAATTAGTACCCTTACAACAGATCATAAAACATGCATTAGTCGCAAGTACCCCATATGTCCTATTTTTAGCAAAGTCATGCTAAAATTCACGGAAAATTTCAGCATGACCTTTTGCTGAAAATAGGACATATGGAGTGCCCGAATTTGCCGGAACGGAAGTTAATCGACATTCTGGGAAACTCAAGGGCCTCTCGGGGTACAGCAGCAGCATCACAAGTTGACAAATTAGATATAAACGCCGCAAAGCTTAGTCTGTATGCCTTAAATCTTGACCACATTTTGCTATTGCTAATTTCTAGAAGTGTCTGATAGCTTCCTATAATAAATTAGTCAAGATAAGTTCCTAAGCTCTTGATATGACGAAACTAGCGTACATATACCAATAAATGCAATTTGTAACAAATTGTTGTACAACAATATATCTTCTAGCCATGAAACCCTACCCTGATTCTCCTTTCTTCCTCTTGCCGAAGAAAAGTTGGCTGCAGAGGATGGTCCAACTCAGATCAGCCTGCAGAAGTTCATTGTATAATTCTGTTTAGTTCCAAGCAGTAGTTCAAGAAGTGCAACTTGCAGAAGTTTGAGAAAGCACTAACTGGAAAGTCTGGTGTTTCCTTGAAAACATGAAAGGGCCTGACTATGCATACAATTTTACAACAAGACGTCCACCATACAATTCTTATTAAAGGAAAAGACTTAAGTTAACTTTAACTAAAGTTTCAGTTAAAGTTTAAATTAAAGTTTCAGTTAAAGTTTCACTCAATGGCCACTCCTCACCAGTCAGTCATACACATCACCACTACTCTGTCACTTTCTATAGAAGCCAACAGCTGGAAACTCCAAAAATAAATATGTAAGGTGCTTCGATAGATGGAGCTGCTAGCAAGGTTGATGAGAGAGAGAGAAGAGATGATCTTGAACTCCCAAGTCCAATCCATACCTACTCATTCACCAAATCCCAGGGCATGAGTTCAGAGAATTGGACTTGCAACCTACCATAAAGCTCATCATCATCAACGCAACGATACTATCTGGTTGTTGCCACCAACCTAGCTAAGCTAGAACCCTTCCAACAAAATCTCTAAACTTGCCGCTGAACCACAACAAAAAGTGCTCTCAACTCAAACTGCAACAAAAATAAAACCACTACTACTATACTTGTCCCATTGATTTTGATTTTGATTTCTAGTATTTGATTGGGTTTGGGACAAGTTTTGTAAGTTTGGACCTTCCATTCCTAGGTAGGGTAGCAACAGCAGCAGCAGCTTACTTAGTTTTGACTACCTGAAGGTCAATCTCTAGGCCTGTAGTTGTATGTAGGCTCTAGAATTCAATTCAGATAACTACACTTTACACCTATTTATCATCATTTTCATTTCATTCTCATTTCTTTTCACCTATATATGTATGCTATCCTCTCCACAAACCTAGATAGCCCATTTCTTACTCTAGATAGGGTACCCAATTCACAGCAGCTTACCTGACTGATTTAAACTATCCACCTGCTTGTATCATGGGCTAGGGTTACAGTACCTGGGGAGGAATCAGCAACGGAGAAGAGAGGGGTGCTGCTGGTCGCCGGCCTGCCGCTCGTCCCTGACCTCCTTCGCGCTGTAGCTCGGAGAGGAAAAATCAGATCAGGGTGAGGGGAACAAGAGCAGGGAGAGAGGGCATCCAACGCCGCCGCCGTCAGCCACCCATGGGGACGCCCGAGAGAGAGGGGGCAGAGCAGCCTCAAGGGGAAGGGGCGAGGGAGAGGAGAGAGGCAGCACCTCGACGTGTCGCCGGCCGAGGCTCCAAGTCTCCGGCGGCTCCGAGGGTTAGGGAGGGA